>NC_081310.1:140158812-140467479 GCF_026419965.1 Kogia breviceps | reverse complement strand
CTTAGGTGTGTGATTCTAACCCAAGGTCTGGTTTTTACTTTTCTGATATATAATTAAGAAGTTATATTAGTTGGTCCATATACTTCCCTGGGTTATTTTGGTTCCCATCACATGGTTGT
The DNA here is from genome assembly GCF_026419965.1 of Kogia breviceps. NCBI lineage: Eukaryota > Metazoa > Chordata > Mammalia > Artiodactyla > Physeteridae > Kogia > Kogia breviceps. The sequence continues at coordinate 140,467,360 of NC_081310.1, read as the reverse complement.
TGTTTAATAGGTGGTTTAGCACAGTGGTTGATAATAGAGGTTCTGGAGGAAACCTACTTAGGACCAAATCTTGGGTCCAATACTTAGAGGCTACGCCCCCTCTGTAAGTTTGCACATTTAATAAAATGGAGATAACAATAATGTCTACCATTCAGAATTGTAGTGAGGGTAAATGAGATAATGCATACAAATCACTTCACACAGTGAGTGCTGGAAAACAACTAATCATGGATCTATAAAAGTTAGCTTATTTTTTAAATGAAATTATGGTAAATGACCTTTAAAGCCATTAGTGCACTAGCAACTATGACAAGTAACTATCATATAATTTAACCTTAAAAGTAAATATTTTTTCCCTCAAGAAAATCATTTCTATTAATGAAAAAAACTATAAAAATATTTCCAAATGTTTACAAGGGAAAGCCTACATGTTAACATTATCTGTGCTCAACCACCAAAAATTCACTGTAACTTTACAAATGCACAAGATTATTCAGCTTCTTTTTTTGAGAAGAAGTTTTGTGCCTAGTGAAAGGAGAATGCTACGTGCAGCTATTGTTTGCCAATGCTGGAGTGTGTATGTGTATGTGACATGGTAATAGAGGATTCACAGAGGTGTAAGAATTAAAGGGTTGCATTAAGTATCTCTGTATGTGTGTATACCTCCAGGATCCATTTGAAAACAAAGCCCTATGTGAAAACTAAAAAAAGCATGTCTGTTAATCATCCTGGTAAATATCCTGAGGCAGTAGAAAAGTTGCTATATTTAATCTTGGTCAAAAGTACTTCTCTGAATATAAAAATATCCTCTCAGTCAACCTAAAGTCAGTTCTGAGTGAGGAAAATGTTTTCTGTAGTAACAAAGAGGCATTAATAACAAATGGTACATTCATATGCTTAAAATATTAATACAATAACTTTCCAGACATGTTCACAGTTGCTCCAACATATTTCTCTACCAGATGAGATTTTGAGAGGACAATTTTGGAAAAATTTTGGCCCATGCTTTTAATTCCTACGGTGAAATGTTTGTTCCAGACTTCTTTTAATAAACTACCAGCTTTTGGTAATTGTAACATTGACTCAAAAGGCCATTGAAGAACTTTGAGTTTTAGTGAATATTTCATATGGCACTCTGATGCCAAAGACTGTAATTTTCATCCTTATACAGATAATCTTTAAAAAGAATCTGGTGAGACTGTGGTGTTATTTCTGAAACATGCCTCTCAATATCACGGAAGAATAAACGTCTCAACTTTCAGCAAACACACTTGATTTTCACTCTAACACAAATCAGAATAAAAATTAAAGTAAAGGGAATGTAGTTAAGGATACAACAAGGATGCAAAAGAGGAGTAGTAACCACTGATATATTTATAAAAGTCCATTGTATTGATGTCATGCAAGGAATGCAGGGCCTAGATACCTGGTAATTAAAACTTGGACTGTTTGTTGTCTTAAACCTATAAAATCCTAATTATCAATACTTTCAAGGGCTGAATTGCAACCTGTGTGCTCTTTCCACTTCTTCCCCATGTATGACTGGGCAGAGGAATGGCTTTTAGTGGCCACCTTTGGACTTTTGTTGGCATAGGGCTCCCCCGGGAGTTGGCAAATGACAAGATGCTTTGTGATACCCATTTCACTGTATTAGCACACTACTCCTCAGTTTGACATCTTGGCTCTAAAAGGTGGTTTGATGAATTGAAATCCACTCTATTACTAAGACTTAGCCAAGTGAAGTATGCCTTTCATATGGTTGGAGTCATAGAGAAATGGATTCAAATCACTGCCACATACTCGCTATGAGATCTTTTACAAGTTAGCAATCATAGGCAAGATCACTTTTTCATGATGAATCACCAAGATAAGACACCTAACATAGTGACTGACATATAGCAGGATGATACCGAGTTTTGTATCCTTCCTCTCTGATCGACATAAAACATTTCTGATATCATAGAAGTAAGATCTTAATCTCTAGCTATTCTTAGACTCTATTTGGGCAATGTATTTGTGAACAAGTGAGTAATAAAGAAAAAACCTGAAAAGTAGTAATAAAAAGGCAGCTTGAGGATGGTGACAAATGTCCTTCAAGTATTGGCTCCACTGCAAATATGTTAAATGAGTCCACCTGTTGGTCAGTGTGAAATGGCTTACAATGACAAACTGACAAAGAAGGATACTATGGGATACCTCTTTCAGGCAGTAAAGTGGGTTGCACTCACATCCAGCTTCTGTGAGCCAGGTGAGTTGAAGGACAGGTTAACATGGAACAGCAGGAACAGAATAGGCTGGCAGAATACAAGTTACTATGGTCCTCCTGATACTCTGTTTGAAGCCATGTGGCAATGGTACAGCTTTCTCGGATACTAATGCTAGCAGAAAACCAGGCCTGCCAAGGAGCAGCTATGCTATTGGCTCAGCTAAGGAAAAAACACAAAAGGCAGAGCTTTGAGAGGTAACCATAGAGGCTTTCCCAGAGAAGAGCTGCCTGATATTGCCACACTGACAGATCAGGTTATTATGAAGTTATTAATTCCTTTTTCAACACAAATTTTGAGAATATTCTATTGAATATTTTCCTGACATTGTGCTAGGTGTGTTGATACAGTGGTGAATAAGACAAATTCCCTTCTCTGGAAAATATATTGTAAGCAAGACTGGCAATAAATAAAAACAACAAAATAGCTACATAATTTACACTGTGGTAAAGCTACGGAAAATAAATATGGGGTACTTTAGGAGCATGTAGCAGGGGAATCTGTCATGTAACTATGATACCTGCTTAGGGAAAACCTCTCTGAGGTCCGAAACACTAAACTTTAGTGTCCATATTTGAATTATGTACTTTGTTCAGGCTGGTGACAGACAACAGAAGGGGATGTCACATGGGTTCATTGCTGGTGCGAGCCTGCTAACAACAATTTTAGCTACAGCATAGTCTGCACTGGGCAATGCTCTTGAGAATATGAGATGTTGAGAGGGCATGGCATGCTGTGCTCTCTGAGTAGCAAGGTACTGAGTAAATGATCCCAGTTAGAAGCAAAGGATGCTACAGCCTGAAGACATTTTAAAGGCTATTCTGATCCCACCTGTTCATCTAATAGATGAGGAAAATGAGCCCCAGACAGATACAGTGATGTGCCCAAATCATACAGCCAGTATACCACAGAGATGGAATTAGAGGCCCAGTCTTTTTACTCCCAATCCAGTGATAACGAGGAAGAGAGAAACCTTGCAGTGCTCTACTCAGCAACATTAGTCTAAAAATGAAGAATCAAAAGGAGCCAAGTCTCTCTAGTAATGTGCCAGGGTAGGTGTATCATAATTTCATTCATGTCATAAAATTTGGTCCTGATAATTCCATAAGGCAAGGAGAGTAAGCAACTAAAGATCAAGGGCCCGGCAGCAATTTTACTTGGTGTCAAAGTCTGACCTAACCAATTCTGAAGCACATTTAACTTTGGAAAACTTTTCCTTTTTGTCTTAAACGGACTTGAAAAAGTGCAATTGTGTACAGATCTTCTCCAACTCATAATGGGGTTTTGCCCCAATAAATCCTTCGTGAGTTTAACATATCATAAATAAAAAATGCATTTTTAAAATTACACTTAACCTACTGAAAAACATCAAAGCTTAGCCTCGCCTACCTTCAATGTGCTCAGAACACTTACATTAGCTTATAGTTGGAGAAAATCATCTAACACGAAGCCTATTTTATCATAAAATGTATATATGTAATTTATCAAATACTGTACTGAAAGTGAAAAGCGGATGGCTGTATGGGTACAGAATTGGTGTAAGGGTATCAGTTGTTTACCCATGTGATCATATGACTGACTGGGAGCTTCGGCTAGTTGCCGCTGCCCAACATCATAAGACACTATATACCACATGTCGCTATATAGTGGAAAAGATCAAAATTTAAAATTCAAAGTACAGTTTCTACCGAATATGTTTCACTTTTGCACCTTGGTAAAGTCAAAAAATTAGGCTGAACCATTGTAAGTCGGGGACTGTCTGTATGTGTATATATAATAGAGTATATGGTGATATATGTGTGTGTATATATGTATGTATATACAGTACACATATATGTTTGTACACACATAAATGCATATATGATGTTTACATACATGCACATATATGCGCGTATACCCACAGGCATATGTGTGCGTGAATATGTGCATGCACGCACATATGCACATGTATACACACATGTGTACACACATGTGTATTATATAAGTACGCATAAATGTATGCATGTTGTATGATGTGAACATATATGACCTGATAAACATTTTAAAATATTTATTTCTTGCATTTCTCACTGGAAAATAAGAATCACAAAGGCAGGAACTTTACCTGTCTTGTTTCTCAATGCCTAGAAAACTGCCTGGCACATAGTGGATACACAGTAGAATATTTACTAAGTGATTGAAAGAACATGTGTGTAATTGCATATGTGTATGAGGTGCATCTGCTCATGTGTGAATGTTCTGATGTGGACATTTGTACACACATACGTGTCACGCACATGTGATAATCCTACAAAACCTGCTGGAACAGGAGGATTCATGGACAGTAGTGACTCAGACACCAACCAAACATCTTAAGGTTACAATTTAAATGGGTTCCCAAGATGAGAGGACTTCTATTACTGAGTCCAAATGGAAGTTTCAGCTTTGTTTGCACATAAAAGCTTTTTTCAAAAAATGGATTTTCTTTTTAATTAGGCAGAATTGAAGCAGTTACTATTATGCAACTTGAAATAATAAAGTCTGACCAAGGTACTTGCTGCCCTGACCATATGATAATTTTTCTATATTTTATTCTCCCGTCATTTAATTACAAGATGTTTCAGTATCACAAAGAAAGAAAAGATAGATAATGCAGGAGGGCATAATTAGTTGGACATAAATGTGTCCTAATTGCACAATCTACTGTACATACATAAAAAAGACCTACAATTTCAGTTAAGTTTGGTTTTAGAGAGCAAACTGGCTTCAGGTTCAGAGCATGTAGGTTTTTCCTGGTCTGTATCTTCTCGTAGATGTTAACACCGAGACCTTTAACAAACTCAGAAACAATTTAAGTTTAAAAATTTGAGCAGAATATTAGTTATGACTGATTTTTACCCCAACTTACATATTTCAATGAAGCAAGTTATTCTCAGGCACACAAAATTAAACCCGTGGGAAATGAATCCAGGGTAGAGCACCAGTTGGTTAAGTTGGATAGAACATTTAGCTATTAAAGTTTTATTAGGTTTTCAGCCTTATATAAAGTCAAAGCAGTTGTTTGAGCATTTTTTTGTTTGTTTGACTTCCTTTGCTCACCACAGCTGTACTTTAGGAAGATGCAGTCATAGAAGCAACTTTCAGAATACAACCTTGTCTATACGTTGCCTGGCCAAATTCAGTAACCTCTCAACCTTCGTCGAACTTGTAGGCTCTTCTTTCCCTTCCTGCTCACTAAATGTTCCTACTATTTGCTGAAATAGTACATGTATAGTAAGATGTATATTTTTTAAGTGACTGTTTGTCTCATGTTCATTTATCTAAATTGTTCAAATAGTAGTGTATTTTTGCCAAATAAACACTGGTTTGCACCAAAAGTGCCCAGAGGAATGGATGAGAAGAAAAGATAATCTATGCTGGCAGTCAGGAAACTTGAGTTCAGGTAGTGTCCTATACTAGTTCAGTAATTTTGGAAAAGTCAAATGCTTTGAGCTTCACTTTGTCACCTAGGAAATTGGGGTAAGTATCTCATAGTGGTAACACTGAATAAATTAATTAACTTCTTTAGGCCTTAGTTTACCCAGCTATAGAATGGAGAAAATAATCACTTGCCTTATAAGATGATTGTGAAAATTAAGTAATTTCTGTAAAGATTTTAGCATAGTGCCTGGTACATAATAGACACTGAAAAAAGTTAGTAATTATTAACATAATTATTATTATATTCTATCTAATGACAGACCAGGATGGAAGATTGTTGGGGAGGTGGGTAGGAGCAGTCTGAATAGCTGTGGCTGGTATCAGTAAGTAAGTTTATAATGCCATTGAGATTCAAGTTACTTTATAGGAACACAGCAAAGTACAGTGGAAAGAAGGTAGACTTGGGAATCTATCCTGGTTCTGTGATGAACTCTTCAGCCCTGGGCAACTTATCTAACTTCTCTAGGACTGTTTCCTCAACCCAAAATTGGAGCAGACAGCCGAGAGAGAGAGAGAGGGAGAGACAGAGAGAGGGAGAAAATGTCAGTTGTCACAGTGCTGGTTAGAATGAGATCAGAATTCAGATTTTCTGACTGCCAGGTCAGCTCTCCTGCTTTAGCAGCTGGTTGGCTGCTGGCTCCACTTGTTATTTTATGTTCAAAGATTATTAATTATTATATGCCAAGTGCAATGTTAGATGCCAGAAATATAACAGTGTGCAGCAAGAGACAGTATGTCACCCTGGTAAAACCCAGGCTAGTAGGTTTGCAGGGCGGGGTCCCATGCTGGATTTAGAGAACTTGGGCTGAGCTCAAAACCACAGATCAGGATCTGCTTGTCTGCCTTTGACCTGTCTACAGAAGGAACAAGGTGTACTTTGTACTTAGCAAGAAGGAGCATACTACATGTGTTCCCTCACCTTTCAGGAGTTTCACTTTGAGCTTTGCTGACTTCCATGGCAACTGCCAAAAAGGTTTTGTGGAAAAGAAAATCTCTCCTGAACTATCCCAGCTTGGAGGTGATTAGACTGCTTTGGAAGCCAATGCCCTTTGCTGATTTCAGGGTTTCATATATCCCTTCTAAATCCCAAGTTGGTGGATAGGTCACCACCGCCTGTATCTTCTTTCCCTCTTTCTGTTTCTCTGTCTCTGTCGGTCTCTCTCTCCATACTCTAGCCTTAACTTTTTTGCTTTGTCTTTTAACTGTGTGTGGGCTGTGGCACTTTCGTAGACATGATTCATCTTGTGACAAATCTCCCAAAATTTCCATTTCCTATAGATTTGATGAGCAACATGAAGCAGGCAGCCCTGGCAGCTGCCTCTATAGGAAGAATCAGACTTGTTGGGAGAAACTCAGGCTATGTGTAGAGAAGTGAGACATAACTTGAGGGTTGACAAGGATGGAATCTCTCTCTACAACTTCTCTCATGTACATGTTTCTATATTTTGGATCCTAACTAACTATGTGATTTTGGCATCATTTGCTTCATTCCCCCCTGTAAAATTAGCAATCTGAATATATGGTATTCATGATAGAATCCAATTCAAAGCTATTATGATTTTATGGATCAAATTGTTTTATCTGTGAGGAGGAATCTTGGTCTTTTTTTTATCTGTGAAGAGGAATCTTGGTCTTTTATCTGTGAGGAGGAATCTTAGTCTTATCAAAAGCAAAAGTAATCCTTTATTTCTTCGGTCATTAGTGTCTCTACCAAGTTATTTAACCTGGGTTTGGTTGTATTTAGTGTAAAGATGAATTGACAAGACTTTTCTTTAATCCAAATAAATAAGGAAAGCCCATGGCACACACAGTTTTCAAAAATGCTCATTCATTACATAGAGGGTAAAATAATTTGACAATGAAGAATAAAATCACTTGATTTATTTGTTAATTAATTAATTCATCTATTTATTCAAAAGTCGACTAAGTACCTACTATGCGCCAAGTATTTATACTACGCATTGAGGGTACAAAGATAAATAAGACCCAGCACTCACTTTCAATTGGGGCAAAATAATTAAAGTGAAAATTCATATAACATAAGCATAAAATATAAATTGTTACCAAGTAAAGAGGGCAAATATGTTTTTAAAGATGTTGATTTTAGTGGCATATATGTATTAAGTACCTGCCAGGCAACGTTCTAAATGCTTTAAACACATTAACCCTTCTACTCATCACAACAATCCAGGGGAGTGGTTACCATTATAATCCCCATTACTAAAGAAAAGAAAGAACTATGCATAAATAAACTGAGTCACCTGTCCAAGGTGACACAGAAAGTAAGTGGCCTAGCCAGAATTCAAATCCAGAGTGTCTGGACTCACTAGAGCCTGTGCACTTAGCAATTAAGCCTTAGTAGGTATTACAGTTCATAGATGCTATTGGTTAGGGGGTATTCCTCTGGACTTAAGGAACACGTGTAATATGAGTGAAGATCTGCATCACCAACTATCAGTTTTCTATATAAATAAGTGCCCTGTTGGTTGGTGCCTCTTATGTAAATCATTTCCAGCTACTAGCTAATAAGGCCACACATTTAGATGGATCAGAATGAAGTGAAAAACTAGAGGGAGGCTGGCAAATTGGTTTGACACACAAATCACTGTTAAAGTTGTTTGTATTTTATTTTTAAAACAAATTTTCTATTATGGCAAATAACTGTGTCTTCCGACTTTCTTTTCTTCCAGAATGTTTTGATGTTTTGGATGTTTTCATATAGCTAAAGTAAGAGGTGGAAAATCCTTTATGAATAGCTCTCCTATTCTTCTAAATTTCTTTGTTTGAATCTTCACTTCACTGCCAATTCAAAGCAATAGTCCATTTTCCTTGTTGTCTGATACTGTCCATCTAATTTGTTCATTTGTCAAGAGATAGAGACAAGAGACTGGGAAGTATTTGTTTGCGGATAATTAATTGGAAATGAGAGCACATGTATTTTGCAGTTTAGCAAAATCACTGGAGTTGAAAGGGGATAGACTGTTTTTGCCACTCATAGTCTATTCTTGTGTCTTTCCTATTTGGGAAGAGGCATTCTAAAAACTGGACTCCTAGCTCTGCAGCTTTAATATGTCTTGCAGAAGAATCAAAACAAGAATGGTCCACCACAGAAAGAGAAGATAAAGTGAAAGATACATAGAGATGTACAAAAATTTTAAAAGTAAAAATGAGAGATTAATAAATAGGATACTCTTCCATATCAGTGTGATCCAAACAGAAGTGTGGACTGTATGCACATCTTAGACAACTGGCCCAGCAGAAGGAAAAAAGAGCAGCGAAGAGCACTGCTTTGCCAGTTCTGCTACAGCCATGGCCTCCATGGTGGCCAGCCTTCAAGCTGGCTTCTAACGATTCTGACCTTGGTATTCACCTCATTGGACCAGAGCTGCTGTGTTTGGACCAATAGGCTGTGGCAGAAGTGATAGTATGTCACTTTGCTCTAGATTAAAAAAGCCAACACAGCTTCTGTCTTGAGGGCTTCAACCACTGCCCATACCTCTGATCAGTAGCTTGGGAAAAGGCATGCTATGAGCAGCTCTATAAAAAAAACCCATGTGGAAGTGACTGAGGTCTCCTGCCAACAACACTCTGAGTGCCCTTGTAAGCAAATCCTCTAGACTCATCAAACCTCAGATGACTACAGCCTCGGCTGTCACCTCGATTGCTGCCTCATGACAGACCCTAAGCTAGAACCACCTAGTTCAACCACTCCTGGAATCCTGACCCAGAGACATGAGATAATAAACATTTGCTGTTTTAAGCCAATAAGCTTGGGGTAGTTTATTAAGCAACAAAATATCACCAGAACAGTCCCACCACCTCTCGTCTTGACACGGGGCTGGTTCTGCCATCATGATGAGACTTTCCATAGCTGGTGCTTTTCTGAGCATCAACATTCCTGCTGCTTAGGGCATAACACTTCTCTGAGATAGCTTTACACTAAACGAGGTCATTCCATGCTGTTGTCCAATGCAAGGGATTGTAAAGATGGATTTCATAGGGGTTCAGCCCCCAAGGTCAAAACTGTGCCCTACACATTTCTCAGCTTTCAGAAAAAAGAACACAAAATTCTTTCAGGCATTGGGCTCCAATCTGGATTTGACTTCAGCTTCTTGTAGCTGTTGCAAAGACATCTTACATTCTTGGATATTCTTGACGTTTGAATCATGTGTCAAGATGTTGTTGATTCTAGGGATGGCAAAGTTTCATCTCATATGCATAGCAGATTGTTGAAACATGCCGAGGCTGTGGTGCTCCTTTCCATTCTGCTGTTCCCAATTTTATTGTCACTTCAGAAATAAACTACAACATATAAAGGAGCACTGAGAAGGCGGCTTTAAGAGCCCTGGGGTAGAGCTAAAAGCAGCTCCCTTGATTTTATGTTTGAGCCATCTGGTGCTTACATCAGCTACCACTTGTTTTCAAATATATATTATTTGCGACTTCGTGGAGCTGAATAACATGAGCCCTTTGGTACAGCAAATATTGTCAACGTACAGTGATTTAAATAAAAGAAGGAGCTAGTCATTTCATATGAGTCTGTGTGGAGAGAAGTTGATAGCTTCCTTGTACCGAGAATAAGAGAGTTCTTATACTAAGAGAAACGTCTAAAACTTCAACCTCCTGGACAACAGGAAAATAAACTAAGCATTTTCAGAGAAACCATCTGTGTATAGAGTGAAGGCTAGCATTTATTGTTTGTTATATCCCAGACATTGTGCTAAATACTTTAAATGCTTTATTTAATCCAGAATAAGTTAGGCAATGCTGCAGTAATAAGTGATCTTAAAATCTCAAAGAATTAGAATAACAAATATTTATTGCCTTGCTACATGCATATTTATATATCCCTCAGAGATCAGGTTAATTGTCATGTTATTGTTCCATTCGGAAAGAACAAATGTTCTCCTTGGTCAACTTGAGAGGGAAAGAGAATGTTATGCATTGGTTCTTCTACACTTTGATATGGAAGCCCCACATATGATTGGTCAAAATCTCATTGTTTGAAACAAGTCACATGATCTTGCCTAAAATGTCATATTCCTAGAAGGAAAAGAGAATCAGATCTAGTTTCTTCTGCTAGAAGTCTCTAAAATACGTTCTTTGAACAGACATTTTACATGTGTAGAAACAAGGACACAGAGAGGTAAAGTGATTTTTCAAGGCCATTTACCTCATAAGTGGTGGAACTGGGTAAATTTAAACCTGGGTCTGTTAAAACCCAAAGCTCATGCTCTTGAGCATTACATACGGAGGAGAGAATTCCTGGCCTATAGCAACACTAATTGAAGGGAGGTGGACGGTCATAAGGTATCTATTCTGCCTGCATAATATTCTTTCATGGATTTTTTCAAATATTTATTCTGTATCCCCTGAATGAATGAGGGCAGGGACCATGTCAGCATTGGACCACCATTGAAAGCTCAAGTTCCTAGTGTAGTGCTAGGCACATAGCAAGTGTTCAGTAAATTTTGGTTGAAATCTATCAAATGGATTCTAAATTTGTGATATGAATTACATAGTGTTATATATACCAGAGTCCAGAAAGTACACTTGGTGCTGCTTTAGGAATAATACGGAAGTTCCCAATGATCTATACTTCTGTCCTCATTTATATAGTAATATAGTAAAATTAAAGTATATTATGAATTGCCCACTCCTCCAAATATGTAGCACTACTGTAGGACAATCACTTCTACTGTCAAAGGCCAAATGGTCGAATGGTCATTTAATCTTTGAGTTTTTTTGGCTTCTCCATCCTTCACCACCAACCATGTGTTGTGTGTAGCTCCCAAGTTCAACACATATTAACTTCTCCATTTATGATCATTTTCATTCTCCTTCTCATTGCCACATTACCTTTCAAGCCCTTCACAGATTTTTTTCCCTCACTCATGCTAATCTATAAGTGGCATAACATTTTAAAGCTGAAATTGTCTGGACCTTGCTGTGCTATGTCCTTAAGAGCTTCTTCCTCTACTAGGTTCTGGAGTTGCCATTTCCTAGAAACACCATTGCTTCAAGAGACCTTTCCAGGTTCTAACTCACACCTGCTTCACAGGATCCTAAAGCTGATTTTTTGCCTCTAACCCAATTTGTCTCTATCTACTGCTGTGGACATGACTTTTCTTGAATCCCTTCATGCAGGAACCATGTGACCACAGATATGAAACATTCACACTCTCATCCAAACCTGAGATGCATGGTTCTCAAATTCTTACTTCTTTCTGTAAAATGCTCTGTATCTTTAGTCAGCCACTGCTCTAGCTCCTACGACCACAGCCTAGACTAGTGTGTGAGGGATAGCCCCTACCATCCACTTTCAGCTCCTTATCCAAATCAATGGGTAGGAGAGATTGGTCCATACTTTCCCATGGTACAGGAAAATCTACTTGAATTATTTAGAGCAACAGTCAGCTTGTGGATAGGATTTAAGGAATTCTGTTCCCTTTCTGGGGTCCTGAAATATACCACCTAGGCAAAATATGAAGTCAGTCCTACCTACATAATCACCACTTTAAGTGTATAGTACATCTCTCTGAATATAACTTAGAACACCTACATCATGGGCATTATGCTGTTGCAGAGCCCAGCATTATAAAAGAAATTTACTATACCATAGTGTGGAACTCTACATTTTATGCCCTTAAGAAGAATTTTTATAGATATTATTTATAAGTACTTAATTAAATAATATTGCAAACTCCATTAGGATTGCCAATGGAATTTCTCCTACCTTAACACAAAAGTGTAAGCATTACTCTTTAACAATATGCAAGCATTACACTTTCACAATGATCTTTACTTCTTCAACAAGTGTAAACATTGAAAGTATCCAAAAATAAATCAGATTCTGTTACAGGCAATCATGAAGGAAAAATCAATCATAATTTTATTTAATTGAGGCAATTTTAATTGTCTGTTCTCCTATTTGTAAATAAACGAGAAAGAGAAATTGAGAGATGCATTGCCTGATAGGCCACTTGTATAGCTGAGTGTTTCAAAGGCATATTCAGACAACTACACACACATAGAGGTTTACAGCATATGAATATGTACACAAAGAATAAATTCAGATATATTATTCAGCGTAATATTTTAAAAAAGGACTAGAAATCAAGAATCCTGAGGTCTTGTCTTTTCCTGCACTTACTCATGTTTAAGATCCTGGGCAAATTACTTTGTTTAGAGAGCTATAGAATGAAAATTTTAAATCAGGGCAAAGAACACGTATGTTAGTTTCCTCTCTCCCACACACGGTAGTCACTGCTTAGAGATCAGGGCATTTATTTCCACTGGCCAGGATGGCAGTCTCAAAACCCTTTCCAGTACTAGGCTCCAGGCAACTCCTCCAGCTGACTTGATTTTACACCAGATACGAAGTTCATTGGTCAGCCGGGGCAGATAACCCAAAGCTTTCTTTTGTAGCTAATTTTTAGAAGTATATTTTCTTTCCTACAGAAAGGATTTGGAGCCTGAATATAACTCATTTACACTCATGTGCATAATATTAGTGAAACAAGTGCTATTAGCAAAACAAGTGTGAAAACTTCTATACCTTTAATCACAGATAAACTTTCTTCCCTTCCATCTCTTCCTCCTCATCCTTTTTCTCCTTTCTTCCTCTTCTTCTCCATTCCTGTCCTTTTCTCCTCCTCCCCCTCTTCCTCCTCCTTCTTCTTAGAATACATCATTTATAAATAGGCAAAATAGGTTTTATTTTACACCATATTCTCCAGAGAATTTTACAATTGAAATCCCCAATTCCTCCACAACATAGAAAACTGGCATTGTCAGGAAAATATGTTTCTTTGCATTTGACATAAACATAGTGACATACACTACATTTCTATTCTTAACTTTTTATAACACAAATTTTATTTATTTACAGTCCATATCCTTCCACAAAAGAATAAAGTAACCTTGTAAAAATTACATGTACTGATGATGAAATTTCCTGCTTTTTTCCCCATTATTAAAAATTTTACTGAGTATATACTTTCTAGAAATGAGATTACATTTTGAACTACATTCCTTCCCATAGGATACCTTTCTTAACAGCATATACCATTGTATCTTATATTTTATCCTTATCCTCTTTTTAAGTGACCAGTCGCATCTGTAAATTTTCCTATGTCTATAAATAATGAGGCTATTTCCAGCATTTCAAAATGAGTAATTAATTGCCTAGCCTGGAATTGTCTGATATCAAAGTATTAATGCCTGAATTAATTTTCAACTTATAACTGTTTTCATTTACACCTACTTCCTTGGTAGTTATTTAAGGCAATTTCATCTTCCCCATCTGTGGCTTATATGTTAATGTACTTCATTTTAATGAACCCAATTTAAGCCCTTGAAGTAGGCCAGACACTATCGGAATATGTCATAAGAGAAATCTCACTCATAGATAAGCCTTTCAGATGAAAAGGTTTAAAAGGAATGGTACAATGGAGATACTTTTAAGTCATAGCTGAGTCATAAGTCATCTGAAATATATTTCTATAATGGGTTCTATCCTTTTCTAGGAATACAGACATGCATTCACATCTGTTTGTGTATAGTTTTTAAAGTTTTTACCTGAGACTGTGGTTGTACACACAAACCAATATGCAAAAATAATAATAATAATAATAATAAAGTTTAATAGCTGACGGCTTTCAAAAAATCTTGTTATGTGATTGAACTCAAATTTGAATGTGTAAATACAGCCCAATGTCTTTATATTATTAGCATACTCCTAATAATTACATTTAATTAGGTACAAAATTTCTGTCCTTATTTATTTCCTTTTGTTAGTATCAAATATCTTCATCATACAACATTTTAAAAATAGGATTTAATAGTAAATTTTGCTTGCATGAAAGGACTTTTATTGCAATAACTAAATCAGCATCCTAAATGTAGATTCATTGCTTTAATTAATACTTTTGAGAATTAATAAAAATAATTTTGTTGTTTGGATTTCATCTTTATGCCTTTCAGACATATTAGATGCTAGAGTAGGCAAATGAAAATGGTTTATCATTACATAAATAACTTAACTTTTTAGCCCTAAAAACATTTCTTTTTTAGAATATTGGTTTTTCTATTACTGAAAAACTGGACATTAATGAAGTATAAATGAGACAGGTGTCAGTCAAGTGCTAACTGCATGTTGCATTATTGTGCTGATTAGACAATATTAAGTTGCTAATTAGAGACCATATTTTTAAGGATGGAATACTAATATAAAAATCAAACAATCTTATTATTCTCTTACTACTTCAGCTAGCAGAGGTTACTTAATTATCAGAGGGTGTTCTTTAGTTTCCAAGATAGGGAATTTCTGTATTTAGGAAGAATGAGTCACTTAATTGTTCAAAAGGTTAAGAGTTCGCAGCCAGAAAATCATTCATTATATTGGAGTTTCTCACCCTCTGCATCCTATTATTGCCCTCAAGTTCCAAGAAGTACAACATAGGGTATTAAATCTCCATTCTGGGATAGGACTTCTTCACGGAGCCTTGATCTCTTCCTTTTCCTGGTAAAAAGATTTGGACAACCTAGAAGAAAAACTTGAGGCCTAATTTATTATTTCTCTTAATTAGAGAATCATTTGGAGCATCAAGGTCCTGGATTTTTTCTCCTCTGGATTTCATCAATTAGTTACCAGAACCAAAGATGCCCTGCATGTAGAGCCTGCTAGAAGATTGAAATGAGAGCAGTTCAAGCATTTAAAGTGGAAGCTTCAGAGATTCTAAAGTCCCAGGAAATCGAGAACCTTAAACTCAAGATATTTTCAGTGTTTCCAGTGAAAAACACCAAGAAGTACCCCAAAAGCACTAAACACTTTTGCTTTTCTCCATCCCTCCTGAAAGTGCAACTCTTTCAAAAGAATCCATTTTTCCTCCAATAGATGAGGAGCAGTCACTTGGAATTCAATTTGAGAAAGCATTACTAGCTTTGTAAGTAATGAACTGAGAAGCCCTAGTTGGATATTGCTGCTCTGTACCCGCCTCAGTCCCATTACAGATCACATATGTTTTATATCATATCCCAGTTTAAACAGCTGATCATTTTCAAATATCTCTAAGCAAATAGATATTTCTTACATGCCAACTATGACTGATTGGTAGTGGATATCTGGAGGCTGCAATTTGCTAAGTAGCAAAAAGGACCAAGGCTGATTAGCAATGTCTTCCAGGGGAGAGAAGAGGAAAGATGTATGTGTGTCATGTTACCCTCCCCACCTTAGAGAGAGAGAAAATTTCCTTTCTGAATCATGGTTCATAATATGACCTCCTATATAAGGATAGACATTTTTAGAATATTTACTACTTGCAAAATATATATAGGTAAAGATGACAGATATCTGTCCTCTGCACATAAGGAAGGAGAAAATGAACCTTCTACTCTAAATAGTTACCAGGAGTGAAAATTTCATGAGTCCAGCTCAGTATACACAGAACATAGGAATAGCCAATGTTCAAAGTTTAATATTTTGCCAAATTCTATTCTTTTCACAGGTAATTTAAGAAAATGAAGTCAGCGAAGATCCATTAAAAGAAAATAAATATTCTTTGGTAAGGTGGTACTCTATCTTTGAATGGATGAAAATCACTTCCAGTGCTCCTTTGTTGCTCTCTGTAGCCCTAGGGATTGAGAGTATCTTCAAGTGTCCTTCACCCTCACTGGGGTATTAGTAATACATAAGTTTGAGGAAAAGATCCTTGAGAAATTCTTTCAGGTTTTTTGTTAGGTTTCTTTCTGATAATATTCTTAAATATCAGACTGTACATTTAGTAAAGGGTATTTTCTATGATGTTATATAATCTAAGAAAACATGGATATAGGTCATCTCATATTTGACATAACTAGATCATAAAAGATGGTACAAAGTACTGAACTTGACATAGCTATTTAGAGAATATTATTTAATGTACTATAAGATATCATTTACTAAACCTTTTCTCTTAAATGAAAATAAAATAGTTTTTAGATGAAGTCTAAGAGCCCAGATTCATCAAACTTTAATGCACAACAGCAGTCTCTACATTGCACTGAAACCTGGAGTTTTCCTGATGGATTTTAGCATTTGAAGCACAGAAGTCACATTTCCATGTAATATATCTGAAAATCTTTTGCCTTATATGTCTAAGACAATCTGCTCATTATCTAGTCAAGAGATGGGCCAGACAGAAAGTGGGAAGTATTTGCTGAATAGAGAGGTGCACATAGCTCTATTAGTGAATGGAAAAGAATTTCCTTACTGTCTGAAGAATTAATACAATGTGGCCATTATGTCAAATTAAATGTCTTGGTTTACTTAGCAATTCCAGAAACATTTACTAAGATAATGTATGAATCCTGGTGCACACATTATCTTGGATATACATAAAATTCTATGAAAAATCATTAATGTGCAACAATTCACTGTTCTGTCCTCTCATTGACAACGTTTTGAAATGAATTTTGATCTATTTCCTAATCACACACACAAGTCAATGGACACACATACTCACACTCACACAACCACACTCACAGAAAATGAAACATAAAAGATGAGAGAGGAAGAGTTATATTCCCAAAGTGCAAACATGGAGGGGAGGAATATATATTCTGTTCTGAAGGCACACATAAATGTTCAATTAACCTATTTCTCATGTCTTTTTTTATGACTACATATGGTGACAAATCTTCCTAATAAGAAGGGTCACAGAACAACAGATGTGTAAAATAGCAAACTGAAAACACCTCAACAGATGTATAATTTTTATTTTGCATGAAATGAATAGGAATGTGGAAGGCACGTTTGGCAAAGCATGAAAAGCCCTTAAATTAAGAAGGCTATGAGTTGGAATGGTTTTAGAAATATTCTATGGATTGATTTGAAGAATTCAGGAAAGACCTTCGCCACTGCAGACACCCACGTACTGTAAAGCCTGATAGCTTGTAGTTAAAGAATTAGTTCCTTAAGATAGGTATAGTTCCTCTCCCACATTTCTTTTTGGAAAATACAAATGCCTTTCCAAAGGGCACATCTGAGAAACAACCTCCTTGAGAATTGCACAAAATAACTGGGAGAGATCCTGGAGAGACAGGAAAGTAGCAGTCTTAAATCCTGAGTTGGTATGTGAGAGCTTGGAATTGCTAATATTTGAGTATGGTAAAGCCTGGGGAATTTGGCTGTGTTCCAGATAAGTGCTGGCTGGAGGTTGCATTTAGTTCTCATATCTCTTTAGTCTCCTCCAGTCTATGACAAGTATTTGGTGTCTTTCATCACCTTGACACCAAAACTTACTGATTGGTATTTTGCAGAATATTCTTCAACTTGGATTTATATATTTGCAGGAAGAATACCACAGAGCTGATGTGCCCTTCTCTTCTTATCATATCAGGGGTACATTATATCAATATGTCTTATTACTGGTAATATTAACTATAATTGTTCAGTGTGATAGTTTCTGTGATGTTTTTCCACTGTAAAGTTACTATTTTTCCTCTTTATACTCCATTCATTAGCTGTGAGTCACTAAGTCCAGTCCATAGTTAAGAGGAGAGGAATTAAACTCCACCTCTGGAGGATGGAGTATCAAAGAATTTGTGGACAAATTTTAGAATCAGTACAGTAATGTATACATATTTGGGGGAGATTTTTTAAGGATATGCAAATAAATTGTTTCTATTTTAAAGTTTTCCACCTATTTTAATATATATCAGTAGACCATAACTGCAGCAATTACTATTGATACTATGGTGTTCTGACAGTGGTTTTAAATTTCTCATTCTTAAATTTGTTAATTGGTATTCTTCTGTAAGGAAGGATTGCTCCTCCCCCTTTTGTCTATGTATTAAATCATTTATTATATCAGTATGGACTTGTGGATATTAATTTTATTCTTTGAGTTATAATCCAATACTATCAATATTTATTTTGTAGGTCAAATTTTTCCAGTTTTTGTCATTTGAAGCTCTTTTGGGAAGTTCTTGTGTTTTTTTTGACATGTCCCTCATCCTTCTTTTAAAAATCACTTCCTTACATCTTGATATCTCAAAATATTCTAGGCTCACCTTGCATATTACCTTCCCAGTCCTAGAATCAGCCTTTAATCCAAGGATACCTGGTTTTATTTATTGGAGAGTGGTATTAGGAACCAAGATCTGGGTGCTATATGTGCTCATCGCTAATGGGGTGTCATGCTTGTAGGCTTCCCAGCAGGCAGTGTCAGGGAATGTATGGATTTGTATTAACGCATGTATACACACATCTATATTTATTTCTGTATCTATTTGCATATATATTAAAATCAACAAAATTTCTTATTGATATTGCAAACTCCAATAAAGCGCCACATGATTAATTCTGGAATTTTGTCTTTGCTTATTTGTAATTCCTTTCTTAGACAATGGGAAAACTGACTCTCATTATCTAATACATAAGTATCTAATACTTGTTCAACCCTAGTATATATGTAATATTAGTTTCAGAATTGCTGACCATAATCTCATGAGAAATAAATTTACCAGTCTGAGTACAGTTCATTTTGATCTTTAACCTTATAGTATCAAATCAAAAGACAATTTTACAAAGTTTGTCAGATCAGCTCCTTTCCTCCTCACCTGTTCCATTGTGGGTATGTGATTCATTTGTTACACAGTTAGATTCATGTGTCACAGTCTGCATTCTATCTTGGGTTTTCTCAACATCCTATTTAATTTTTCAGATTTGCATACAATAAGTTCACTTTTTATGGTGTATATTTTTATGGGCTTTGACAAAGACATAAGGTATCCACTACCCCAGTACCATGCAGAGTAGTTTCATCATCACAAAAGTTCCCAGCAAAGTATTTTGAAACCAACCAACAAACAAAACAATAATACTTTAAGCTTTTTATCAAATTCCTAAGACATGTATTTGAAGTGTCTGCCAGGGTTAACTGTTATTGGCTCTGGGTGGATCCTACTATTTGCAGGGAATCTACTACTCAGAAAAACACTGTCAAATGGATATTCTTTTACATGCTAATATCTCTTATGCCAATATAGTTCAGATTACCATTCTGGCAAAAAATCATCAGGGATTTCAAATTCTAGGCATAATTTTTGGACTTCAAAAGACTCCCAAGTTCTGTTTGGACCTGCTTTTTCAACCTTAGAGTCTACCATTCCCCCTTTGCCTATTATATTCTACTCAGTGGTTCTCAAAGTGTTGTCTGAAGACAAATTGCATCACTTTCGCTTGAAGTCCATTGTCTGTGGTTAACAACTACATGCATAATGTCCTAATCACAAAGAAGCTGTGGTGATGATGGAGATGATAATGATAGTAACTATATTTGGAATCATTATTTATAAAGAACTTTTATATACGTATTTGCAAAGAACTTTTACATGCACTTTTATAAAGAACTTTCAGATGCAACTTACAGTGATCCTGAGAAATATTAAGAGCACCTATTGTTACAATATCCACTTAAAGGGGAGGAAATTGAGTCTCAGAGATTATCTCTAGGCTAAAAAGCCGATAAACAGCAGAGCTGGGGCTTAAACCCAGATCTTCTTTTTCAAATTTCTTTCCCTTCTCATTATCTATGTTGAAACCCTTCAGTGCTATTAGGGATGAGAAGTATTAAAATCAACATTCCCTACATATGATTTTAATATGTTCCAGGCATTGTATAATTTTCCATCATATATCTAATTCAATTTGCTGTAATTCTTTCAATTCTGTAAGGAAAATACTACCAGATGAGGACACCAGGACTTTGAGAGGCAGAAGAAATTTCCCCAAATCACCCACCAGATTTCAATCCCAAGTTGTTTGAGCACAAATCCCATCTTTCTTCCACTAGATCACACTGGACTTTTGTGGAGGTGATTAGAATTACCTTTAGCTCTCAAACCCAACATTTTGTGTCTCATGAAGGACCAGTCAAGATTCTAATATCTCCTGTCTGAGGACAGATTTGATACAATATGAAAGGGTGAGCTAGATATCCATTCTCTTCTCTGAAGTAGGAAAAAAGTCTCCTGACTTTTGCCTCCTAGCCTGATGAAGCCTGGACCTAAGGGAAAAATTCTCAATAGCTTTAAAAAAAGAGTGTAACTTTTGCGAGCTAGATAGAACTGAGCTTGAATCAGGCTCCACTTTGCACTAGCTGTATAGAGTTGGAAAAGTTATTTACTATCTCTGAAACTCAATTTTATGTTTTGTAAAATAGAGAAACTATGCCATAATGCCATAGTAAGGAATAAATAACATGCATTCATAAAGTCCTTAGCACATCCTGTCCATCATCAATGCCATCAGGTCTCAGGGCAGGCAAGTCTTAATCTCACTAAGCCATTTTGACAGCCCCACCTTCCTCTTAGCCAGTAAAGTGACTGAGTGAGTTTAAGAAGTTTCCCATGAACATAATTAAAGCAAGACTCTAACACAGATCGATGGTCCTATTAATTTTGAGTCAGCATTTATATTCCAGTTGCTCCCACAGCCAGTGTGACTATATGTCCTTGTTTGCCTGGGACAATCATTATATAATTTTTAATAGAACCTTCTTTTACTCTCCAAAGTTTCCCAATTTGGATGCTAAACTATATGGTCACACTACTTAAAGGGTTTTTTGTTTGTTTGTTTGTTTGTTTTTCTAATTCTGTACTCACTAGTTCCAATGTCTTTTACTCCCTAAGGATAAACAGAAGGGACTTTCTTAACTTGGAAAATATTATGTGCTCGCTTGAATTGATAAAATACCAACCTTAAGACAAATTTGAGTGATAACTCTAAACATTTTGTATACTGAAAATAAAGCATCTATTAAAAACAGTCATTTGATAAAGAAATGTTTAGGGTCCCAAATTTTGATATCATTATTTCTCCATACACTTTGGTGTCCAAATAGCTAAAGGCAACCATGAATCCTGAAAGCACAGACCATCAAAATCCTGTGTGGCCAATCATGTTGAGTTCTAGAGTTTTCAGAAGAACATATGGCTTAGTTGTCATTTTAGTATCTGTTCTGCCTACATCAAAGAAAGAAAAAAGTGACCAAGTATTCTTTTTATGTTATGTCTTTCTTTCATGAATATGCATAAATACAGAATTCATGAATCACTAAGACGTAGGAGACTGTTAAATTGCATTTTTGCTAGAGTTTAAAAAAACATATGATTAACCATACTTTTCACTCTGAGTAATTACAGTTCCTTATTTAGAGGTCATTTTCTGAATCTGTTCCACTACTGGCTTGTGGGCTGAAGTGAAATGAAACCATAAAGATACACTAATGATGAATTATTAAAGCTCTTTTTAATTCCTTTGTGGCTAAAAAGCTTTCTAGTTACAATGTAGGTGCCAAAGGTTTGATTCAGATTATCATGAATAAATCACATAATCTGGCAAAATAATATTAATAAAATATAATAATTTTTAAATAATTATAAGTAATAATCATAACAAACTTTCTTATCAGATCTTACTCTGCTTTGTTACCTTTTCTGTTGTTATCTTGACATCCATTAGAAAGCATACATTTTCCCTAGAATCCAGAGAAGTTGTATTTCCTTTTAAAATGCTACATATAAATCTTCAGGTTTACCTTGTTATTTTTCCTGGTTCTAGAACAAGGATAGCAAATGTACTGCAGTGCTTACAATTACTCCCATCATATACATGTGAATATTAATTTATTTTTTTCCCATACGCACCTCACCATCATTTTCCTCCCAAGCATTCAAGACAGGTACTTCCAAGTAAGCAGCACTAGAACCCAGTTGAAACCTGTGTACCTTCTCTAGAACAGATTTCCTAAGGCACAAGGCAGAATGTGACCTTTGAGTTCTCACTAACCTTTAAAAATTGCTGTAGACAATTATGTGACTACTTAGCTCATTTTTCATTCTATAGTTGAAGGGTTTCCTTCTCCTTTCCTTTAAATCACTTGTATAGGTATAATGGCACTGATCCGGCCATCTTTTTCTAGATTATGCTGTGGTCTTAAAATCTCAGTGACTCTGACAACAAAATTTATTTCTCGCCCACACGACTTGTTGACTGTAAGTCAGTGGCAACTCTGCTCCTTTTCCATGTGTCCTCTTCGTTTTAGGGCCCAGTTCAAGGAATATCTCTTAACTGACTCATGACCTTCTCATGACAGAGGGGGCCTGAGGCAGAACAATTAATAGTATTGGGGCTTCTGTTCATATGTGGGGTACACAGATTCTGCTATTTCACTGGCCAAAGCATGTCACATAATCACTGATATCAATGGAAAGGAGGCCTTGCACATCATTTAGAAAATGGTAGTGATGTATAATCCTCTTGCAGGGAGGGAAGAGAATATTTGTGAAAAATCACAGAATCTCCTACAGGCATGTATTTCTTTGTTTGCTGTTTGTTTTTTAGAGTTATTGCTCCATCAACATATTGGGATAGGAAGAGATAGGACTACCTGCTATTTAAATGCAGTAAGAGAAGATTCCAAGTTTCCTGCTGACTCTGGGAGACACTGTCTCCTGGAAAGACATATCTATGGCTTTTGCCTAGGAGCTGGTACATAAATTGGCTAGTGCATGAACCCAAGATATGGTTGATTTTTCCCTCAGAGTTTTTATGCTGCTTTGCATCTGGACTCTATGAGAGAGAAAGTCCACAGACCATTTTTGCAGTATAATGTCCTAAATGCCTACGTAATTTTAATTTCAGACCCAGCTTAAATGGATAATTTAAAATATGCTCCAATCATACAGAGGGAGAGTAAATTATCCTCTATTATTTACTGTAAGAACTAGAAAGACAAGTAAATGGTTCATAGGCCTTTTGCTATCACTTGGAGAAATAGAAAAGTATAAAAATGGTAAAACAATGAGCCTGGAAGAAGGTGAGATTTTTTTGTTGTTGTTACATTTTCATAACGAAGGAAGTCTGAAAAGCAAAGGCAAGCAAAGACAAAGAATTTTACTGAGAATACTTGTCTTTCTAGTGTAAAGGAGAGTGATGACTTTAATCAATAATTTTTAGCATTTGAGAACTGGTAGCAGTGGCTGAAAGAAAGAAAGAATCACAGAGCTGAGTGAAAGTTTGGGGAACTTGTCCCAGCAGGTTGACATGCGATGATTTGAAAATGATACACTGTTGGTGTCCTTTGCCTGACTACAGGTGATAGATGACTTCGATACAAAGCAGGCATACTGATCAGAAAAAAAAAAAAAAAAACCCCAAAACCAAAACCAACCTTCCAATCTATCATTTCAAAGTAAATAAGTACTTATTTTTGAAGGGGAAAAGATGAAGGACAAAGACACTCTGTGTTTATTAAAAATCTGTACCCCTGCTACTCAAATCTTTGGTATTATCTGGGAGCTTTACAAAATGCAGATTCTTAGGCCCCAGCTTAAACCTACTGAATCAGAATCTACATTTTATCAAGATTCCCAGGTGATCTGCATGAACTTGAAAGTTTAAGAAGCACTGCTCTAGGATGACGGCTCCTTGCTAGGGAACATCTGTACATCACCTAACACAATCATCACCACACAGTCATAACATTTGTTTCCAAAATTTAAGAATTATTGAACTTGATATCAGGTCTCATAAGTTCTACAAAATCATATACATGATAACTAATGAATCTCCTAGTTTTTATTTCCCCCACTCTGTCATCTTCTTTTGCTTTTATTATTTTTTTTTTTTTTTTGCTCTGGAAACAGAGAAAAATAAAAGCTCTGCTTCTTTAGCACCTCAGTTTTCTACAATTCAAAACCCAGTGCCTCCTCTACTCATATTTTATCTACCTTCCTTTCCTCCCTCAGTGATCACAGGTACACAGCTGTACTCTAAACAGGAAAAAAAAAAAAACCCTCAAAATTTGATCAAATTTCTCTTTTGTGGTTTAAAGAAATAAGGAAAATTTTATGAATAACTATGTTTTATCAATACCAATAATTTTCATAAAACTGCCAAGGCAATAAATAATATATGCATATGATAGACTATTTAAAACTATGTCCCACAAGGGTAAAACTGGAACTTGCAGATCATATAGTCATTGACTCAGGGCTGGAACGAGATTTAGAGCTCATCTCATCCCACACCTTGAGACTTTAAGGTGACCTTCCAAGTTCTCCTAATGCAGAGCTGTGGTTAGAATCCAGGTCTTCTGATTCTCACTGTGGGGTTCATCCATTTCTACTATATTTCACACTACCTTTAAGGATAATCTACGAGCACCTGTCAATTAGAAATCACTAAGGAATCATATAAATTTTGCATGGCATTTTCAGGTGAAGAACCAGTGCTGAGATCCTCTCCTCATACCAGTCAATAGCCCATTTATTGAGAGGTAATCAGGTAGAATAAACTGGTAGTAAAGAAAACACTCCCTGATGGTTCCTAGGAGGAAGCCATACTTCCACTGCTTTCAGCCTTTGTATGAATTCTATCCAGAAATAGGGCTGGATCAGATTCCCACTGAGATACTACTTGACTTAATCCTGGGCTTGGGGTTGCTAGAGAAGGCACATTGAAAAGAAAAGGAAAAAAAATTAAACAGCTGGAGTTTGTGTGCTTATGCATGCTTCTGTGTATACATACACAATAGGTTAAGCCTGACTAAGACTTTATGATTCATGGCATTTCCTATATACAGACTCCATCTCAGCTCTTAGCGGTTTTTGGTAATAAGCTACTTGTTTAGCAGGGAAAATAAGTATTTCTCCCTATGATTGCCAACATTGTATTGGTCTCTGTGCAGAGCATATTTCCTCGTCAAGCACTCAGGCCCTCTAAATAGGACAGAGTAACAAGTATTGGTATGCAGACAGGAACATGCCGAGAGCGCCAGCTGACTGTTCAGTTTCTTCACCAGGTACATAGAGAGACAGAAAAAAGAAACAGCACATAAGCTTGAGGAAAGCTTATGATGGAAAATGAATATGATGGATGAAGTGGAAATTGAAGATATTGAAAAAGAGAGAATACTATTGGGTTTAGCGAGGGAGCAGATTAGCTGGAGAAGATGGGTTCTTGGAAACGCTTTGGGTGTTGTCAAAGAATGGTCATGGGGGTGGAGAGAAAGTGGTTTAGGAAATGTCAGGAGAGTGGACCCTCAAGAGACAACAGTAAGGACAAGATTAGAGGGACCAGGAGCTAATCAACTGTACAACATGACTGATCCCAGATGTAGCAAGAGATGTCTATGTTCCTTCTTGACTCTTTTTACCCCATGTAGGTACCACATCATCATATTGACAGGCCATCTGGTAAGATCATAGGAGGCCATGGACTCAGCCTCCTATATTTGATGTTATGGGGGTAGAATTCCTCATGATATCCCCAAGCTGAGGAAATGTTTAGTGATGTCCCCTTGTTAATGTCTTAAAGCTGTGGCTTAGCCTTCATCTCTCTCTTTTAAATCAGATTTACCATTTTAAATGTAAAATAAGCAACCTACTATCATGTAAAACTTTTTAATGGACACTGATGCAGAAGTAGAGAATACAGTACAGTATGCAATCAATGGCTTAAGCACTAGGGGTCTAGAAAAATTTTCTAATTCCTTGAGGACAATTTGAGACTAAAATAAAGAAAGGAAAACGTCTCACTTTTGTTTAGAGAAATGCAGACCAACCAACATTATTTTCTTTGTTTTTTGTTGTGTTTTTCCCCCCTTTTGTCCCTATTTCCATTATATTTCCAAACTAAACCCTTGAGATGAAATGTAGTTAAAATGTATTAGGTATTGCAGAGTTCGGTGCAGTTTCTAAAGTATATTTCTTATTTAGATTCTGCTATGAATGTAGTAGCTGAGTATTAGAAAAATGACTTGAGGGAAGACTGTTCTAAAAATAATATTTCCCAGAAAAGACAGAAATGATACAGGAATTGATAAGCATTTGCTATTACCTATACTTTAATCATCTGTAATTTTTTGAACAGTTATGTTTTCTAGTAATGATTGTTTATATACAGGTACTTTTTTTTTGCTTTCTTGATACTCAGAATATAATTTAGGTAAACTGTGCAATTGTTCCACTATCATTTGATTTTCACATAATGGAGAAATATAGGAATTCACAGTTTTCTGTGCTATCCATTCTAGATTTCATATTGTAATTGATTTTTGTCATTGTTGACTCACAATAAAGTATAACAGCATATGCAATGTATGTAAGTTCAAAGATTGATAAAGTGATAACATTTCCATTCCACCCATTCAATCACACTGTGTATCAAGAAAAAAGGCACTTTTTGCTTATTGTCATTTGGAGTACTATTTCCTTGACTGCTTTAGGGAAGTCATTTTATTAACCTGTTTATGAAACGAGCAGATTAGAGGCCTCTTCAAGTTTCCTTGACAGTGAATATGCATTCTACAGCTGAGACCTCCACAGCATGATGAGCTCTAGGGAAGAATCATTTCTGCTAAACGTTTAGCCTTTGCACCACTGATTCTATTCTTTCACCCATGAGTGATTGTCTAGAGAGCCAAGGAGAAAACCTGGGAGAACAGGAACAAGGCTAGGTTTTCAGGAGTCCCTGAGGAGCTTAAAGGTCATTCATACATTCCAGATGAGCGAACTCAGAAAATAAGTAATTTGTTTATTGTTAGTCAGTCAAATACTTATTGAAGTTACTGAGTGATGAGTCCTGTGCTGGGAATTAGTTTTCCAATGGTAAATTAAAAACATATAAGTGGGGATGTGAATGAACACCCAAAATAAAAGTATAAAAATCTGTTTTTATATATATATATAGTATACATATATATTTAATGTGTTACATGTCTATATATGTGCATGCATCTATATTTGTGTACACATAGTATACTTAAGAATGATATATAATTCATATGTGTATGTGTGTATATGTATGTGTTTGTGCACCCACATACTGTTTCTCAGGGGCAAGGTTCCTTTGTTATCTCTTGTTAAAGGTATTGTATAAATTTTAGAATTTTAGATAAGTAAATGAATCACTTCACGTACAAAAGGAACTAAGAAAGAAAAATTAATAATCAGGTGATGAATGGAGGGGGTGACAAAAAGGGAAGGAGGGAGAAAGAATGTGAGCCAGCACAGCTTGGAAGAGAGACAGAAGAAAACAATATTTGAGCAGTTAACATGAGGTTTAGTGCATTTCAGAGAGAAATAAAAAGGTTTATTATTATTGCTGTTGGAATGAATAATTTGGTGACTTTCCCACATTCTTAAGAAGATTTTCAGTAATGATCTAGATGACCATTTCAAGTTTTCTAAAGTCATATTTGCTTATTTACTTAATTTTAAAACAACATAACACAGTTTTATTGGGGTTACACGTGGTTCTTGCCTTCACTGAGTGTAGACTTGAGATAATAAATATCTGGTGTTTGGACTTTATTTGGGTTACTTCGCGAGAGATAGCTGCAGTGTGTCTCCTTGGTGAAAGGAGACAGAACGCATCCTTCCATGTGAAGTCACTGAGGGATTTTCTTCCCAGTTGAGCTATAAACTGGTGACTTCAACCATATTTCAGGTGACCTTCAAAACAGTTCAGACACATGTATTGCTTGCCAGTGGGGTCACTCCATCTTCCCCGTTCCTGCTTAAGCACTGTCTATTTCTTTTCCAGTGGTGGTGGTTATAGTGTAACAGGTACTAAATTTTACAAAACAAAGTTCTGGTTTCATAAATTCCACTAATTATTTGCTACGACTTTGGACTACTTACTTAATCCCTTCATGCCTCAGTTTTCTGAAAACTGGATAAAAGAAGTTCCTATGCAAGATAATTTTGAGAACCAGATAAAGTGTTTTTAGAGTGTTTTTAGGCACTTACTGTAATTTGGACAATGCTGTCGACTGTTGTTTTTCATAATCTGTTGACACACATAGGAGTTTTCTAATGGCAGCCATGTTTTAAAGAGATTCTAGGAGAGAACAGCTTAGTGTTTTTATGTCTTTTAAAATAAGAAGATGTTTCTAATTTGTTATTATTATAGGCTTGGATTTTTTTATGCACGGTCTTTTCTTTGACAAGTGGCACATAGCTACATTTGTACCTCAATGCCACTGACACTCTCACAGAACTTTATATTTGTCCTCCCTACCTAAGAATATACATGGCTCATTGGGGGCCTGAATATACATTTTTTCTACTGGTTCTGATACATTAGCCTGAGTAATATACTGGGTGTGCATGGCTTTACAACTAATAAAATTACCTACATTTATAAATTGGAAAGTGACATATAACTGCTACCCTGTAGTTACATGTACCTTTCAGGTAAAAGATACCATATGAAATCTTTGTATTGTAAATACTTTTCTTACTTGTACATGCATACTTCCAGTGGTCAAATTATTTTATGCTGCACAGTAAAACTTTTCCTTAATAGGATTTATAAACTTTGTTTATACTGGGTACTTATTATTACTTTTTAAAGAAAAATATTCTGAAATATGACTGTATTTCATACACCTCTTTCTTTTTAATGCATAAAGGCATAACGATTAAATTTTATAGAACAAATCATCATAGTCCCCAGAGGAAAACTAGCGAACATGTTCATAAGCTTTAACCACATTGAAAGGCTAGAGTTAATAAAGCATTTCCTTTGTAGCAGATGGCTTAGTCCAAAGCTTTTGTAATTTTTGTGGTGGTGATTATTGTGCTTGTGTGGTTTTTGTTTATCTGCTTCACATTCATGGTAAAAGACAGTTTCCTGATGTCTGTCTTTGATTCTAGGGATGTTATCTAATTGCCAAGTTAAATTGATGATGTGTCAAGAAGTAAAAGAAGTTTTCATTTTGAACCTTGAATTAAACAAGCTAATACATTACTGGATGAAGAGCTTATATGTCATGTGACAGTCATATTAGAAAGTGGGACACATTTTAGCCAAAAATAGCATATTACTAGTACTTCCTTATTAGTCATGAATACATTTTGGGACAGACTTTAAAGTTTCCTGAAAGTCGAGATGGAGGAGCTGCCGTGTGTTTAGTTACCTCACAAAGCATATTTAAGAAAGTTACCATCACATTATTTAATCAATACAGGACTATTCTCATAATTTTCCCTGAAGCGCAAATATATCTATTGTTAATCATAGTCTGGGCCAGCATCATGAATTTACCATTTTTAAAAATAAATAGTTGTTTTCCATATGATTGATCAAATTGATTTTGTCATGATCCAAGTTGAACACAATAATTGGCAGAAACATGCAAGACTCATAGCAACAAAAACAATAAAAACATGTTAGAAGCTGAAATGTGAGATGCTTATACACAAAGCTGATGTCTTCAAAGTACACTTTTCAGAACACACATTTTTCAAAAGTCAAGGGTATGAAACTGTTACAGACTAATATGCCTTGCCTACATCATAGCTAATTTTCATTTGATCGCCAGTATAAGCCTGGAGTGGGGCAGGGGTGACAGACAATTCTTTGCACTGTAAATTTGTACCATGTTTAGGCCATATTTTGGAGCTTTAATTTTCCAGATTAACTCTGGGCATCAGCTTTTGTCTCTATATTAGAACACTGATGGTTTCTGGGTTTATATAGGCTTTGTTTAGCTCTTGCAAGTTGATCTTTAGAGTTTACAACTCTAACAAGCCATCTAAGGATCTGTGACCTCTCTGATCTCCATTCTGTACCCTTAATCACAACTACTGAAAGTGCCCATCAGGTGTGTGACATACAGCAAGTCTAAACAAAGGCAGAAAGCAGGCTGTTGAGGTTCTGGGAAACTCTAATTGCTCCTAGGGAAGAGGACAAGTAAACAACGGCAATGCAAGGCTCTGTTCAGACCAAGACCACTTCATCATCATTTGTATTTCAAAGGGTTTCTTTGTCTGAGGTGAGCACAAGCTCATAACACATACTTCTTTTCAGGATTCAGAACAGGAGATAATATGCTCCATGCCAGTACCCTGCACATTAACTCCTTTCTCACTGTCGAGAAAAACAAAGCATCTGGTGCTGCTAATTGCAGGGCATTGTATACCACAGCAAACTTTTGCTTAAGCAGTGATTTCCAATATAGACAACAGACGTGTACACTTGTCAGTGGGTTAGAGCTTCTGGGAAAGTTCCTCAAAAGATAGCAGATTCAGTGATCCTATTCCCTTCCCTTCTTACTTGGAACATGGTTGTGATTTTGGAGTGCCATCTGCCCTCTTGTGCAAATGAGACAAGAAGAATATGCTAGGTAGGTAGAAGGGATTATTGTTTGGTCCCTGTTTACACTGTGGTGCTAACATCATGGACTAGTTTACTTACCTAGACTTTCAGTCACACAAGGAAAACAAACACAAAGAAAACAAAGCCAAGACACTATTTATCAGGCATCTTTTACTTGCTATGGAACTTAAACCCTAATTGATATCTGTAAAGATATATAAACATATGTGTGCTCATATAAGAACATGCTAATTAAAGTCTCTGAGTCTAATGCATAATACTACAAATGCATGTTATCTTAAATTAGAACTCTGAATACTATTGTACAAATTATGCCTAACAGAGTAGGTACATTCCATTGTATAATTACTTCTATCCTTGAAACAATGTTTGTAGGGAGAATCAGGTGATGTGGCTTCTGGTTTGGGCTCTACCACTAACTCTCAGGGAAATGTTGGACTAGTTACTGGGTGTCAATTTCCCCAACCGAAATATTAGGAGTTCGTTAAGATGACCTTTTTAGGACTTTTATGGCCTTTACATGTAGGATTCAACAACTAAATCTTTTCCCTTTGCCTTATCTAAGTCAATCTGTGATTCCACTTTAAGTAAGTCTAAACAAAGACTTAAATTATGGGTTAAATAGACTCTTATGAACCTGCCTGGGAAATAGTCTTTCTTACCTCGGGAATTTATACATACTGTTTCACCTGAAGTCTTCTAGCCTCTCCTTTTTGCCTCATTCTTCAGACTACATATCAATTTCTTCAGAAAGTCCTGCTGACCCTTAAGTATCATACTTGTCTGATAACATGTTTATTATCGACCACAGATGATACATTTCTTGAAGATTGGGGCTGTGTCTGCCTTATTGCCATTGTATTACAGCAATTAATGCACATCTGGCACAGAGTTCATATGTAGTAAAGAAAAGATGAATAAATACATAAGGGAACATTGTTTCTGTAGAGAAAGGATATTCTAATTTTCAAATAGTGGGCTAATAAAATAATTTCCAATTAAACATGGTTTATTTGTGTGTAGAGATAGTTTGGCTGTTGTTTTTATAATGTACATATGTATACGATTGAAGCCTTTCCATAGTATTAGGTTTTAGATAAATTTGCTAAGTACATACAGGTTCTGGATGGATTAGTCATAGAAATTTTATAGGAATATTAAATAATATTTGATATGGTTGAACCGAGGTAGGATAACTCATGTGTATGGCCTTCAATGGCAGCTTTCCAAAAAGCTCATTTACAACTTTTTATTTGCGAGTATTTGTTTATTCTTACAGGGTCCCCAAATAATCTGTTGAGGAAATAAACTGTTGAGGCAAAAAAACAATTGGCTGGACTTTGACTGAATTGACTTGTGGATGGTCTATGCCTCCACCTCACCTGCAGAATTGAAAATGAGGGAAATCACCTGGCCCTCTGAGAGTTAAATTATAAAGTAACAGATCAAAATAGTTATATGCAAAATTACCTTTTAAAGACAAAAAAAGATTTTGCAGTAAACAGAACTTGAAAGAAACCTGATTGAATATATTAACACATCTAAACAAAGAATGTATTACTCTAAAGGGAAGGAAGTGGAGACCTAAGATCTGGTCAGCTGCATGCATAGACAAAGGAAAGTCACAGAGGTAAATTGAGATTGGGGGTTGGGGGAAGGATTTGGAGATGGATGCGATGTATGTACCACTCAGAGAAAGGGAGCCAGAATTATTGAACTTAATGCATATTTTGTCCCACTGGTAAAATTGCCATTTTTTGTGAGATGAATGAAGCAATGCTGATTTTAGATTAATGCCATTTACTGTTTGATTTATTTATCTCCCCTTGTTCTGATTCTATGTTCACCAAACAATTTGCTGATGATGATTTGGTGTCCTATGCAGGTCTGGCTACAGGGAGAGAATGGCTGATCTTACAGACTTTAAGAATTTTGTGTCCTCAGACAGTGATTTCTCTGGAAAAATTAATAACATAACTTCTGATTATGATGCGGCTTCTAATGTAACTTCATTTTAGGAACAAAATGAACTGCTCATGCCAATGTGAACATTATAATCCAAGTCAATCTCTTTTTGTAAATTGATAAATCAGTATCCAGGGGTCTACTCAGAATATATGTTGTGGTCTCACATATTTTTTAGCGAGTCCCTCACAGTCTGCTAAGTCCTAGGCAGTGGACTAGAAAGACTTTCTATGGCTTCAAAATAGAAGTCCAGAATCTAGATTATGGTTGCCTAAATAAGCCATTCTCAGATCCAACCACACGTCCCCTGGAGTCTGTTATTTAATGATGTGTGGTTCCCAGACTCGCAGCATTAGCATCCCTGGGAACTTGAAGAAACTCAGAACCTCAATCTCTTCTCCAGAATCACTGAATCAGTCTGCATTTTACCAAGGTCCTCAGTATATCTGTGTGCATGATACAATTAAGAAGTGCTGCTTTGAGGATAAGTCCACCTTTTTATCTCTCTATCTCTACAGGTTATTGGGAGACATTCCTTCAGGGGTATTTCCCACTGCCACTGTTTTGCTGAGAATGGCAAGACTGTGAAGTCACAGCAAAGAATAAAGAGTAAATGCTCTTTATTCAGGCCACTTCTTGTGGGATGAGGTAATGCCTCATTCTTAGAAAGCTTGCTTACTGGCTGCCATAAAACACTGGGTTCCTGAGCTCAGTATTCTTGTCTTTTAACAGGAGCTACGGCATGTGTTAGCATCCATGTAGGTCATCAATGTTGCTCCTATGGGAATCTGGTGCTCAGGGAACACATGCAAACATGTTGACTCTCTGGCTATTGTTTTTGCTGCAAGGAATACTGTCTTACACCTCTGACCCAGGAGTCTTGTGTTTTCCACCAGCATCCTTTGTACTGGGGCAAGATAACATTAGCCTGTAAGCAGAGTAAAATCTCAGACACTTCACAGTTGTTGACACAGACTTCTTCAGCCTTTTGTAGCACAGTTGCAAAAAGCAAAGTGCTAAGAGAACTGAGTTCTTATCCAACTTCTACCATTAACTAGTTACAGTTACTAGTTATGCCAAAGAATAGCTATTACCTCTCCTCTCTGGAATGATTTCTTCATGAATAAAATAAGGGGAGGGGGGAGAGGGATAAAGGAGTTAATGAGAGTTTATAGATCATTAGTTCCTCAGGACAGGGTCCACGTCATAAGAATTCTTCGTGATCAGTCGTCCCAGTAAGAATCGGCACATTTCTTTGAATGTGGTGATATCAATAAATATACGCTCTGTTTTGGACACAAAGACTTGAGAAAGGGTTTTTTCTTAGAAAACCCTATTAAGTTATTTTCCTTACCCACTCTAATTCTACATTAAGGTATGTGCCTATGTTCTATGCATGCATGGTGCCTTATTTGGTGAAGATAATTATTTTTCATTGAACTCAAAGTACATGAATTGTTTTGATCATCTCTGGTTCAGCTGAATGTTGATAATTTTCTGGTCCCTATTCGTTTGGGGGTATTCTGGAATGAGGACCTCTTTTGAAAAACAACTATTTGTTCAACATATAATATGAAATTCTTCTGAGACTAAACACACAGATTTGGTGATCTTCAAGGAATAGACAGCAATAGGAGACTTTAGAAGGCTAATGTGTGTTGCCTGCATTATGCCACTTTCAGAATCCTGTATTCAGCATAGTGCTAGCTGCTCTACAGAGATGGAGGGAAATGCACCTCTGCTAAAGGGGGAAGCTAGCTGTACCCTATAATCTAAATTGATGGAGAGTCTGGTAACTTATATCTTGCAACACTGCAAAAGCCAATTGCTTCTATTTCCAATTAAAACTGTACAGAAGTAGCCGCAAAGCATCAGCCTTAACATGAGAAGACGAGTGCTCTGTCATGGGAAGTCCGTGACCTTTGAGGGGATAGATAAGACAAACGGTATTGCCTTTCCAACCACACCCACCATTTCAGATCTCCTTAATGTAGCTGCTGTTTGACTGAGAGAGAACAAAGATCATAGTAAGTAAAAGATTGAAGCCATCAGCATTCAAAACTCTTTCTACTAGAAACATTCTTCTAAGGTTACTAACCAATAAAATTAACTAGGCTGGAAGTCTACTCATTTTTTGAGCTTATTGTTTTGTCAAAGAAACCACAAATCTGGTCTACTATTGTAGTTGTTAACCATTAAAGAGACTTCTCGAGATCTGGAGAAGATGGCGGAAGAGTAAGACACGGAGATCACGTTCCTCCCCACAGATACATCAGAAATACATCTACAAGTGGAACAACTCCTACGGAACACCCACTGAACGCTGGCAGAAGACCTCAGACCTTCCAAAAGGCAAGTAACTCCCCACGTACCTGGGTAGGGCAAAAGTAAAAAGAATAAACAGAGACAAAAGAATAGGGACGGGACCTGCACCAGTGGGAGGGAGCCGTGAAGGAGGAAAAGTTCCCACACACTAGAAGCCCCTTCGTGGGCGAAGACTGCAGGTGGCGGAGGGGGGAAGCTTCAGAGCCGCGGAGGAGAGCACAGCAACAGAGGTGCGGAGAGCAAAGCAGAGAGATTCCCGCACAGAGGATCGGTGCCAACCA
Source organism: Kogia breviceps (assembly GCF_026419965.1). Lineage (NCBI taxonomy): Eukaryota > Metazoa > Chordata > Mammalia > Artiodactyla > Physeteridae > Kogia > Kogia breviceps. The sequence goes on along the minus strand of NC_081310.1, from coordinate 140,431,892 downwards.
GCACTCACCAGCCCGAGAGGCTTGTCTGCTCACCCGCCGGGGCGGGCGGGGCCTGGGGGCTGAGGCTTGGGCTTCAGTCAGAAGCCGGGAGAGGGCTGGGGTTGGCGGCATGAACACAGCCTGAAGGGGTTAGTGCGCAACAGCTAGCCGGGAGGGAGTCCCGGGAAAAGTCTGGAGCTGCGGAAGAGGCAAGAGACTTTTTCTTTCCTCTTTGATTCCTAGGACACGAGGAGAGGGGATTAAGCGCTCCGCTTAAAGGAGCTTCAGAAATGGGCGCGAGCCACGGCTGTTAACGCGGACACCAGAGACGGGCATGAGACGCTAAGTCTGCTGCTGCCGCCACCAAAAAGCATGTGTGCGAGCACAGGTCACTCTCCACACTTCCCCTCCCGGGAGCCCGTGCAGACCGCCACTGCCAGGGTCCCGGGATCCAGGGACAACCTCCCGGGAGAACACACGGTGTGCCTCAGGCTGGTGCAATGTCCCGCAGACCTCTGACGCCGCAGGGTCGCCCTGCATACGTACCCCTCCCTCCCCCCGGCCTGAGTGAGCCAGAGCCCCCGAATCAGCTGCTCCTTTAACCTCGTCCTGTCTGACCAGAGAGCAGACGCCCTAAGGTGACCTACACGCAGAGGCGGGGCCAAGCCCAAAGCTGAACCCCCGGAGCTGTGCAAACAAAGAGGAGAGGGGGAGGTCTATCCCACCAGCCCCAGAAGCAGCGGATTAAATCTCCACAATCAACTTGAAGTGCCCTGCATCTGTGGAATACCTGAGTAGACAGCGAATCATCCCAAGTTGAGGAGGTGGACTTTGGGAACAAGACATATTACTATTTCCCCCTTTTTCTCGTTTTGTGACTGTGTATGTGTGTGCTGTGGTTTGAGATTTTGTCTGTATAGCTTTGCTTTCACCATTTGTCCTAGGGTTCTGACCGTCCCATTTTGTTTTATTTTTACTTTTTAAAATTTTTCTTCTTAATAATTATTTTTTATTTTAATAACCTTATTTTATCATACTTTATTTTATCTTCTTCCTTTCTTTCTTCCTTTCTTCCTTCCTTCCTTCCTTTCTTTCTTTTTATTTTTTCTCCCTTTTATTCTGAGCCATGGATTAAAGGCTCTTGGTGCTCCAGCCAGGTGTCAGGGCTGTGTCTCTGAGGTGGGAGAATCAACTTCAGGACACTGGTCCACGAGAGACCTCCCAGCTCCACGTAATATCAAATGGTGAAAATCTCCCACAGATCTCCATCTCAACACCAAGACCCAGCTTCACTCAACGACCAGCAAGCTACAGTGCTGGACACCCTATGCCCAACAACTAGCAAGACAGGACTACAGTCCCATCCATTAGCAGAGAGGCTGCCTAAAATCATAATAAGGTTACAGACACCCCCAAACACACCACCAGACATGGACCTGCCCACCAGAAAGACAAGATCCAGCCTCATCCACCAGAACACAGGCACTAGTCCCCTCAAGCAGGAAACTTACTCAACCCACTGAACCAACCTTAGCCACTGGGAACAGACACCAAAAACAATGGGAACTACGCACCTGCAGCCTGCAAAAAGGAGACCCCAAACACAGTAAGCAAAATGAAAAGACAGAAAAACACACAGCAGATGAAGGAGCAAGGTAAAAACCCACCAGACCTAAGAAATGAAGAGGAAATAGGCAATCTACCTGAAAAATAATTTAGAATAATGATAGTAAAGATGATCCAAAATCTTGGAATTAGAATAGACAAAATGCAAGTAACATTTAACAAGCACCTAGAAGAAATAAAGAGGAAGAAAGCAATGATGAGCAACACAATAATGAAATTTAAAATACTCTAGATGGGATCAATAGCAGAATAACTGAGGCAGAAGAACGGATAAGTGACCTGGAAGATAAAATAGTGGAAATAACTACTACAGAGCAGAATAAAGAAAAAAGAATGAAAAGAACTGAGGACAGTCTCAGCGACCTCTGAGACAACATTAAACGCACCAACATTCAAATTATAGGGGTCCCAGAAGAAGAATAGAAAAGAAAGGGACTGAGAAAATATTTGAAGAGATTATAGTTGAAAATTTCCCTAATATGGAAAGGCAATAGTTAATCAAGTCCAGGAAGCTCAGAGAGTGCCATACAGGATAAATCCAAGGAGAAACACACCAAGACACATATTAATCAAACTATCAAAAATTAAATACAAAGAAAACATACTAAAAGCAGCAAGGGAAAAACAACAAATAGCACACAAGGGAATCCCCATAAGGTTAACAGCTGATCTTTCAGCAGAAACTCTGCAAGCCAGAAGGGAGTGGCAGGACATATTTAAAGCGATGAAGGAGAAAAACCTACAACCAAGATTACTCTACCCAGCAAGGGTCTCATTCAGATTTGATGGAGAAATTAAGACCTTTACAGACAAGCAAAAGCTGAGAGAGTTCAGCACCACCAAACCAGCTCTACAACAAATGCTAAAGGAACTTCTCTAGGCAATAAACACAAGAGAAGGAAAAGATCAACAAGAACTTGAAAGAATTAAGTAAATGTTAATAGGAACATACATATTGATAATTACCTTAAATGTAAATGGATTCAATGCTCCCACCAAAAGATACAGACTGGCTGAATGGATACACAAACAAGACCCATATATATGCTGTCTACAAGAGACCCACTTCAGACCTAGGGACACATACAGACTGAAAGTAAGGGGATAGAAAAAGATATTCCATGCAAATGGAAATCAGAAGAAAGCTGGAGTAGCAATTCTCATATCAGACAAAATAGACTTTAAAATAAAGACTATTACAAGAGACAAAGAAGGACACTACATAATGTTCAAGGGCTCGATCCATGAAGAAGATATAACAATTGTAAATATTTATGTACCCAACATAGGAGCACCTCAATACATAAAGCAAATACTAACAGCCATAAAAGGGGAAATCGACAGTAACACAATCATAGTAGGGGACTTTAACACCCCACTGTCACCAATGGACAGATCATCCAAAATGAAAATAAATAAGGAAACACAAGCTTTAAATGATACATTACACAATATGGACGTAATTGATATTTATAGGACATTCCATCCAAAAACAACAGAATACACATTTTTCTCAAGTGCTCATGGAACATTCTCCAGGATAGATCATATCTTGGGTCACAAATCAAGCCTTGGTAAATTTAAGAAAATTGAAATCGTATCAAGTATCACTTCTGACCACAACGCTATGAGACTAGATATCAGTCACAGGAAAAGATCTGTAAAAAATACAAACACTTGGAGGCTAAACAATACACTACTTAATAACGAAGTGATCACTGAAGAAATCAAAGAGGAAATCAAAAAATACTTAGAAACAAATGACAATGGAGACACGACAACCCAAAACCTATGGGATGCAGCAAAAACAGTTCTAAGAGGGAAGTTTATAGCAATACAGTCCTACCTTAAGAAACAGGAAAAATCTCGAATAAACAACCTCACTTTGCACCTGAAGCAATTAGAGAAAAAAGAACAAAAAAACCCCAAATTTAGCAGAAGGAAAGAAATCATAAAGATCAGATCAGAAATAAATGAAAAAGAAATGATAGCAAAGATCAATAAAACTAAAATCTGGTTCTTTGAAAAGAAACAAAATTGATAAACTATTAGCCAGACTCATCAAGAAAAAAAGGGAGAAGACTCAAATTAATAGAATTAGAAGTGAAAAAGGAGAAGTAACAATGGACACTGCAGAAATACAAAAGATTATTAGAGATAACTACAAGCAACTGTATGCCAATAAAATGGACAACCTGGAAGAAATGGACAAATTCTTAGAAATGCACAACCTGCCGAGACTGAACCAGGAAGAAATAGAAAATATGAACAGAACAATCACAAGCACTGAAATTGAAACAGTGATTAAAAATCTTCCAACAAACAAAAGCCCAGGACCAGATGGCTTCACAGGCAAATTCTATCAAACATTTAGAGAAGAGCTAACACCTATCCTTCTCAAACTCTTCCAAAAGATAGCAGAGGGAGGAACACTCCGAAACTCATTCTATGAGGTGACCATCACCCTGATACCAAAACCAGACAAAGACATCACAAAGAAAGAAAACTACAGGCCAGTATCACTGATGAACATAGATGCAAAAATCCTCAACAAAATACTAGCAGACAGAATCCAACAGCACATTAAAGGATCATACACCATGATCAAGTGGGGTTTATTCCAGGAACACAAGGATTCTTCATAATATGCAAATCAATCAATGTGATACACCATATCAAGAAACTGAAGGAGGAGAACCATATGATCATCTCAATAGATGCAGAGAAAGCTTTTGACAAATTTCAACACCCATTTATGGTAAAAACCCTGCAGAAAGTAGGCATACAGGGAACTTTCCTCAACATAATAAAGGCCATATATGACAAACCCACAGCCAACATCATCCTCAATGGTGAAAAACTGAAACCATTTCCACTAAGATCAGGAATAAGACAAGGTTGCCCACTCTCACGACTCTTATACAACATAGTTTTGGAAGTTCTAGCCATGGCAATCAGAGAAGAAAAAGAAATAAAAGGAATCCAAATGAGAAAAGAAGAAGTAACACTGTCACTGTTTGCAGATGACATGACACAATAAATAGAGAATCCTAAGGATGCTACCAGAAAACTACTAGAGCTAATCAATGAATTTGGTAAAGTAGCAGGATACAAAATTAATGCACAGAAATCTCTGGCATTGTTATACACTAATGATGAAAAATCTGAAAGAGAAATTAAGAAAACGCTCACATTTACCATTGCAACAAAAAGAATAAAATATCTAGGAATAAACCTACATAAGGAGACAAAAGCCCTGTATGCAGAAAAGTATAAGACACCGATGAAAGAAATTAAAGATGATACAAATAGATGGAGAGATATACCATGTTCTTGGACTGGAAGAATCAATATTGTGAAAATGACTCTACTACCCAAAGCAATCTACAGATTCAATGCAATCCCTATCAAACTACCACTGGCATTTTTACAGAACTACAATAAAAAATTTCACAATTTGTATGGAAACACAAAAAACCCTGAATGGGCAAAGTAATTTTGAGAATGAAAAGTGGAGCTGGAGGAGACTCCCTGACTTCAGACTATACTACAAGGCCACAGTAATCAAGACAGTATGTTACTGGCACAAAAACAGAAATATAGATCAATGGAACAGAATACAAAGCCCAGAGATAAACCCACATACATATGGTCATCTTATCTTTGATAAAGGAGGCAAGAATATACATTGGAGAAAAGACAGCCACTTCAATAAGTGGTGCTGGGAAAACTGGACAAGTACATATAAAAGTATGAAATTAGAACATTCCCTAACCCCATACACAAAAATAAACTCAAAATGGGTTAAAGACCTAAATGTAAGGCCAGACACTATCAAACTCTTAGAGGAAAATATAGGCAGAATACTCTATGACATAAATCACAGCAAGATCTTTTTTGACCCATCTCCTAGAGAAATGGAAATAAAAGCAAAAATAAACAAATGGGACCTAATGAAACTTAAAAGCTTTTGCACAGCAAAGGATACCATAAACAAGACCAAAAGACAACACTCAGAATGGGAGAAAATAGTTGCAAATGAAGCAACTGACAAAGGATTAATCTCCAAAATTTATAAGCAACTCATGCAGCTCAATAACAAAAAAACATAACAACCCAATCCAAAAATGGGCAGAAGACCTAAATAGACATTTCTCCAAAGACGATATACAGATTGCCAACAAACACATGAAAAAATGCTCAACATCATTAATCATTAGAGAAATGCAAATTAAAACTACAATGAGATATCATCTCACACCAGTAAGAATGGCCATCATCAAAAAATCTACAAACAATAAATGCTGGAGAGGGTGTGGAGAAAAGGGAACCCTCTTGCACTGCTGGTGGGAATGTAAATTGATACAGCCACTATGGAGAACAGTATGGAGGTTCCTTAAAATCTACAAATAGAACTACCATACGACCCAGCAATCCCACTCCTGGGCATATACCCTGAGAAAACCATAATTCAAAAAGAGTCATGTACCAAAATGTTCATTGCAGCTCTATTTACAATAGCCAGGACATGGAAGCAACCTAAGTGTCCATCTATAGATGAATGGATAAAGAAGATATGGCACATATATACAATGGAATATTACTCAGCCATAAAAAGAAATGAAATTGAGTTATTTGTAGTGAGGTGGATGGACCTAGAGTCTGTCATACAGAGTGAAGTAAGTCAGAAAGAGACAAACAAATACTGTATGCTAAAACATATGTATGGAATCTAAGAAAAAAAAGAAAAAAAAGGTCATGAAGTACTTAAGGGTAAGACAGGAATAAAGACACAGACCTACTAGAGCATGGACTTGAGGATATGGGGAGGGGGAAGGGTAACCTGTGACAAAGTGAGAGAGTGGCATGGACATATATATACTATCAAACATAAAATAGATAGTTAGTGGGAAGCAGCCGCATGGCACAGGGAGATCACCTAGGTGGTTTGTGACCACCTAGAGGGGTGGGATAGGGAGGGTGGGAGGGAGGAAGATGCAAGAGGGAAGAGATATGGGAACATATGTATATGTATAACTGATCCACTTTGTTGTAAAGCAGAAACTAACACACCATTGTAAAACAATTATACTCCAATAAAGATATTAAAAAAAAATAATAAGATAAACATTGGCAGAATGGAGTTTAAAAACAACCATAATCCAAGTATATGCTCTCCACAAAAAAACTCTCTTGATTTCTAAAGACACAAGTTGGTTGAATGTTAAAGCATAGAATAAAATATCCCATGTAAATAGTAACAAAAAATCAAGAAAGAAAGAGAGAAAAAAAAACAGAGACTTCTCTATTCCCAATCTACATCAGCACAAAGTAGGCCACACAGGCTATTCAGCCCCCAATGCTTTCTTCAGGTGTAGTCATGGAGCCTAGTGTCCAAGAAAGAATTTCCAAAAGGAAAGAGACAAGGGCCACAGAGAACAAGGGACTTGGGAGTTCTTCCCAGAACAAGAATGAGTAGCTGCCCAGGGATCTATCTGAGGAACATACAATACTGCCAGAAAAAGGAGTCTGGATTCTTCATACTGGCAGGATCTGATCATTACCATTGATAAGTGTCTTCTGTGGGTTTCCCTTTCTCCCCGTCTCAGAATGGGAGTGCTATTACAGAGTTCTGGTTTATATGCCACCATAGTATATTGGGCTTGTGTGTAGCAGAAAACATTTGTTTTAATCTCAAGGTTAGCTGACCAGGACACACCACGTTCAGGCTGACAGAGAAGACTGTGCATCACCCAGATATCCTGGACCTCAGCTAGAGTCAACATATGATGGAAGACTGTGGTCTTCTACCTTTGACAGAAGTGGATATGTTCTATATGTAGGAAGAAGGGCATGCCTGGATATTTGGTTCACAAAGAGATCAATTGTGGTAAAGACTGCTAGTTGTCCCTCAATATCCACGGTATCCTTTTCCTATAAGAAAAGAACCACAATTTTTGGCAGAGCATTCAGCTGTCACTAACAAGAATAGTATGCTAAGTGAAATAAGCAGGTAGAAAGAAAAAAAAAAGATATGATCTCACCTATATGTGGCATTTTAAAAAGTCAAAAACACAGAAGCAGAGATCAGAATGGTGGTTACCAGGAGCGGGGAGGTGGGGGAAATAGGGAGATGCTGGTCAAAGGGTACAAAGTTGCAGCTATGTAAGGTGAATGTCTAGAGATCTACTGTACAGCATGATTACTGCAGTTAATAATCTCATGTTGAATACTGGAAGTTTGCTATGACAGTAGATTTCAGGTTCTCTCCTCCCACACCCCAAAAATGGTAACTATGTGAGAAAAAGATATAATAATTACATTGACTGGAGGAATCATTTCACTATATATACAAAATCATCATGTTGTATAACTTAAATATATATTTTTATTAAAAGTGTAAAAATATAAACACTTTTACATGCAATAAAAGTGTAAGTAGTGTGTACAGATTTGTGGAAGTATTTGTAAAAGAAAAGAGGGAGCCCTTCTCCTTTTCTTTATTTTTCCTACAGCCTGAAGTACAGACATGATGCTGTGAACTGGAGGGGACACCTCCGACCACCGAGTAACTTGGGCATGGGTGCTATGAAGAAGAACAAAATCACACAAGGAGGCTATGTCCTGGATATTATAATGCCATTCTAGTCCTGGATTGTCTATTGCAGGCTTCCATAGGAAAGAGAAAGAAAACCATTTTTTTAAAAGTCATTATTTTGGATTTTGTCACTTACAACTGTTCTTAATCTTAACTAGCACAGATGCTTTAGAAAAATTATCTAGCAAGTTATTTACAGATTTAAAAATTTTGTGTTTGCTCTTTACAAGTCTCACAGGATTTTAATAGTAATGAACAAAAAATGATGTTAGTTTTTGAAATACTGCCCTTCTGATGGAAGGTCTCTAAGCACTTTGGTTCAACAGAATTTTAGGGTAAAGTAGAATGTAGATAAAATAATTTGCTTTTGTTTCTAGACCTTTGTTTTAGACATTTCATTTTCAAAGGTCATTTTAAATAACAAATGTCAGAATTTTATTGCTTTAAAGGATCACCTATGAAGAAGCCTATGGCATGGCTGCAACCATCGCTAAGCTATCAACAATGCTGGAGGAACAACCAAGTTCCTTTGAAGTGACAAACAGAAACAAGTACTTAAATGACTGTGTGGCTGTTGGTCTTTTATAATGGGTAGGTTATAAACAATACACATACTGCTGGTCATGAAGAAATGAAATCAATAATAGGTGATTTTTAGTATAGCTTTATACACAAACACATGCATTGTTAAAAGAATCATTTTCATACATTTTAATAAGTTCCAAATTTTTTTTGCTTTCCATCTAGGCAGTAATTAGCCCAATTTCCAGCCTGAAATTGTTCTCTGTCTAAGCTTGTCCCTTTGCTGCACTTTCGTCTATCAATAACAACAGTAACAACAACAATATAATGTTAGCATTTTTCAAAATTGTTAAAAGTTAGGCCCATCTCACATTGAATTCAGCTATTGTAAGTCTCAAAAGATAATAAAGTTGTCCTTTGTATTTGAAGATAATGATTCTGAATCACTATCAGCAGAATACTTGCTTGGAGTTTTTTTTTTTTTCCCAGTGCTTTAATACTCACCCTCTCAAAGCCATGATTATCTTATCTAGATATAGCTCTGCATTACATTTTGCCTTTCCTCATTCTCTAAGGGAGCCTAGATACTAAGTCTGGTCTCACACCAGCCACGATGAACAAAAGAATGCTATACTTCTGTCCTAACACTTCTCTTTCTCCATACCTTTACCCTCCAGCCATTAAGAGAGTGTGATATACATAGGCATTTATATTTACTTGCTGATGAATAGTGAGGCTGGATTTATGCTAAACTATCTCAGCTCTCACCTGGTTCCTACCATAACCAATTGCAAGATGGTAAACTGGCGCTAGAGATATAGGTTATTAAAAACTAAAGCAAAACAAACAAAACACATTAAAAAACAAAGGCAGATTCTCCTACAGAGCATAACTCTTCTTTGGTGTGGGACTGGGGAAAGTACAGACTATGCCAGATATTTCATTGGATAGAACAGACTGTCACTTAATTGGTAAAACTATCTTTATGGGCTGTTTTTCAGGACATGGAAATAACTTTTAATGATTACCTATCAGCTGTTACCATGATATTACTAGTCAAGTGATTCTATAATCAGAAGATAAGGTGTTATAAACATATATAGGCAAGTTCTCTGTGGGTTACTTCATGGCTGAGAGTATTTAACTTTAATGCATTATTCAAAGATAAAGATTTTGCTCCAAAGTATCTTTGGAGAGCTTTTTTGCAACATCCTGTATAATTGGAAGGAAAAAGAGATTAGACCGAACAATTATAGAATGCATTATTGAACAGATTAACAGTGTGCTAGAAAAAAAAGCTAGGGAAGGATATATTAGAAAAAGGTTAAACACCTCATTAAATGGTTAAGTACTAATTATTTTACTATTTGATCAGCATAATAGATCAACAGAGTGGAGTAATTGCTCTTCCTTTAAGTAAAATTGGCACAAATATATATGATTTTCTAGAAACACATGAGGAGGTGCTAAATAAGTAGTGTATGTATCTGAAGACTGCCAATAGTAGCAGAGGGGATTAATGCTCAGACCAAAAATTGTCTTTATCGTAGCAACTGAGGTTGTTTCACATACATTGTGAGACATCTTAAGAACCAAAGTATCACTATAATCCAGGAATAAGTATTTGTCTTTTTTGTCACTCACATTTTAAAAGCTACCAGTAGTATATGAAAAAAAAGTTTTTGGCCAATGACACTTCTATAATATGCTAAAGAAGGTAGCATTTGCTTACAAGGCCATTCACAAGCTAGCATCTGCCTTTCTTTCATTCCTCATGTCTGTCTACTTTTCCTTTAATTGTCCTCTGTGCTCCAGCCATATGGGATTTCTTTTATTCATTCATTTTTGTCATTCTCTCACTTACCTCTAGAAATTGACCACATTCTGTGGTAGCTGCTTGTGTCCCCAGATTCCCCTTCAAAAATAGCAGTCTTTGAAAGGTTAGGAATCAATAGGAGTCTTATTAGCTCACCTCTGTATTCCCAACACAGCATGGGACTAGGCATTTAGATGGTCAATAGATTGATAAGTAAATAAATACTAAAGTTTTAAAATTATTGCATTACTGGTTAATCTTATGTCCCAAAATATGCAGCCTACAAACTACAGTCTTCTTGCTTTAAATAGGTAACAATGAGAAAACAAAACAATTTTAAGACTTTTTTGGGGCGGGGTGTGCTGATATGGAAGGGAACTGATTCCACCCACTTCAGAGCAATTTAAAATATGTATTCCTCCTCCCCTGACTCTGGCCAGGTTGGAGGAGAGATAAGGAGAGAGAACTTTGGCTCTGGAACCTACTGTGATGTTAATACAAGACACTGAAAACTTTTTATGACTAGGTAATATTTTTTTCTCTCTGGCTTCAGACAATTAAAACTTTATAGGATAAGCATTTCCTGAGAACTCGCAACTTTAGATTAAAACGTCGTTTAAAAACTAGTGTTGGGGGCTTCCCTGGTGGCGCAGTGGTTGAGAGTCCGCCTGCCGATGCAGGGGACACGGGCTTGTGCCCCGGTCCGGGAAGATCCCACATGCCGCAGAGCAACTAAGCCCGTGCGCCACAACTACTGAACCTGAGCTCTAGAGCCCATGAGCCACAACTACTGAGCCAGCATGCCACAACTACTGAAGCCTGTGAGCCTAGAGCCCGTGCTCTGCAACAAGAGAAGCCACTGTATTCAGAAAACAAAGAGTAACCCCCGTTCACCACAACTAGAGAAAGCCCGTGCACAGCAACGAAGACCCAACACAACCAAAAATAAACAAATAAATAAATTTATAAAAAAAACAAAAAAAAACTAGTGTGGGTGAGAATGAGGCAGTGACAGAGTCAGTTTTAAGAGGAAATGCATTATGTTGCAGCAAATGTAAATGAGAAATGCTGAATGTATGGATACAGATACACATGAGCTTATCATAGAAACAGAATAAAATCCCATTGTATCAGGGTCATTATATGGATTTGGAGATACTGAATCTAATCATCCCTAAGAGACAGTAAAGTTGAGGAAATTATAGATATAATGAAGGTGATTGAAGTTATATAAGAAGGAAAGGAAAGACAACTAATGAATGAATCCCTACCATAGACCAAGTGCTTTACATATATCTTGTTTAACATAAGATACAGTTGTCCCTTGGTATCTGTGGGGGATTGGATCCAGGACTCCTCACGATACCAAAGTCCACAGATGCCCCAGTCCCTTACATAAAATAGTGCAGTACTTGCATATAACCTACACACATCCTCCTGTATACTTTAAATCATCTCTAGATTACTTATAATAGCAAATACAATGTAAATGCTATGTAAATTATTACTGGTCGCATGACAAATTCAAGGTCTGCTTTTTTGGAATTTTCTGGCATTTAAAAAATAACATGAATTTTTGATTCATGGTTGCTTGAATCCGTGGATATAGAACCCATAGGTACGGATGGCTGATAGTACTTCCACCTTCATGTGAGTATTACTGACTTCATTTTACAAGGATAAATTGAAGATAAGAGAGCTTATGTAATTTGCCTAGACTCATGCCATTTGCACATGGAGAAGCCAAATTTTCCTTTATATTTACTCAGGTATAGTGGCATGCTGAAACTGGCTTGTACCAGGTCATGAGAGCCAATTGTTAAATTTGAAGGAATTTTACAAGCAGTTTTTTAAACATGGCCATTGTTAAAATTAAATTATATTAAGAATGGATGTAATAACTACTCAAAACTCATTATTTCAAAAGTATGTTACTACATTTTTATTATTATCTATGATCTTCAGTTTTTTCCGTTATGTCTCTGTTGTAAAAATATTATATAATGGTGTCATACTGTACATATTTTTCCAACTCTCTGTTTAGTAACATCACTTGGTAGCTTAAAATCTGCTATAATGAGAATATTGACACCATGGAAATTGGCAAGTGCTACAAATTAGGGGTTGATTTATTTATTTTTGTTGTTGTTGATTGTCTAGACTTAAGAAAATGATGGAGAAATGTTAATGGAGATTAAACATAAAAATATATTGTGTCTAGCCATTACATTGTGGATAGTGCAAAAAATTAAGAGAATTTTCTTTCAGGAGTCCAAAACTATTATCTGTTTCAGCAAAAAAGTTACTTTCACCTTACTCTTTATCATAAATATAAATACCAACCCATCTGCATGTCAGAATAATACTTAGAGTGGGGATACAACTCCATTTGTCAAATCATGGTTAAATTGCAACCATAGGTCGGCTAGTTACAAGATTTTGGCAAAAATCAATGACAGCATTCTATGAGAAGAAATTGGTTATATGGAATTTATGATAAAGTGTATTCTATATTTTATTATTATTTGTAAATTTTGTGATACACATTCTTTTCAGTTACCAACACACCACTAAATATATAAATAGTGAAGCCACCAAAGTATTATTTAATAAACCTAAATAGAAATATGGGGAAGTTTTTGCAAGGTGAAAAATTGAATCTATTGTATAATTATAAATATATAAAATAAATACATAAAGACACTAAGGTTTATGTGAAACTAAAAGGAGTTTTGTGAGTAAGGGAGATGATATATGATTAGTATACAGTACAAGGAGGTAAACATGAGAAATAAAAATGCATAACAAAAGTCTGTTATGCCCTAGAAGAGTATCTGTAATGTTTCTTAATTCAAATCTTATAAAATATTTCAGAAAGGAAAGGTGGGAGGTGTTGTCACAGCATACAATCTTATGAAGAAAGTTCATTTGCTTCCATCACAGTAAACGTGTTTGTTTTTTAATTTTTACTTCTAAAATTATAAAACATAATAGAAGAATATTATATTGCCTTATTTTTCCTCATTAATTTTCATTTCCCTTAAATTTTAGTACATATACTGATGTGTTTAGTACACAAACTCATCTTTTTAAAGTCAGTAGAGATTCTCGGGGAGAAGCAAAGTTTTCTCAAATCAAAACCATCATAAAAACAAATAAAATATCCTTTGGGCAGCCCATTCCGTGACTAAGAATATATTTTTTAAAGTATGCCTGCTTTTTCCCAGGAACATATGAGAAAATCTTCCTGCAAATTTCAAGCACAACTAAGTTGCCTCCCAAATTGGCCATTTGCACTCCAGGGCTAGAGCTGAAAGTGTAGAGAATTGCCTAATTCGATTGCAGGCAGAATCGATGCAAGTGTGAGTGCTACCCTGGTCAAAGGTTGGCCCTTAGGCTGCAACTTAAATCAATTGGGGGTAAGATAAGTTTGATTACATTTTCAGTGATGAAGCTTTCAAAAGCAATTTTGAGCTTGTCTATTCAGAGGCTGTTTTGTTCTATCTCAAACCTATATTCCTGGTTAGAGAAGCATCTATCTACCTATCTGTTTTGGAGATGATTAAGTCCTGGTGTTGAGGAACAATGAGAGAAATGAAGAGAAGAGAAAAAAAAAAAGAGAGAATGATCCAGAAAGCAAAAAGTAAACAACAGATGAAAGCCTATCACTAATAATATGAGTCATTATTTTATTTTATTTTATCTTTTAAAAAATCTATATAAGACTAAGAGGGAGAAAGAATCAGGGAGCGTGCTAACAAGAAAAAAAATAACATACGGAAGATTATTATGATAATGATAGGTGGCAGTCTAAGAATACTCTGGCTTATGAGACTCATTATTTCAGGTGCTGCTGGCAGGAGGGATGTGGGGGAAATACAGGTGGTTTGAAGTATGAAGCAAAATGGGTGTACGAAAGGATGGCAAATATGAACTTCAACAGGCAATGTGCTAGTATGAGAGAAATGAACGCTTTCAATTTATCTTTTTCCAGTAGAGTCACGCCTGCAGAGTTGTGCATCCATAGCTTATGCAAGTCTTCCTAAAAATGTGTTTCCTCAGTTAAATAGTTTGATTATAGATCTTATCTACGTTTGGGTAAGCATGTTATTATAGCATAAACTACAGTGCTCCCAAGAAGTTATGTTTTTTTTTTTTAAGAAAGTATAAATTTCCCTGCAGGTATGGAGGTATGACCACTCATTCTTAAAACATAGGCTATTATCTTGCCAGTTTTAGGAAAATATGTTGCTACATCGTGCTTACGAAGTATTTTAGAAAACTTGTGATTCCTTCTAAGTGGACTGAGTGGTGACTCTAATAGTTCTTTGACAAGAATTATGATCTGCCTCACTATTTAGGCTGCTCCACATATGCACTAACTAGATTGATTTAAAAAATCAAAGAAAGGAAACTGAAGAGCATGCGATTATCTAATACCACACTTTAGAGCTGGGTAACTTAAGTTACATCTTTGCCTTAAAACTATCAAAAGAGAAAGTTTTTTTTTTTTTTTTTTTTTTTTAAAGGGTAAAGTTGGAAAAATCCTACCTATTGAAAATGTCTGCCCATGCCATAGATGATATAACATTTACATACCAGAAAGTCTTGCTTGTTTTATTCAAATCTTACTTAAATATATACTGGGCAGACACCTAATTTTTGTCTCTGGAGAGAAATCTCAATTGAATTATATTTATAAGGAAGGAAATCTAGCCCATGCTGGATAGACACATTCAATGAGGACATGTGATTTTCAGTCCCATTCAAAGCAGTTTTATGGCTATTAAAACAGAATTTACAGTGCTTTAGAGAAAGGGTGGTCCACTGAAATATCATTGCTTTCACAATTAATTCTTCCCCTTTTTTTCTGTTATCTGGAACACCAAAACAGAAAAAAAAGAAAAAGAAAAGCTATTTTCACTTTTCTTTTTGGTGATGTACTCTATTAATTATGCTTCACATTGCCTGAGGAGAAATGGTAAGCTTAATAATAATAGAACTAGGCACTTCATAATTATCATTTTCTTCACACATAACCCTGTATCTTATATTAGGGGCCTCATTTAAATTTTTCAGAAAAAGAAATCACAGTGCAGAAGTGGAGATGGGAGAGCAGCTCAGACAGCTACCATGTAATGTGCTCAAACCATTAGATCGGGCTTTAAATCTAGGCACAGCTTCAGGGAAAACAGTGCATGCTGGGTAAATATTCTCTAAGATACTTCTTAGAAGTAATAGGAGGGGACTGTCTCACAGGTCCTCCAGTACGCTCTGTCAGAGAAAAGACTAGGGAAGTAGCTGCTGAAGGTAGAGGCTGCTAATATGTTTTCTTTAGGCTGGAAATGTTGGAATGTTCTCATTTTTACAAAGTCTTAAGAGCGACAACTCCCATATATATAAGCGTCACATTTTGGCTTAAGTTGTTATAGTGTTAGAGCTTTGTGAACTAAAATAGCAAGCAAGGAGGTCTATTCTAGTGCCTTTTCACAGGTTATTGGCCAACAGAATTGAAACTGTGAACATAAAGGAAATTTCCCTGGAGAGTAAAATTATATGTAGAGATGACAAAATGATTAGGCCAGCAGTGGAAATTCACCAAAGAGAAAAACACATTAAAATACAATTTTTTCTGTCAATAAAAAAATAATTACAAGTTCAATGACAAAAAATGTACAGAAGGGGAAAATATTGTCAGTATTTCTACTTTGTTAAGAAGTGTAACTGTTTTTAATAACAATCCATACATAAATACTACTTTTTAAAAACATATATAGATTTCTTAGAATCTTAAAGCATTACAAATGAAAGAAAACTTGGAGATTAGATATTCTATTCTCCTCATTTTATAAATGAGGAAACTGAGTCCAGTGAGTTAAGTGCTTTGCTTAAGAACCCCTCCAAGTAAGGGCCAGAAACTAAATTGTCTGACTCCTAGGCTAGAGCTCCTAATAAAATTTTGTGGTTAAATTGGAAACATCTTTTGATCTTTTTGGTACCAAATTTCCACAAGCCTGATACATTTCAAGTCTGATCACTGACAACAGCAAATACCAAATCTCCCTTCTCCCTCTGGCATTTACTGACCCTTGTCAGCTGTATGAATGTATATGCCATCTCAGTAGCTTGAGGATGCAGCTGTCAAATTGCCTCTTAACCTGAGAGGAACACATCCGTAGAGTAATTAATTTTGTACAACCCTCTCTATCAACCTGACCACTTTTTTTTCATCATTACAAGCGAATGCTTTTGTGCATGGCTGATTTAATTAATAATTCTAATAAAAAAAGACAATATCACAGCGATATACATAAGTACATTAATAAAGGAATCAAGAACTAGTCTGTTCTCTGATATCTAGTGAGATCAAGTTACAGAGTTATTGAGGTTATATAGCTCTAAGCCTCTATAGGTTTACTCTTCAACATTTGGATTATATGTAACAGAGAGGACAGAAAAGCAAACTAACATTTAATGAGCACTTTCTCTGGATTAGATGCTTTATATAACATTTTACATATCCTATCCCGATTAATCATTACAGCAACCCTGTAAGAATAAGTTATTTTCCCTATTTTATAGGTGAGACAACTGAGGTTTAAAGATTGGGTTTGAGAGAACTGTCTAACATCTTGCATGCAGGATTGTAGTTTCAACTCAGATCTGTTTGATTCCAAAGTTTTTGGTGGTTGGCCTAGAGAGTGGAAAGAACACTGGAATAAGAGCAGGAAAACTAAGTTCTAGCTCTAGATCTGCTGTGGCAACGTACAACTTTGGGCTCTCAATCACCTTCTTTGAGCCTCAGTCCCCCTCACCTACAACGTAAAAGGATTGATTTAGACTGGAAATTTTCAAACCTAATTTTCTGGACAGGCCTCCGAGTCACTATGCATTGTGATATAAAGGAGAAAGGTGGGATTTTCCAGATTTACCTCCAAATCAACCAAATGAACTCCGATTTTATCTTTGTTGTATATTGAGGGTTTGCATAAGGTTTTATTTGTGGAAAGAAAAGAACGTGTTGCTTTAAAAAGTTTGAAAAAATTTGACTAGGTAATATCTGAAACCTACTCTAGCCCCAGAGTTCTGCCATTTGACACAGATAACAAAAGCTCTGTCAGCATCTGTTTTTGGTTCTCACTAGCGGCAATTTGATGAACTGGAGCACCACAGGTTTTAAAGGGTATTCTAACTGCTTCAACTGTTTAGCACATTTTGGTCTTGTCCAAAATGTCCATGAGACATTGGTACATGCCAAAAGGTCTTTGATATTTAGTCCTGTCCAATACCATTTGGAAAGGACCAAATACACTTATGGACGTTTTGAACAGGACCAAATTTTAAGGACCTTTTAGTGTAGACCATTTTTTTTGTGGATGTTTTGTACAAGACCAAATATCCTATAAGGCTTCAAACTGTTGGATATCATCTCTCAAGTATGGCAATGAATGACCAATTTGTGTCTAGCTTCTTGAGAATACACATAGGATCTAGGTATGAGGTCAGGGAGCAAAAAATCTCCTCTGGCTGTACTCATAACTCCATTTCAGCAAATTTGTATATATCCATTATTTGTGTGATGATTATGACTGTGCATGTATATTTCAGTTTAGTAGAGTGCCATCTGATAGGCCGATTTAGTTATATCAAAATCTACCTGTATCTGCAAACCTAATTTTTGTCAAATATTTATTGCTAGAGCATCCAGGAGAGGGTTTCCATTAACATCATAAAGCTGTGAGGATAAAGCAAGTTGGCTCACATACCACGCTGTCTTTAAGAATCATCGAGTCTAAATTTATTGCTGCCTCTTTCAACCAAAATGAAAACCCTATCTCTTTTAAGTTGCAGGAGGGGAGATTAATTTCAATGTAAAATATGAATCATTCAAATTCATGGGATCACCTTTCACATGAAATCAGGGTTCATTATAATAGGCAAAAGTAACAGAGAGCCCATACAGTTGCTTAGTGGCATGTGGGGACATTTGAAGAAAGCAGAGAGCTGAAATATTACTTGCAAGGGCACAGCTGGTTCCATATTCAACAAATCAGTCAAAAAATAAAGTTTGCCTGCATCAGTCAGATCTAAACAGGGAAAAACTGTTATGCTACACACATTCTTTCTACGATAGTCCTTCTCATTTTCCCTTCGGATAAGAGCTACTGACTTTTTTTTTTTTTTTTTTAAATCTCAAAGAGGAGGTGTCCATCAAATTAAATAGACTGGGAAGAAATATTCTCTAAAATGAGAGGAGATTTTCCAGAAAGTTAAATAGCCCTTGATTGTATAAAGCATTTAAAATTGGAACTTCATTATGGTCTCTACAGTGTTACTAAGAGAGGGAAAAGACAAAGTTTTGGTGAGTCCTTTGAATATTTTATGTGTAATATTTCTGAGGTAAATAAATACTTTGTTATTTGAATAAATGCAGGTACATGCATATGTGTGCACACACACACACACCCCGCTCGCAAGAAAAGAAGTCCCTGTAGCATCATTAGGACCTATGTTCTAGCAAAATATTTGACACCACCTTTAGGAAACATATTAAAGAGTGGTTTAGCAACCATGCATCGTAGCCATATTATTGTTACCTATTTGATTCTGTAAGAAAAGATTTTGTTAATATTAAAGCTTGAGTTGTTCCAAATACTTTCACATATTAGGTCTCGTGAGAAGATTGTATTAAACCAAAGCTATATAATTGTTAAGTATAT
Source organism: Kogia breviceps (assembly GCF_026419965.1). Taxonomy (NCBI): domain Eukaryota; kingdom Metazoa; phylum Chordata; class Mammalia; order Artiodactyla; family Physeteridae; genus Kogia; species Kogia breviceps. Next base: position 140,412,631 of record NC_081310.1, on the reverse strand, counting down.
TGTTTAGATAGAGTTCTAAGATTTCTTCCTTCTTAAGTAATTATCTTTCCTTATTTCCCTTTAGATTGAGCCTTATAATATGTCCTTTAATGAGAAAGTAGGAAACAAAGCATATACATGTTTTACTTATGAAAATGACTTTTACTGGTTACTAAATTACTGATCAAATGATGATGTACATTTGATGAACTGGACCCATAGATGGCAGGATGGGACTATTCAGTTCACATTCTTTAAGAAAACTTAGAGGAATCATCTCTTTCAGTTGCTCATGTTCAGGAAGCAAAAAACACGATTGAAAAATAATAATAAAATCCCCAATAATTCTGAATCCCAAATTTTTTACTTAATAAGGAATTTTGCTATGAATAGTTGACACGCTGTCATCCATTATTAAGTTTGTTAAAGCATTGTTCCCTGAGGCTGATCTACAGTGATCTACAGAATATTTTCTCTTTCTCTCTCCCTCTCTCTTTAGAGAGACAGGTCTCTCTACCTGTCTCTCACAAAGAGACTTTTTGTAATGCAGACATACTTCAGAAATTTCTGGACACGCAATCTAGAGGATGAAGGATTCATTGTATACTAGCTCTCCTATAGTTTTTTTCCATAAATTTTGCTTTCCCCTTACTTGAAAAAGTATATACTCTCTACCTGAAGTAATTCTATTGATGAAATTACTGACATCTCTGCTTAGAATTACAGCTCCTCTTACAATTACAGTCTAAAGCCTATAGGCCACAGAAGGCAAAAGAATTTAAGGTGACTTCATATTAAATCAAAGCCATTTCTTGCTTCTCTGGGACCTGAGAAAGATGTGAGAAAAAAGGCTAAGAAACTAGAATGAGGGAGGCTTGCAAAAAAGCAAAAGCATGTGAAGCATCGTTCACCAAAGACTACGGTGCTACATCTTTGCAGGTCAGAGAGTTGTTGATATACACCTGACCATTAGGCCTATTCATCAGAAAAGAAGCCCACATCAGGCCAGCTGATGAGGCATCAAGGCAGATCATCAGTCTGTGTTCTTCCTTTCAGAGCCTAGCCTATAGAAAGAGTATTTAGTACACATGTCTATTTCTTCATCAACCTGTTAAATTGAATCTACTTATTTAAATTTAATCTGGCTTCTACTCCCAGTTTTCTATAGAAACTGCTTTGGCAAAGATCACCAGTAGCTGCCAATTGTCAGAGACAGTGGCTGATTTTCAGACTTTCTCTGGCCCAGTGTAGCATTGGACACTGCTGACCCTCTCTCTTGCAGACAGATCTACTCCCATGGCTTCTGTGGCACTGATCCTCCTCTGGCATCTCCATCCATCCCAAATCCACATGCTTCTACAGGATGCTTCTCTTTCTCTCCTCATTCCTCAATGCTGATGTTAGTTGGATTTCAGCCTTTGCTCATCTTTTCACTCCACGTGGCCTTCGTGAGAAATCTTATTTACTCTCAGAGTGGAAACTACCACATCCATGCTGAGAGCTTCCATATCCTATCTCCATTCTGGACTTTATAAAGTACAGCTACCTATTGGACATTGCCTCCAACTGAGTATGTCTAAAGTTAAAAACATTTCTCTTTTTCAATCTCCACCTTCTCCCCAAATATAAAATGGCTAATCCTCCTGTTATGTTCTAGCTTGGTTAATGTCACCCAAACTAAACTTTGGGAGTTATTTAAATTCCCACAATTTCCTTCTCATTCTCTTCAGATTTGGTCATTAACTCCTCTGTCCTAATTATCTCTCTCATCTCTGTTACTCTTTTTGTGCAGTTATCTTCTTATAAGTCTAATACCTGGGTTTAGCCCTCCACGTTGCCTAAGAAAGTGTTTCAGAAACGAAATCTGTTTATGTCCTTCCTTTATTAAAATGCTTCAGTGGCTCTCCAAAACCACAAGGATGAAGTCCAAACTCATCTGCAGTCCTTTCTGTCCTAAGTCCACCAACTTGTCCAGCCTCATCTGTTAACATTCTTTTCTCCCACCTTTCATTCTAACCATATTAAAATACTGCCATGTCTTCAAATGTATCAGATTGCTTCATACTGCCATGTCTTTACATGAGCTATTCCATACAGGAGTATTTTTCTCTCTCCCATTCCCACACCCAGGCTCAACCCAATCACATCCTCATTTCAAGGGTCCCCTCTATAGCTTGCCCTGAGTCATTAAGACAGTATATCATTCTTTCATCTGTGTCACTACATTGTGCTCATGATTGTTGTTGAATGTACTCTGCAAAGTTCTGCCTTTGAAAATAAGACAGTGATGGATAAAATAATATTTTGAGTTGTAGCTTAGTTATAATTCATATGGTGATATACCTACTCTAGATGACAGTCATTTCATGGCCCTCAAACTGGATTAAGAGGCTCTTCTGTGCCCTTGTGTGCTACTGTTGACTATACTGCATTACAGTTATCTGTTTCTTATACCTCTCCACTCATTCACTTGAGAACTCTCTGAGGAAGTTCCCTTTCTATGAATACTTTTCTTTCCAACATCTAGCACAGTGCTTTGTACATTGTAGGCAGTCGGTATATTTATTTGATGAATGAATATTGCTATTGAATAAATGATCAGAGCCTCATAATAGAACAATCATTTTATTTCTGCATTTACTCTTTAAATCTCCTAGATGTCTGAACCTCTATGCTGTGAACATCATATTTAACCTGGAATTAGTGCCATAAAGTCTGGTTCATGCACTGAGCAAGGGATGAGGTTATGAGCTAGAGTTGGGACATTATATCAAATTTGCATGCTTTCTCCCTGGCTTGCCAATGACAACTTACTTTCTAAACCCTCAGTAAAGTACTGGACAGTCATCATCAAATAAGTTCAGCCATCTGTATATAGTTTTTGAAACAATTGAACTGAGTGTTCTTTGGGGATGTTATATAATAACAATGACTAACATTTATTCAATGCTTACTTTGATCCAGGCTAAGTGTTAAGTGCTTTACATGCATAATCTCATTTAATTTTTATCCTGTAGGTGGGAGCTATTATTGCCCTCATTTTATAAGTGAAGTAACTGAAGCTTTGGCATTTAGGTAACTTACTCAAAGTCTCACAACTATATGTGGTAGAACTGTGGTTCACATTATGACTGGCTTGTCTCCCTTTATGTGAAACACACACATTTATACACCAAAAAGTGCGACATTCCTTTTTGGATGGTGTTAGTTATGGCAGGACTCTAAACTACAACTTCTTGCTTTTTACTTTCTTGTTGATCTGGAAAATGTAGGTTATTACAAATCAGGAGTAGATTGTAACAGAGTCAGGATTTATCCTAAATAGTTATAGATGGGGACCTGATTCTCAGTGGATAACACTCAATAGAGTGTTTGCTATGTATAAGCACTATACTAGGAAACACATTTATGATTACCTTCTCTTTGAACATATTAACTATTCATGATAAAATCATGAAAATATGCTTTTTTTTCCCTCATGGCATGTTCCACATACCATCATGGACACATGTGGCAGACTCTTTGGAGCCTAACTCTTTTCTCCTGGATTAGAAGATGGGTGAGTTAGTTTTACACACTCCCTTGACTATAGGAAAGGCTGATAGTCAATAACAGACTTTTAAAAATTCTTTAGCAGGTCATAGGCTAATATTAGATCAGCTTAGGACTGGCCAATAGTTTTGGATCAGTTTAGAGGTTGAAGACCTTCCCATCCACAGACCTTGTGAATATACGACAGGAATTCTTATTGAGGGACACATTGCTCTCTCCAACTAGCTTCATAAGAACTTTAAGAAAGCTGAAGGTTTCAATGAAGACTTACAATGCCTGTGTTGGATAACTACCATTCCAAGGAGTTTTAAAATCCCATAAAAATGTGTGTTTAAATGTCTCTGAGTTTCATTTTTAATAATTTTTCAGTCAAACATTAACCCCATTTATCTTTCATATTACTTAAATTTTATATCTGGTGTATATTGTTTATTTCTAAACATTTATTTAAAAAGTTTTTATCTATTGAAGAATAGCACCCTAAATTATTTAAGTTCATAAAAACCCTAAGAATGGCAAACATGTTACATGTAGGGGCATATCTTTCCAAAATGTGTTGCAAATGATAAAATTTATCTCCATCAATGGTTTTATGTTTATCATACTGAGAGACAGTGAAACATAGAAGTTAAAAGCTGAGGCTCTGAACCCAGACTGTCAAGATTCAGATTTTTGCTTTGTCACTTATTAACCATTTGACTTTGGTCAAGCTTTTAACTCTCTTCATCTTCTTTTCTTCATCTGTAAGAAGGGGATTACAGAATTTACCTTTTTGGATTGTGTGAGTATTAAAGGAATAAATCCATATGAAGAGATTAGAATAGGATCTATTCTATAGTAAGCTCACAATAAGTGTTGTCATCACTGTGATATTGCTTTGTATAGCTAGAGATTATAATACACATTCTACAGCTAACACTCAGTTCATTCATTCATTTATTCATGATACATTCCAATATTTATTCAATATTTAACTAATTCACTTATTCACTAAAGATTTGCTAATTGTCTATTAAATAGCAGACACTGTGCATAGCGATATGGGAGATAAAATGATTAATCAGATATTGATACTGTCTTCTCAACAAATATAATTTGGTGGAAAGATAAAAACTATACAAAAATAATTACTGTAAAAAATAGAAATGCTTAGTGCAATAAGAGTTTCAGGTGAGGTCATACAAGAGTTTTGAATATACAGATATTTCTTCAAACTTCAGGGCTGTGTTCAAAATTACAGACAAGATTTGCATGTCTTTCTTAGTGAATTAATCAAATTGCACTAGTAATTCTTAGCACTTCTACCTACAGAAAGCCAGTGGCAAAGGAAGACGATTAGAGTCCATTCTGAAGATACCACATTTAGGAGCCTTTTCAGCAGTGCATTATATCCGGAGGACTGCACTAAGGTTGCCAGGGTAAAGCAAACAGATCAGTGATAATTGTTCCTAATTCGTCACAGTCATTGATGCTTTGGTTTTGAAAATCAGAGTGTGATTTAGAAATTTAAATAGCAAAAGTTAATGTGTTATTAAGCCTTAAATTTTTCTTTATTTTGTTTAATTCATTTACTCCTTCAGGTTCTTGAATATTTAAAACATTTAAAATATTAATAACATACCAAAAGAAGTATCAATATTTACATTAAATTGGAATTCATACTGCTCTATAATATTTTCAATGATATTATTCATAATTACACAAAATAAATAATCCTCATGGAAGAAACTTAAGCAAGTATTTTATACTTTGGCTATTGCACAGTGAGCAATGCTTTTCTTTCAGAGTGCAGGATCCTAAGAAATACTTTGTAATATTAAGCTGGAATAATAAACGATGTGATGTTTTAAAAGTACATATAGCACAAATCATTTTCAAATTATTATTTTCTATTAACAACCAACTAATATATTTTATTTAACAGCAGAGTTTCTTAAATCATGGTAATTCAAAGTTCATAAATCATGAAACTTCTTATTATAGTATGTTTTTAAACAGTAGGGATATTACATATCCCATTCCCCATTTCTGCAAAATAGAAATGATCATGTCTGTGATGAACTCACAATATTTGCATTTTTCAGAGACAGCTTACTAACACAGGATGATAACATAAATATACATATGTCAGGTTACTATAAAAATATAAATTATCAAAGATCAGTATGGTTCAGATAACTTTGTGGAACTGAAAAGACAGTGTACTCTCTATAGTTTTCTGTGAACATTTTGAGAAACACTCCACTTCAAAATCAGGAATATTTTACGGTTATAACAATTTGTTGGTTACTCAGCTTCTGAAAAGCACTAAAACTAATTGTAGGAGAAAACATTAACATATATTTCTTTCCCTTCCACTAATCCTTGTGTTTGCTCTTCTTTTTTCATTTCTAGTCCTTCGGAACTAAGATGCATTAGAAATAAAGTACCTATTCTAGTAAAACCTTAAGTTGTATTTCAAAATACACTTTTGAGTAAAAACATTATCTATATGGATAAAATATTTTGTCTATGATCATTTACTTACTATTTTATTTTGTTTATGGCATGTGAAATTCTCACTATCTCAAGATAAATATCTAGAGAAAGCCAACCAAGAGTAAATTCAATCTAAATTAATCTATGATGAAATATAACACATTTTTAAAAACAAAGCAAAACAAAAACTAAATTCCACCAAACCAACTGTCTTCAGTCAGAAGACATTTTTAATGGATCCTATTATTTATGTAATTTTTCCCTTTTCTCAGATCTAAGATACTTTTCTAAGCACATATGGAATTCTATAGGGATTATAAAATTCTCCAATACCCAGATTATTTGTGGACCAAATTTCCTGTGTAAGGAAATTGTGTAAGGAACATGTCACATCAGGCTGAGCTCTATAGATAGGAGCCAAAAGGCCCTGGGAGCATTTTGGCAACCCTGTGTTACTTACGGTTGAGAGGCAGGCTTGCATTGGTTGTGCCTAGCTTGTTGACAGCCACACAAGTATAGTTGCCGAAGTGCTCCTGTGTCACATTGGTAACAGTGAGAATGGATCTCGTGCTAAAATTCTGAATAATAATTCCTTGTTGGCCACTGAAGAGCCTAAAGGACAAAAACAAACTCTAGGTAAATACGTGTTGTGAATACCATTTTTATCTTAGATGGGGTTGTCATGGCAACACATAGACAGTTTTGACCATGCTGCTGTTAGCATATAACATGATAATAGTGCAATTATATTTCCTTACAGTAGTAGATATTGGGGAAGAGAGGTTGTATGACAGTGGTAGACTGTTCCCATGGGATTATTTGTGCTATATAACAAACCAAGCTTAGATAGCCACATGTCTTATTCATACACTGACCTGTATTTTAGAAAATTAAACACACTACAGCAATGGTATCTCAACTGTTAAAGTCAAGAAAAAGTAAAGGGAACTAAATATAATGATTCCATTAAAAACACAAACTCATGATTTCTAACAAGTTGGCTAGAATATGTCTAGGCCATTTCAGATGGTATTATTAGGTAACTTTCATGAAAGTTAATCCTACAACTGTGGTGGGATGGTTCTGAGTCCAGGGTCAAAACTTACTGCTACTTTGTAGATATAATCCAGACAGATGACTTGCTGTTAAACCTAGAAAAAGCCCGCAGTATAATACTGAGGATCATATTTAAAATTGAGTCTTATCTTTGCCACACTTTACTAATGTGCTTTGGAAAGTCCTTTAACCTTCCTGGGCCTCCATATAGGATTCAGTTTTGCCTGATTCCACCCTGATTACTCAACATTCTCTCTCCAGACTTATCAGCAGAGGCCCTTACTCTCAGATAGGCTGGCATAGCTCTACCGTTTTCAATGCTTGACATTCTCGCTTTTGCTTCACACTTTTCCTGAATTCTCCCCCAATGGCCACCATTCCCTTTTATCTCTAAGAGCCAGATCCTTCCCTCCTCATTTAAGTCTGACCTGTGTCCTATCTCTCCTACTCTACTGCTCCTTAAATGACTCTCCTCTCTCTCTGTCTCTGCCTCTTGCTCTACATGTTGCTCTCCAAATTGTTGTAGAATTTATAAAACCCAAACCATATTCTTGCATTGTTCTCTCTAGCAGCTTCCATACATACGAATCTACCCAAATAAACTGAGTTGTTTTAAATTTCTCAAAAGGCAAGGCCATATGGACATACTTCATTTTATATTTGAGTTCTACATAGCACTTTAATAGTGGTATCTTGGGTATATAATACATAGTTCATAGGTAAATGGAGTTCGGGTGACATCCCCACAACACAGGAATTGTTAAGTAAGTCCCCTTCAGTGGCCCTGTCAAAAAATTCTCTCTCTAAATATGAATTCTGCTATAATGAGATGTCAACCAAATAATTTCTCCCTAACTAACCCCAAAGTTTACTGTGAAAGAAATGTGCTGATCACAATATGGGATATGTAAGCTCATAGCTCAAAGGAAGGGCAGTTAGCTTTTCTTCTTTAATGTGTTCAAGTCTTAGTACTAAATATTTCTTTAATCATGAAGATGCTAATAAATGGCTTTCCCCTGAGAGTTTAGGTTGAACTCCTTTGCATTATGTTATGTGACTTGCATGTGAATTTAGATAAAATATAATGTAGTTAAATGCAGATTAAAATAAGCAACAATGCTTGATCATCCAGGAATTATTTATATTTCATGTAATAGCTGAATTTGGCTTATCCAAAACTCAAACTTTAATCAGATTAATAAAATGTTGAGTTGAATAAATATTAAAAAACTTTAACTTGAGCAATAAACCTAATGACCTCCAACTCTGACACAAGAAAACAGGTTATCAAATATCAAGGATATGAGAGCTTTTAGTCATCTGTCTCATATTGCAAATCTATCGATATTTATGCTAAAATCCCACAATGGTTATTGCCTATTTTTCTGCATCACATCAATACACTTATTTTTAACCAATTAGTATATGTTATGTATAAAAATTCACAGTTTTATTGTCCTGCAAGCTTCAGCATTATGGCTTAAATCAATTTGCCCATGTCTCTGCTATGGCTACATTCTCTAGAGGACTCAGCAACTCCCTAGACTATTAAATATCTTTTGTGCCCCATCTCCCAAAACCAAGATTCATTTTGCTACTAAAGAATTGAGAAAAGATTAGTTAGGGTCTTCATTTGGCTAGACTCTGGGGAGGAAATATCAAGGGAGTATAATCAGTTACTTCACGGCACTATTTGCTTATGTTCCTTATGGCTGTCGTTCTGAGTTGGGTTCCAATTCTCTGCCCTTTAACGTATCTGAAGGCAAGCCCCAGATGGTGCTAAATCATGCAGTGTATCCATGCTCTGTGTATGCAGGTCCATCTCTGGCCCATGTCCAGCAGTGTTATGTGCATTCTTACCAGAGTGGCACATCCGTTACACTTTAGCAGCAGCAACTCCTGCTGTTCCGATCAGCCTGGCAGGTGATTATGGTCAATAAAAAAAGGAAAGCATCTTCTCTGGGGGAATGTTCTTCCTCTAGAGGACGTTATCTCTCTGAGATGACTGGAAGAGTCCAAAGCTTCCTTTCTTCCATAGTTGGGAGTTTTAGAAGTACAGACTCATCCAGCACCATTTAAGAACCTATCTTCACCTGGTAGATGACTGGGGCAGCCTTTCCAAAGCTGACATTGAGGGAGAGAGACTTCTGAGATGATGTATACATCTCCGGAGGGTGTATTTCTGTGATTTTCCTACAGGGATCCTAGGGATAGTGGTAGATGGAAGGTTTCTCAGCTATTTAAACCAATTCTGAAAATAGTCATTACTTACTACAAAGATGAGTTCTATACTAGGTGATTAGGGGCTAAGATGGACAACACATAATCTTTGAAGATCTTTCAAGAAGAATCAGATATATAAACAGGTGTTTACAACAGCGGGTGATTTAGTCACTGTGGGGACCCTTTTAAGATGAATACGTCTACCCTTAGGTATTAGATACAAAAAAATTGAGCCATGCCTAGAAGTCCCATCATGTATGACCCTAATGTAATTTCACTCCTTGACTAAAAACAAATAAGAAAAGAACTCTTTAACCAATGACGCTTTTTTTATGAAACAGACTTATCCTAATATGTTTGGATATAATTATATTTTCTGAAAAGAAAATCATTCTTTTTTTTATCAAACATTTATTCGACTAATTGAATTGTTATTCTGTGTTAAAGAAAATCCTTGATAGGCTTCAAGCATGTGCACATGAGCCTGTTCACAGGATGACCCTCGTCCCACTGGATTTTTCATATTTAGCCCAGACCTGCTTGAAACCAGACTTCCTTGCATCAGTGATGTGAAATCTGAAAGTGACAACTCAAGCAATAGTTCACAACACACAGTGCAATGAAACCAGGGAACTAAATCCAGAATATTGCCTTTTTAGGAGTTCATTCTCTCTTTTCCTAAATACTTAACTCTTTCAAGTTATAAAAGAATGGTTCTTATACTGACTTAGAGTATAGAATGAGAGATGTTTTCTTATAGTCCCTACCCTCAAAAAGAGAGAAACAACTTCTAATAAGCTAGGAATGAAATATGGCATTCCTTTCCTCAGCAGGAGATCAGCAGCATATGGTGATTGCTTAGAAATGCCTGGTCATTTTTATTTTTTGCATTTTTACCATTCAGTGGACCCCATGTATATAAGATTCTTCTATTACTGTGGACTCTGCTGTCCTCTACCCTCTGCCTCCAATAGGAGTTTGTTCCAAAACACTATGATCTGACTGTGTCCTCCCAAAATTCATACATTAAAATCCTAAGTCCCAAAGACAATGGGGTTATTAGGTGGGGTCTTTGTGAGGTGCTTAAAAGTCATGAAGGTGGAACCTTCACGGTTGAGATTGGTACTTTATAAAAGAGGCTCCAAAGAGATCCCTAGCTTCTTCTGCCATATGAGGATACAATGAAAACTCTGGGACCCAAAAGAGGACCCTCACTGGACCATGCTGGCACCCTGATCTTGGACTTTCAGCCTCCAGAACTGCGAGATAAATTTCTTTTGTTTATAAGCTACTCAGTCTGTGGTATTTTGTTATAGTAGCTCAAATGGACTAGGACACATACTGAATACCATTGCCCTCCCTCTTCTGTCTTTTGCTAACGTCTCATAAATCTGTGCACTGCAAGCTATTCTCTTTGCCAGCAGATGCAGCCAACTCATAACTGACATAACCTGACCAATGAACTAGTTCTGAATTAGAATAGTTCTTTAAATTTTTTAGTGTCAGTCAGAAGCACCACATGGAAAACATACTAATAATGATGGTACTTCTATTTTTGACACAGGAAATGTTAACAAGCTTCACAATCATAACCTCTCTTAGGCAGTAGCTATCTAGGATGGCCACTACATAACAACAGCAAAACTGACCAAATAGCCATTGGCACTGATGGTTGAGGGTGCAAAAATAAATAGAGCAGCTAAACCTGACCTCATTCATTTTCTATATAAATCCAGCCTCATTACACATTTTGGGACTATTGTTTATTATCTGCTTTCCCAGATCAGGAGTAACAATAGATATTTCTAGATAAACAAACTTTCAGGTGCAAATAGTCACAGAAAAACTTCATTGTTGGTATAGGAAACATGTGTGTCAGACAACAACACTTAAAATATTAAAATAACTTGAAATTGGAGTGGGAGAGGTGTTCTCCAATGATAATAGATCTTTTATCAGATTAGAATTGCAAAAGAATATGATACTAATATACCATGTTGTACAACTGAATAAGATGAATATAGTCTTTTTAATTGATCTTTGGGTGGTAGCATAGGAAAGATGGAAGACAGTAGGGGAAGGTAAGTAGTTCTGGAGTCATAAGTGTTATATTTACAAAGAAAAGGAATGCTACTTCCAGCAATAGATTTCAGGCTTGTGGGAGTTCCAAGAAGTAGTATGAACTAAAGATATAACTCAAAAAAAGAGCTTTAGAAAAAGTCATGGGTGATGGTAAGAACTCTGGTATGGTCTTAATGGAAATGAAGTTTAATTTAGTCATCAAATGATGATTAAATGCCTCTTATACTTGACTTAGGAACCAAAGGAAAAAAAGACAAATATGACACAGTTACTATATAAAGGGCCTTAGCTATACCTGAAAATCTGAAGATGACACTGAGGTGGCATATAGGTCCTTGCACAACACACCTTATAATGCCTCTCAGTGATAAAGTTCCAGATTAGGTATATATGTGGCTTTGAATTCATGACTGTATTTCTAGTCTTTTCAGTGTGAACAGGAATGCTTTATGTATGTGGAAAATGTTAGCTATTCTCAACACAGTTATGACTGAAGTAGACTGAAGTAATCTAACATAAAAAATTCAACACTGTACAAAAAAAGTTTAGTGTTAAGAGTGTAGGAAATTGACATTTAAGCATTTTCAAATGTATATCAACTAATCTTCATAGCAATCCTAGGAGGTAAGCACTATTAGTCCCATTTTACAGATGAGAAAAAAAAAAGAAATTTAGAAAAATTAAGTAAATTTATTTTCTACCATCTGATAAGTGGTAGAACCAAAATTCAAATCCAGGTCTTCTGACTATTGGTATCCTCCCAAAGTTAGCAATTGATATATTCGGATCACCAAGTAGAAACCAGGATATTGTATTTGAGTTTGGAGAGACAAGTCAGAAATCATGAATGGTTGAAGGAAATCAAGTTAAACCAGGGAAGAAAACCAGTGGCACTAAATAACCAAGTGCTATGTGGCATTCATGCCAGGAAAGCCAGGTTCAATCCATAAGGTAAAACTAATGGGGTAGAAAGTCAACAAAAATGTATGGTCCAGTTCAGCCAGCTGTCTGGAGATTTCCCTGGGCTCGAGGCCTTTTAACTATCTATTATGGGCTTAACTCTGCCCATCGGTGCAGCATCTTACAGCAGGTGTCTTTAGCCTCCGATGGAGTCAGCCTTTCAGGCTACTCACAGTCCCAAGATGAGAAGCATGAAGTGGGCTTTCACCTCCCTCCTCAGGCTACCTTCCTTGACACACACACACACCCCTCCCCACCCCCACACACACCCCTTCAGCATTAATTCTCATTTGTTTTTCTTTCCCTAGGTTCACTAAATATTTGGGTGGTAGTAAATCTCTCCCCACAGTGTATATCAAGAATGACAGAAAAAAATAAAACCTAGAAGAGTGTCAAGAATGCAATATTTTTAAGTCTGGAATTGTCTCTAAGGTCCAAATTCTAGTGATGCTATGGAGTTACTGTGTTCTCTCTGACTTGGTCAAATCATCATTATAACATCAAATACGTCTCTTTGTAACACCATTTCAGTTGTAAGTTTTCATATATTTGTGTGACTTTTGATTATGTTCTATATTCCCCATTAGAGTGTAACTCCATTCAGTCAAGGATCCTGGTTGGTTTTGTTATTCATTGTACTCTAAATATGTAGTAGAGCGCTGGGCACTTAATAGTTACACAGTAAGTAATTATTGCATGTTCTTCTGAATGAATTATGTTTTTACATTTTTTTAATGCTTAGTTTTTTCATCTGTGAAATGGGACAAATGAAGCCAATCTCAAAGTGTTGATGTAAGAATGTTTTTTAAACGTATAAAATGTAATATCTATGCATATATATATATATATATATATATACACACACATATATAGCAAATGCAGTAGGCACTAGATATATGATAGGTGTTATTATTGTTCAATGATAGGGTCTGTTTCTTAGAATGGATACATTTCCTCTCAGAGGGCAGGAAAATATTAAAATATTGAGCATACAGGAAATTATTTTTAAAGAAAAGATCTAGGAGAGTGACTGAAAGGATCATGGTATCATGATTTCAAGACGTGCCAAACAGTATCAATTACATGCACGTTATCAACCTCATCTAGGCTTTTCACAGATGTGCAAGGTAAATTAAAAAAAAAAAAAAAAAGTACAAAGAGGGAGGAGTAGGAACTGCTAGAAACCAGCAAGAAATGAAAATTTATGTGAACATGCTGCTATAGCAACCTATTGGTTTACTGTATTGCTTGGCACTTAAGGCTCAAAAACAATGTATCATTTATTCCCAGGAACAGACTGAAGAATATCATGCATCACTGTCTTAGCCCCAAGGGGTATCTATCTTTAGTTGTACATTTGAATAAATTAATGTTATTATAATATGTTAGGACATTTTAATGATTTTTAGACTTTATTAGCCTATTTAAAATGCATGTCTTATTTATTTTATGAATTTTAATGAAATTAATAATTTTAGATTAGAGACCTTTGGGCTGCCTTACTTGTGACAGATTGATTTGCACAGGGAGGATATTGCCTTTTAACCCTACATCAAATAAACAAAGGCTACAGTGCAGGTGTCAATCTTCCTGACTGCAGTGAGTCCTGTATCCCTGACTACCTGGCCTTTGACTAGATTTCTCCTCTATGCTTGAACTGCTTTTCTAATATCAATGTACCCATGATTTTAATGTCAAATTTCATCCCACAATATACCAACACAACAACTTTGCAGAGACCACGTTCACAAAGAAGAAATCCTGGGAAGTCAGAATTGAGCAACAGATACCAGCTTCTCTTCTGTAATCACACATTGGGTTTACAGTGTTCCTCAGTCTAAGGGGGTGATGCAATTCTAATATTCTCTTACCAATTTGAAAGTGTATCAAAACAAGAATGGCTCTACTTTATCAATATGAAAAGGCCACAACGCTTTCTTGCAACAGAGTGTGTTCCAAACACCATGTTAGATGCTGTGAACATGAGGGTTAACACGGCATCTTTGTGCTTTGACAGAGGTGAGCAAATAGGAGTACATCTGGAGAGCTTCCTCTTCTAGGAGAAAAGGCTCAGGGTATTTTCTGAGAGAAGGTGACATCTGAATTGAGACTAAAGGCCTAGTGGAAGGCAGCCAGTGAAAGGTAGCCAGGGTCGGGGTATGTGTGGAAGGGGCTTATAAGCAAAGCAGCCAACATATAAAGAGGCTTGAAAGACAGAGATCATGTCACAGTTTGGGAATTAAATATTTCAGGATGGCTAAACCCCTATTGTGAGACAGCAGAATGGAAAGATTCATAGCCAGAGAGGTCAACAGGCGCTAGAACACAAAGGCCTCCTATGCTATGCTGTGCTGTTAGGACTTGATTCTAGGGACAATCAGAAACCATTGAAGGATTCAAGGACCAAGTGATAAGATCAAATATTTATTTTGGAAATATCGCTATGAATTTTAAGAACACAACCAAAATCCTGTTTGCTGGTGGACTGTGTATCCAGTATTAACACCTGATTTCAGAATGTCCCAAACCAAACTCAGCACTCAGATCTCTTCCAAATCTCTTTTCCTGTGTTCCCAGCCTCAGCTAATAACTTCACTATTCAACCTTGTTATTGAGATAGAAAACTTGGAATTACCTTCAAATTGTCCTTTCCTTGTATTTAATGTCACTGAAACATACAAATACTACCTTTCCTCTCTCTTGCTTTTACACTGCACAACCAATACCCTAGTTTAAGCTGTATTTTATATCTTTCCCATCCATTCCTTCCAACTGCTTCCAGAAACATTTTGTGAGGATGGGGAGTAGATCATTTTACTATTCTTGCAAAGCCCTCCGATGGCTTCCCAATGCCTATGGAATCCAGCCCAAATGTCTTATGATATGTAAGATCCCTCAAGCCTTGCCCTAAGACACCTTTCTAAACCTACCTTCTATTACACCATATTTCACATCCTGTATCCCAGAGTATAAAAAACTCTCCACACAATGCTCAGATGAGTTGACCACGTTCTTTTCTTGCTAATGATTATTCTTTACCCCTTGCGATATTTGGAAATACTATTCATTCTTTGGTGTCCAGCACAAAAGCCTACCTTCTCCCTGAAGCACTTGTTAATGCTCTGATTTGAATTGAATGGACCCTGGCTTTCAAGGACTTAGGCTTCCCTTAGGGCTTTCTTAGTACTTATTTCATTTTGGTGATTTTTGTAAGTTGTAAATTCTAAGTCAGGAGATGCAAACTGGAATTGGTCTACTTTCAACTTTGTCGGACTGGCCCAAAGTTTTCAATATAATAATATGTATTTATGTCTTACATGTACATGTGCTCTCCAGTTCCCAGTAATTGAGATGCTCCCATTTGTTTCAGATATTTACCCTTTATCATCTTGGCCTCAGATGACCAAGTCATCACAGGGGTGATGGAGTTGTATTGATAAGACTTTGGTTGTAAAAAGGAGTGAAATATTATCAGGATGAAATTAGTAAACTAATAAAAAAACAAGCAAATACATAATAATGAGATAACATTAGAAATGCAAGTTCTTTCAACACAGAAACTTATTTCCTTTTCAAATTTTGCAAATTATCTCACAGATAAGTGCCCAATGAGACGAAGTAAAATCTCGGGTCATCAGGGAAGATCATTTTTAACATGAGGTAGCAATGAGGTTATTTCTAGTACCATTCTAAATCAAAATATGTAACTGCTACTCTTATAATAACAGCCTTGCAAATGAGAGGATGAAAGGGGTGATGGGCAGGGGGTGTGTGAGTGTGTGTGTGTGCGTGTGCGTGTGTGTGTGTGTGTGTGTGTGTGTGTGTGTAGAGAATTATAATTCTAGTCTCTTCCTAATAATCAAAATTGTGGTGTAAAATCTAGAAGAGGGATATCTTGACACAAGTGTCAGAAAATTAGGGGGTTTTAAAATTTTTTTTATTTATTTTTTTTTGAATTTTTGAATTTTTATTTTATTTATTTTTTATAGTTATCCATTTTATACATATGTTAGGGTTTTTTTTGTTTTTTAAATCACTTTATTGAGGTATAATTAATGTATATGAAGTTGTACATATTTTATATATACAATTCATTGAGTTTGGGAATTAGTATACGCCTGTGAAACCATCAATATCAAGACCATAAACATATCCATCACCTCGCAAGTTTTCCTTGAAATTAGATTTTACTTCCCATTCTGTACTTCCTTTCAACAAGTTATTTTACTTTTATGAGATAGCATTTTTCTCAGGCATAATCTAGTTAGAATTTTGCAAGGAATGGGTAAGTTAGTACATTAAGTTACATAATATATGTTGTAAGACTGCAAAGTCAGCATATAGGGTAAAAGTTGCATGTCATTAAAACTACCCTTGACAATTCCCTAAACTTTCTTACTTTAAACTAACCTACTTTACAAGAGTCTCCAAAATGGAGGGTAAGTACTTCAAGGTGGGTACAAAGTGATCTGTTGGAGTATGAGAAAAAAATAATAAAATGTCCATTTATGTTGCATTTGTATCTCATCTTTTAAATTTTATCTGTTGTCGGTTATTTAATGTAAGAAATATACCAGTTCAGAAATGCATATACATAATTTACAAATAAGTATGCATATATTGCTAGCTTTGCTAAGTTTCAAATTTTACTCATAGGGATATATGTTCCAAAAATGTTGTGGACCACTGCTTTACATCATTCTCCATGGTTGGGCACTGGATGAAATAGGTGCTTTTTGTTTTAGAACCATGCTAAATTAGATACCCATTTTCCACCTGAGAATCTCACTTAGAATGGAGAGATACACTATCAGAGGCAAATGGGAATGAAGCATGATTGAAGTTGTAGCAAGGAATATGTCTCCTATTGTACATCTTTAGTAAGTCCATGTCATTTAAATTGTTACTATTATATGTTTATCTCTTTCTCTTCTCTCTTATGTAGCAAGCAAAGCTTGAAGAGTTGACTCTACTGTAAGTGAAAAGTAAAAATGCACACATTTTGCTAAACTACCATATATAAAAATGCTTTGAAAATCATAATGCATTATACAAATGTGATGTATTCATAACTTTGACACACATAAATTAAATGAAAAAACAGCAAAGAAAAAGGATCTTTGAAGATACAGAAAAATATTTTAACTCATTTTTATGGTCCCCTTGAAAATAAAAGAAGGAAAGAAGACCCTCCCTCTTACATTCATTCATCAAAGTGAATAACTCAGATGAAATTTATGGCCCATCTAGAGGATCCAGTAGTAAATAATCTAGACTAGGAAAAAGGAGAGGAAAGTCACTCCACTTCATTATGATTTTTCAAGTTCATCTTACCTCTGTAAAGCCAACAGTAAAAAATCATCATTCCCTAAAGTGAAAACCTAACCTGATTGAAAAAGGTCATCACACTTCTGTGTAATGTGAACCTGGCATACTCTACCTGGTTGATTTTAGGCATTTTTCTGTCCATTCAGTGGTACCTGTATACATTTTGTGACATGTGCATGCATGTTTTATGCACATAGATAATAAATCCTTTACAACAGGCAATAAGGTAATGCTCATATTTCCTCTGAAGCAGTGGTGTAGACTGAACCATTAACAGGATTCTGAAGTGATAGGTGTGCTGACATGTTATTTGTTGTAAAGAATGCCAAAAATTCATAGACTAAATTTGAAATTCATTGCTTAAAAAGTCAAAATATTATAAGTTCTCATCATAAAATATAAAATATTCAATTTTTAGATTATTTTAAAAACATGTTTAAAAACGTGTTGTATTTAACATAAATATTTTTAAAACATATTTAAAAATCATGTTTGTTTTTTAACTGATATATTGATCATTTTAATGTTTTACAACATATTTGTTTTTCACTCATGGACGAAATTTGTATTTACCTATTTGTAACATTTGTATCCCTATATTAAATTATAACAGAGAATTAAGAAAGGAACCCCGTTGTGATTAAAGAATTCTAAAAAGACATTGCTACAATTGTCCATTTGCCTAAAAATAGGCAAAGTGAATAAAGTATGTAGTATTTTATAAGACTGGAGCAGCTAAACTCATCATAAAAAATAAGAAGGCATGTCTTTCTAGGTTGCAGGCTTGGATTTGAGGAAAGCTAAAAAAAAATAGGAGGGAGTTCAACTAAGTAAGCAAATAATAAAATTCTGATCTAAGACAAGATGGTAATACCATCTCCACAAAGTGATACAAAACCTATGTTTTTGCAATACCAATTGAAACATTAGTCCATTAAAATTTAGTTTATGTTTTTGGTCTTAATCCTAAGTGAATGTACTGTTCTCAAGCTATAGATGAACTTAATTTCATGTTATCAAAGACATTATTTACTTAGCTTATTCTGAGGTGTCCTTTCACTGCATAAAAGGAATGTATTACTTTTTACCAATCTTCTCTGTTTTTAAGAAAAAAAGTTTAAATTTTTGGCTTTCTGTGTAATTGAACTCTGAACTTTAGTTTTCCCAATACTTAAAATGTTTTTATATAGAGAGTAAAATTTAGCCTATTCGAACTGTCCCTGCCAGGTATGCTGAAAGAGACTATAGTGTTAAAAAAATGACAATTTTATACAAAAGGTTATCTTAATAACAAGTATATAACTTTAGTCTTTCTCATGATGCTTACCCAAACAGTGCAATAGACTAAAGGTCAAATGGCTAATATTTCTAATACATAAACAATTCCATCATCCATGAGGGAGACAATGTGACAGCCATCTTTGAAGATGACATCTGATGAGTCTCACCTCTTGATATTTATGTTCCCCTATTACCTCTCCCTTTTTGAATAGGGTCACCTTTTATAACCAATAATATATTGCAGAAAAGACAGAGATTTCTGAGACTAGATCATGAACAGCTTCTATGGTTTCTCTTGAATCACTAGTTCCGGGGAAAGTCAACTGTCTTGTCATGAAGATGTCTAGCAGCCCTATTTATAGGTGTATGGTGATTAACAGAGGCCTTCAGTCAATAACAGGCACCAACTTGTGGGACATGTGAGCGAGCTACCTCAGAAGCTGATCCTCCAGCCCTAGTCAAGTCTTCAGAGGATCAGCTCCAGGTGACATTTGAAAGGAACTAAGTGAAAGACCCTGAGCCATATCCCACTAACTGCTCCTGGATTCCTGACCCACAGACACTGAGATAACAAAAGCTTACTGTTTTAAGCTGCTAAATTTTGGGTTGATTTGTACTTCGCAAGAGATGACTAATAATGGCAATGTATACAAGGGAAAGAACATGGGCTGAGAGGTTGACAAATCTAAAATGTGTCCCTACAACATCTTTTAAGTGAGTGCTCTTAGACAGGTTAAGTCTCTTATGTTTCAGTTTTGTCATCAGTAAATTGAGGATAATAAATCATACCTCACAGAGGTCTGAAGAATAAATGAGATAGAATTTAAAGGTCCTGGAAAGTGATTTATCCTCAGTAACATTTCTTTCTTTTCTTTAAATTGTGCTTCATCTTGCAGGTCTTTTGTTTTATTTCTAAGTCTTTCAAGCATATTATTCCCAGCACACAGAGACGGATTGTACAGGATGTGGAAGAACTATAGGCAGAGATAAGATTAGAGATGATCAGGTACTTCCTCTTGTTTATTTGTTTGTGTTTATTTGTTTATATTTATTTGAATGAAGAGCTGGCTTTGAAGATCTTGATTTAAGCAAGATGAGTTTTTATAAACATCCCCTTAAGTATAAGTGAAGAGAGTAAGTTATTTTTGAATATGTTTTGTAAGCCTCAAGTATAAAAGATCTCTAGGAAATAAAACTCAAGATCTTGTAAAAACTATGCTCTGCTCCGACAGTCTCTGTCAGCCTCATGCTCCTGGTAACGACCTTGAGGTCAAGAAAACAACTTGAAAACATGCTGTATTTGTTTCTTTTCTGTCTGGTTACCTTGACTCCGTTATTTCTGTGTCTTTGATGAAACCATTTGGGGAAGTATAAGTGAGTGTTTGTATGTGCAGTCTTTTATTTTGCTAACTTGTAAATTAACGGCAATGCCTTTACCCTGGCATTTAACATTGATATTTCAAATTATTTTTGATAGACTCTGAGGTCCCATGAACAATACTGGGTGCCGTAGTATAAGGGTTAAATCCACAGACTCTGCATGAATATTTGCAAGACTTCCTGGGCTCAAATCCCAGCCCTGTCACTAACTATAGACTTGTGCAAATTAATTAAAAACACTGTGCTTTGGTTTCTCTTCAGCAAAAGGTGAGTAATATCTATCTTATAGGTTTGTTGTGAAAATAAAATGGGTTAATGTTAAATAACAGGTGCTCATTACATAGTTTTTCTTTTTTTTTCTTTTTTTTTTTTTTTTTTTTTTTTTTTTTTGCGGTACGTGGGCCTCTCACTGCCGAGGCCTCTCCCGCTGCGGAGCACAGGCTCCGGACGCGCAGGCCCAGCGGTCATGGCTCACGGGCCCAGCCGCTCCGCGGCTCGTGGGATCCTCCCGGACCGGGGCACGAACCCGCGCCCCATGCATCGGCAGGCGGGCTCTCAACCACTGCGCCACTAGGGAAGCCCCATAGTTTTTCATTTTGATGAAATAAATATTTTAAATGGCCTGGGCCCTGAAGATAGCATGGTAGATGCTCTTAGTGAGTATAACAACAATCATTCAGTAAGCAGAATTTTTCTCTCTCTTACTCCCTGCATATACTCAAATTTGCTTTCTTATAATTTTAAGAGGAATTTATATATTCTAGTGGTATTTGAGAATTTGAATATTTCCTCAAATATATCTCTAACAAATGATAAATGTATACTTCATCCTGAAGTGAAAGTATGTTTGCCTTTGATAAGTGCATTTGATTTTCATAGCAGCTAGATTTTCTCGTGTGTGAGTGTATTGGGGAGGGGTACTGATTGGGGGGAATCTATCTACCTTTTTTAGCAGTGGTTCTAAACTCCTTTGAAAATCTAATAAAAGCTGTAGTCCATCTCCCCACTTGGAAAAAAAAAAAATCACTGAAGCTATGACTGTGGACACCAATTGGCTCTTTGCTATCTTTGCTATAGGCCAAGAAAGTGGGCTGAGGATTGTTGTAGCCTGTTTTGACAATGGTCACTGAATTTAGGAAAGGGGAAGAGAGAGATATAGCAACAAAAATTATTAGAAACAAAATGAACTTTAGCAAAGGAGTTCTCACTTGTGCTGCTAACAATTCTGCTTGTTAGCCTTTAAGAAAGGTATGACACAGTTTCAAAAGTGACTTTGAAAGATATGTAAAATAATTTACGTCATTTTTGAAAACTGTGCTTTGCGGAGAACCAGGGATGGGGAGGAGGGGCTGCAAGGACATCCTGATGGAAGGGAGGGCTCTGAGCAGGTGGAACTGAGGCTCCAGTTACCCTTACTTTCACAGATATTACTTATTGGGCTTCCAAAAAAGATTGCATTTGAACAAAGGGTTTCATAATTTTCTAAGGACTGAGAACCACTCTCCCAGATGTTTATCTCTAAAGAGCATCACAAACTGAAGACTTCCTAGCCTGGATTATCAGAATCTGAGGAAGGTTATATTGCCAGATATGTAATCCTGTAGCATGGGACAAGGGTGACCACAGACTAGTTTATCTAATTCTAGGTATATAAAAATATAGGGGCTTCCAGGAAGACACAAAGATTTATAATTAGTAAAAGTATTAATTAATTAGTAAAAAGAAGTAGTAATTGATCAGTCCAAATTGTAGAAGAGGTTGCATAAAAAAACAACTGTGAAAATTTTTAGGTAAAACCACTGTCAGTTATCCAAAACAAATGAGATTGTTGTGGGGATATCTTTTATTGTTAAGGCTGATGTTGAAAGAGAATATCTTCCATAAATCCTGTTTTGATTACAGTTTAAGAACAAAATACCTGCTTATGTCACATCCATGCTCATCCATTGTGGCAACATCTAAGTTCTTATGTGCTTTCACTTGTTTTCTGTTCAGACGTTTAGCCGTAATTAGTTATGAGCCATGACACTAATAAATAAGCCCCATACGTATATGTTGAATAGTATGGGATTGCCAACATTTAGCCTTTTTGACTGAAAAATGGAAAGTTCATATGGTGCAAACTAACATTTTCTTGAATGCATCCCTTTCCTAGTTTTGAAGCAAAAAAATATATATTATAGATAATACCCTGCTCTCTGCATTACATCTGCCATTTTACCCAGGGGGGCCTATTCTTCTTTGATGGCTTGATAAGAGCAGGTAAAGCGATCTGAATGAGCCCACTGGTTGAAAGTAAAGAGGAAGTCATCAAGTCCTGTCTTCTCTTGTTCAACAGCTCTTGCTAAGGCTTTCTGAAGCTCCCCAAGCTCCTCTGAAGTTAGAGTAGTCCTCAAATCCCCTTGGTTAGTCCTTCAACCATGTATTTTATCCTTCTACAGTCCTTTTAGTGATAGAATACTTAAGATGCCCATCACATTCTATAAAACAAAATGTTAAAATGACTTGTGGGAGAGAGAAGCAGGTGAAAGGGTTGAGGATTATCAAGGACGCCAGGCAGAGTCCACAGCTCCGATTGCTTTTGGAGTGCCCTTATGGAAGCTGTGCCCAAGTCCTTGAAGAGCTGGTTTATTTCCCAAGTAAACATGGTTGCCAGCAAGAGCTATGGTGTGCTGGCTCAGAAGGGAGGGAAAGAAATGAAATACATCAGTGATGGGGGATTTGAAGGCATTTCTGAGATCATATAAACCAAAGTGGACATTTCTTCTGGATGCTGTTAGCTACTTATGCCCCCCACGTAGACCTCTTCAGTTTGCCTGCCCCAGAGAAGGCTGCTGAGAATCATTCAAGCCAGTTAAAGAAACTGCTTAAAGTAAATATCTGAAACACAAACACATTAGCTCAAAGTGCTTGAAACAGAGTAATAATCACAAAGGCCTTACTTCTTCTCTCCTTTGTACCATTCAAAGGTCGGGGGCGGCACACCTGCACCTTCGCATCTTATCAATCCGCTGCGTCCCGGGGCCACAGTGCCAGATTTAATTTCCTGAATCGTAGGAGCAACTGAAAAAGAAACAAAGAAAGAAAGAAACTGCAGGTAAGTTAAAATAATCTTCAACCGAAATATAGAGCACACATATTTTTATTCCTTCTATTTTCAAAGTAATCTTATGCCTGATAGGCCAATGCATCACATTTTCAGTGTTTTATGCTTCTCTTACAAAACTAGTCATTTTCAGCTTCATTTTTCAAGTTGGACAATAGACGAATGTTCCCAGGGAGTACAGAGTAAATGCAATACATTTTGGTCTTGCTTCCTATTGGAAAATGGCATTGTTGAGGGGAACATTTCATCTGTACTCCAGTCAAACTACACTCCAATAATAGCTCTTATTCACTGAGTGATGGCTGGGAGCAAGTAACGGGGTTTGGTGCTTTATGTTCATGATTTCCTCACAGAATACTCTAGGCGAGATGGCATTATCCCAATTTTACAAATGTGAGAACTGAAACTCAGAGAAGTTAAATAATTGGTCTAAGGTCACACAGCTACTTAGCTTCAGAGTTTGGATTTGACGTCAGACATGTTGACTCAAAGTCTGAGTTCTTTCCATATTCTGTGTTTTTCCCTACTCCCTATGCTTTAGCACATTAGTGATTTTTTAAATGTGTTTCCTTCTACCTAGAATGCTATTCTTCCCCATTTCCACAGATTCAAGACCCAAATTTAGGGGTCACCATCTCTATACTCTTCCCTGTTGCTTTGGCTGGAAATATGTTTCCCTTTTGAGTAGTTTATCTAAATCTCTCATACGACACACTTTCTATCTTGTATTGTAATTATTTATGGGTATGCCAGGAGACTTTGTCGCTGCCTAAAGGCAGGGTAAATATCTGATTCATCTCTGCATATTCAGAGGTCAAAGCACAGTGCCTGGCACAAAATGATGCTTAAAAAGCTTCATTATAGCATAGCCATTTCTTTTATTCATCAAATAGTTATTGAGCCATTGATACATACCAGGCCTTTCTCAAGGCACAAGTAGTTTTACATACCAGGTCTTTCTCAAGGCACAAGCAGTTAAACTCCCTGACATGATAAAGCTTACATTCTAGATGGGGGGGTAGGGGGAATAGCGAGATAGAGTATCAGCAGTAAATAAAATAAATAAGTAATTTAAATAAAATGTTAGAAGAAATATCGTAAAAAAAAAAGCATTAGAGCAAGGTAAGAGGAATTAGAGCAAGGAATGGGTTGCAATTTTATAAAAGCTAATCTGAGTAGGACTCATTGACAAGGAAAGATTTAAACAAAGATGATGTAGATGGGTGAGTTTGCTATGTGAGTATCTGGAGAAAGAGCCTTACTGGTGGAGAGAACAGCTTGCAGTAAGGCCCTGAGGCTGAAGCAAGCCTGGTTCAGTTGAGAAATAGCAAGGAGATCAGTGTGACTGAAGCAAAGAGAAAGAAGGGAGAGTAGCAGGAGACGGAGTGTGATGGTTCATTTTGCGTCAACATGATTGGCTCACAGAGCATCCAGATATTTGCTAAACATTATTTCTGGGTGTGACTGTGAGGGTATTTCTAATGTGATTAGAATTTGAATTCAGCAGCATATTGCCTTTCCCATGTTGGGTGCACATAATACAGTCAATTGAAGGCTTGAATAGAAAAGGCAGAGGAAAGGAGACTGTCCCTTCTCTACCTGACTGCTTGAGCTAAGGTACCAGTCTTCTGCTCTCAAACTGAGATTTACACAACTGGCTCCCCTGGTTCTCAGGCCTTTGGACTTGGTCCGAACTACACCACTGACTTTCCTGGGTCTCTAGCTTGCAGACAGTAGTTTGTGGGACTTCTCAGCCAGCTAAGAAGTGAACCACTTCCTCATAATATAATCTCTCTCTCTCTCTCTCTCTGTCTCTGTCTCTCTGTCTCTCTCTCTCTGTCTCTATATATATACATCATATATATATCACATGTGTGTATAGGTATGTGTGTGTATATAGATACACACATATATTATGGGTTTTGTTTGTCTGCAGAACCCTGAATAATATATGTAGCCAAAGGAGGAAAGATCAGATAGGACCTTGAGGGCCATTTTTAGGACTTGGCTTCTACTCTGAGTGAAATGGTGAACCACTGCAGAGGAGGGATATAATCTGACTTTTGTTTTAAAAGTATCACATCAGGGCTTCCTTAGTGGCGCAGTGGTTGAGAGTCCGCCTGCTAATGCAGCGGACACGGGTTCGGGCCCCGGTCCGGGAAGATCCCACATGCTGCGGAGCGGCTGGGCCCGTGAGCCATGGCCGCTGAGCCTGCGTGTCCGGAGCCTGTGCTCCGCAACGGGAGAGGCCACAACAGTGAGAGGCCCGCGTACCGCAAAAAAAAAAAAAAAAGTATCACATCACTCAGGCTGCTGTGTTGAGAAGAGACCACTGCGAGGCCAGGATGAAAGCTGTTGCAGTAAGAAGACAAGTGATGTTGGGAGCTCATACCGGGGTGGTAGCACCTGAGGCGGTGGAAAGTGACCAGCTTTGGGGTCTATTGTGAAGTTGGAGGCAACATGATTTCTGGACAGACTTTTTTTTTAAAAAAGAGGGTGATTTCACTTGACTTAAATAGAAAGTTAGGAATACCAATTGACTGAGATGGGTTAGGTTGTAGGTAGGATGAGTTTTGGAGGGAAACATTAGGAGTTGTATGCATGTGTCATTTTTTTTAATAGGCTACTTTCAGAGCAGTTTTAAGTTCACACAAAACTGAGTGGAAGACGCAAAGATTTCCCATATACTCCTTGCCCTAACACATGGATAGCCTCTCCATTGTCAATATCTCCTACCAGAGTGGTACATTTGTTACAAGTGGTGAACCTGCACTGAGGCACTCTTATGACTTAAAGTCATAGTTTACATTAGGGTTCACTGTCGCTGCTGTACATTCTATGGGTTTGGACAAAAGCATGATGACACATATCCATCATCATGATACCATACGAAGTATTTTCACTGCCCTTAAAATCCTCCTATTCCTAAATTTTCCTATATCTGCCTATTCATTTTTAACTACCTCACCACCCTCAGCAACCACTGATTTTTTAATTTTCTCCTTAGTTTTGCTTTTTCCAGAATGTTAAATAGTTGGGGTCATATAGCATGTAGCCTTTTCAGCTTGGCTTCTTCACTTAGTAATATACATTTAAGGTTCCTCTACGTCTTTCCATGGCTTGATAGCTCATTTCTTTTTAGCACTGAGTAATATTCCATTGTCTGTAGGTACTACAGTTTATCCATCGACCTGCTGAAGAACTTCTTGGTTGCTTCCAAGCATTGGTAATCATATATAAAGCCACTCTAAACACCTATTTTTTGTGTGGAACTAAGTTTTCAACTCTTTTGGGTAAATACCAAGAAGTGCAATTGCTGGATTGTATGGTAAGAGTATGTTTAGTTTTGTAAGAAACTGACAAACTATCTTCCCGCCAGCAACGTATGGGAGTTCCTATTACTCCATGTCCTCACCAGCATTTGGAGTTGTCAGTGTTCCAGATTTTGGTCATTCTAATAGGTATGTAGTGGTATCTCATTGTTTTAATTTGCATTTCACTGATGATATGATGTGAAGTGTCTTTTCATATGCTTATTTACTATCTGTATATCTTTGGTGAGGTCTTTGGTCCATTTTTAATTGGGTTGTTTGTATCATTTTTATTGTGTTTTAAGGGTTCTTTGTATATTTTAGATAACAGTCCTTTATCAGATGTGTATTTTGCAAATATTTTCTCTCAGTCTGTGGCTTGTCTTTTTATTTTCTTGATATTGTGTTTCACAGAGTCAAAACTTCTCATTTTAATGAGGTCCAACTTATCAACTATTTCTTCCATGAATTGTGCCTTTGGTATTGTATCTAAAAAGTCATCAACAATCCCAAGGTCATCTACATATTCTCCTATGCTATCTTCTAGTTTTATATGCATGTCCTTTTCCATAAATATTTTCTTGCCTACCAATTTACACTTAACATAGTACATATTTCAAATAACACTATGGGAAACAGTTCAATACAACAGGAACCTAGAAGGTGCAAATACTAATTCATTCAGACAAAAGATCTGAGTAAGTGTGCACTTTGGATTTATTTTAAGTTTCTTTAGAAAGCAATAAAAAAGTACAGAGTTTAATGATTTTCAATATGCAGTGAAAGTGAAAACTGTAAACACTCTTACAACAGAATATTGCCTTTCATTTTAAAAATACCTGAGCAGAGTAATCATTTTCTGTTAAGGGTGATATTTCACTTTGAAATTATAGCACCTCTATTTCTCTGTGAGATTTTTATTCTTAATAGTAAAGGTTCAATTGGAAAAACACTTGCAAAGAAATATTTTTATAAAAGTGCTTGCTAATAACTTGGTGAAAAATAATAAAAAATGATTACCAGAGAAGTTTGAATAAGAAAATGTTATGAGATAATACACATAAACACATTTATAAATACACAAATACAAACACATGCATATTCTCTAACTCAATATAAGGAACCATTTGATAAATTTTAACTTTGTTAAGCAAAGATTCACATCCCCCCCCCCTTATAAGGAACAAAATTACAAAAGATATTTATAAATGAAAACCCACTTATTGTCAATTACTATGATACTGTTTTGCTTGTGAGAAGTATAAGTAAGATTGTATTTTTACTCTTTCTCTCACAGGCTTTCATCTCTTTCTCTCTGTCTGTCACACTAAGAGGCCATAATCTTTTATGATATCCACCTATTATTGAAGATGAAATAACATATGCAACAGGAGATCCATCACAAGCTTCTATTGATAACCTGGTTAGTTTAATTACTCCTTGTTTGTCAAGGGGGCCATGACTCATTACAAACAAAACCATGAAATCCGGAACATTGCCTGAAAACCCAGGCATAATGAACCGAAATAAAAATCTAATTTGTCATTAAAAGGCTATTATGCAGTACAGGGTGCATATGGCTCAGCACTAGGTAACCATACAAGTTAAAGGGGCATGATCATGTGTCTAGGGGGTTCACAGGCTGCTGTGAAGGACACTGAAAATGGGAGATATACTAAAATGACATATGGAAGCCTAGATAAAGAACGAAACAGGAATTAACACTTGTGAATAAGAAAAAGGCCTAAGAGCATTTTCTGTGTTAGAGAATTAAAGGGCTATGGGGTGTAAGTAATAAATGTGGAGAGGGGAGTCTTAAGTAGCTTTCATTTTGAGGTGAAAATTATAAATTTGAACTTGAAAGCTGTACTGATTTTTCTTGGGGACATAAATGAACCCTTATGCTATTATTCTGCCTCTTTCGAAAATGACTATTCAAGAGGAAGAGGATTCATCCACTTATTTATTCTTCATTCCTTCATCAATTCAACAAGTATTTTTTTTCTGGGGACTACATTAATGAAAAAGTAACATTCCTGGCCTCAGAGGGCTAATATTCTTGACTTTGTATGTGTGTGTGCATGTACATGAATATGCAAACAGTAAATACATAAATACACAGTACAAAACCCATATTAACTAAGATGGAAACTGAGCAGGGTAAAAGAAAAAGGAATGCAAAGTGGGTTATTTTATATGGTGCAGTTACAGAGCTCCTTATTGATAAGGCAATATTTGAGCAGAGAATTAAATGATATGAGGAAAGGAATCATGTGGTTATTTGTAGGAAACTGTTAAAATATGAGGAAACAGAAAAGTCAAAGACCCTGAGTTGAGACCATTGAGGTAGAAACATGCTCAACAAGTTTGAGGAGCAGCAAAATGGTCAACATGACTTGAGCAGGTGAGAGGAAGAATCCAGAAGAGAAGGTTGGGTGGGTAACTGGAACTCAGATTCGGAAGGTCTGGTAGCCCATTGTAAAGCCTTTGAATTTTATTGTAAGAAGATGAGGTTTTGGAGATTTTGAGCAGAGGTGGGACATGGTTTGATTAAAATTTTATGCAGATTTTTTGGCCAATGTGTGGAACATTTTCTGCATAGGGGCAGAAGAGGAAGCAGGCAGAACAGCTAGGAAGCTGTTGTAGTAATCTTTAGGATGATGAGAAAATCATTGGCCAATCCACAGAAAAGGCAGGAATTGAGAGAAAATTTAATTAAATAGATCATTGGTCACATTGGACCTGAGTCAATTCATTTTAGTTAACTGGCAGTGAGAAGACATTTTTAGTGAAATTCCAAGTTTACACCATTCTGAACCATATTACTTTGTATAAATAAAAGAGTTCTATGGCCACTGAAATGTCTAATTAAACCCAATAGGTTTCTTTTCTAGAGCACATCCTAGAGACTGTGATGTCCATATATGCCTTATGAATCTCTTGTAGTATGGAGCTTTTCCAAATTTATGAGACCACAGAATTATAGAAAATTTTATATTGGAGGTCCTGTGCACCTAATAATTCTTGGGACACATTCTGGATATGCTGGACAGTTGGAAAAGCAGATGTCTAATGTCTATTCCATATCCTACGTTATGTGATACATGACTTTTCAAGTCAACAGTCATCACTGGTTCAACAGACTTCTGTGTGCTTATGAGCTATAATGAACTAATGAGCTTTACGTGATGAAATTATTTGCATCAGAAGGATAGGGTCACTTGTTTGCTAGAAATATATACCTCATAACAGTTATGACTAATTAAATCTCCAACTGGAGCTGTAACAGTGAATTTTATGTATGCTTGGTTAAGTTGTACCAAACACTCATTTTCCACTGGAATGTTCCATGTTTTAGGAAATCATATTGGGCCCTTCCTAGAAAAGACAATCAAATGGTAAAACCTGAGTGGTTGCTTGCAGGGCTTATTTCTTTCACCTTCATCATCACCCTCCATTTCTCTGTGAATTTTGATCCTGGCCCAGAAGTGAGAGTAGGAGTGTAAATATATGCATATATAGGCATTTTTATTTCTGGAACTGTTTTTCCTTCCATGGAGATAGTTTTTTTGTTCTACTCAGATGTAACTTCTTTTAATTACACCAAAGCAGCAAAGAAGGTGATTACTTAGGCCCCTCAAATTCATAAGTACAAAGGCATCCTTTGGAATAGACTGATTTATGTGCAATGCTGAAATTTAGGCATCCCGCCCTTGTATCAAATTGTATATGGTTGTGAGCTGAAACAATTGCACAGTGGAAAAAAAATCAATTTCAGATGAATGTTATTGGACAGATGTGGGGAATGGCAAAGGACAGATGTTGGGGAAGGTCAACAGTGAAAGGGTCAAGAAGGGATATTTAACACCTGTGTAATTAGATACTCATAAAAAAACGAGTCTTCCCTTTTCATTTACTCAGTGGGATTATTTCCTTTTATTGTTTAGCCAGTCATTTCAGGATGAAGATAATTAAATGTTCTTCATTCAAAACTCCAGGCTCTGCAGGTGCAAACAACAGAACCTCTGCACTTGGCACCCAACAAGCCTAATCCAGATTCAAGTTTTCTTAGTTACATGACAATAGCCACAAAGACCTTCCTCTCTTGCCATCCTCAATGGGAGCTTTGGTTTTGTACAAAGTCTTATTATCAAAAAAATGAGTGAATCGGAGAATTGCTTTAATAACTTTAGTGAAGTGAAGTAGCTTCAGTGAAACTTTAGAACTTCAAAGGCAAAAGAATTTGATCATCACCCCGCCACCTCAAAATAATGGACAATGATAAAGGTGCCATGTTAAATAATTACAACAATAAAGAAGAGTACGGAATAATAATAAGAAGTGAATCGTGAAGAAATCCATCCTAGAGAAGCTACATGGGAGAACACTGTGGCAAATAAGCATGTTGACCTTGGTCTAGATTCTGAAACTTGTGAGCTACATTAAGGCAGCCTTGGTCAAATGCAGTTTTTGAAAAAAAAAAAAAAAAAAAATTAAGGTTTCCAGTACCTACCAGAGAACACATCATGTAAGACGTGCCTGTTCAACACACTACTGTTACAGGTGAGAATGATGATAGTTGAAAAATTTCTTCCTTGAAGATAGGTTGCAACTCAGGGTGGGAAATATATGAAAATCTTTCCAAGGTTGTCATAGATCTCACAGAAATGGATCACATCGTCAATAAAACGTTTCTATGAAGCACATATGTCCTTATCTTATGGACTAATTTGATTTTAAAGAAAACTAAGAACTCCATGCTCTTGCTAAGAGAAAATTTTTTAAAAATTATCTAGTTAGTTTTTTTTTTTTTTAAATCAAACTACTGTAGTATAGTTAAATCATAGTCTTCATGACATAAGGGACTTTCACATTGATTACACCTCTGGTCAGCTTTCACAGAGAGTGAAAATAATCCAGCTTGTAAGGTACTTCCTGCTTCGCCAAGACCTTAAATATTTACACAGTGGCAAAACAGTGTAGTAAAAAGGCCCCGCTTTGCAGTCAAGAAAAAGTGGTTCTAACATTTATCATCTGAGTTAGTTAATGCTTTTAAACTCCAGTTTTTGCATCTGTAAAGTAAATAGTGCCTACTTCATAAGATTGCTATGCGGACAACGTAAAATACTTCTTGTAAGGTGCTTACCCTAGTGTTTTGCACTGAGCAGTCAATAAAATCTTTGGCTATTATTTAACAGAATTATTACAAGTGAATAGGGTATCACAGCTATGTTGCCTTTAAGAGCATAGAATCGTGATAAGATACAGATAGAAAAGGAAACTAAGATTTTTTGTTGTTTTTGGGGTTTTTGTTTTTGAATCATTGTCTTTGTGCTGCAAGCATGTGATTAATTTAATTCAAAGCTAGACTAGTATAACACTTTTTACTCTCCCAGAATTCCATAATTATTCTGCTTTCTTACTGTAGTTAACCAAGAAAAATTTACCTCGTAATGCATTTGTGGCAGACCTTGTCTTATGTCTCATTGACCAAGAAGTAAGAGGCTTGGGTTCAACAATGTGATAGAACATCAAAAGTGTATGGACGGGCTTCCCTGGTGGCGCAGTTGTTGAGAGTCCTCCTGCCGATGCAGGGGATGCGGGTTCGTGCCCTGGTCCGGGAAGATCCCACATGCCGTGGAGCGGCTGGGCCCGTGAGCCATGGCCGCTGAGCCTGCACGTCCGGACCCTGTGCTCCACAACAGGAGAGGCCACAACAGTGAGAGGCCCACATACAGCCAAAAAAAAAAAAAAAAAAAAAAAAGTGTATGGAACACATAGGTGTCCGTCCTAGAAAGATGTGTAACTGTGGAGGTATGTCATGTGTTAGGGTATATACAAAATCAATGTACTAATTCAGTTAAGCATATGATGAGGTCATTTTCTCTTTCAAAAGAATGACAATGATAAGAATTTTGCATGTTAACTAAACTTCAATATTCAATATTCATTATGACAGTGTACTAAGTTGTGATCTCTAATTCCCTTATGTTTACACAGGTGTGTAAAAAGTAAAATATTTTGTAAAAAAAAATTCAGAGCTAAGATCTATAACTGCGTATTAAGTCCGATTTTAGGGGCATTGGTGAAGGTCTTAGCACTGTTCCCCTAAACCCTCAAAGAAAAATCTGTGCATTGTTTAAAATTACAACATAAGGGATTCTTTTCCTAAACTCATGGTTTAACGCTATTATAATATTTAATCCTTTCAAGGGAGTTGAATATACCTAAGCTTTTATTAGTCAAAAATATTGTGGTGTGAATGATCTTATATTGTGTTATTAGTGTACATCTGTGAGAAGCCATTTAAGGATGGATAGTTACGTTATTTGTGACTCATGAAGAAGTAGATACAAGAACAGGAGAGAAAGGGTTATATAATGAGAAGTTTGTTCGTGATTAGGCAGAATTCATTCATATCATGCTTTTGGCAAGGGTCGGCACTAGTGAAATTACAGCCTGAAGTAGCTGTCCCCTTGTAGTCAGCAATGCTTACTCCAGTGATGCATCCACTGTAAAATATGCCTGAGATTTATTGGGCCACCAGCTGTATCAATAGGAATTAAATGGTTCACTGTTTTCCTAGCTGTTCACCAGACTTTCTTTCTTTAGACTTCATTCATGATTTGCTCTCTTCTCTGTTGTCAGTCATGCTGAATTATAGCTGTATGTGATTGATTTGGATACAATGAACAAGTCTGCAAGAACTGTGAAGTTGGGATTCTCCAAAGGCATCTTCTTTCCCAGCACATATGATCCTGTAACAAAAGTTGTCCATCATACAAACCTTCAAATTCTTAAATATTTGAATGTATTCTTCTCATATTGAAGCTGTTATAAATTTCCTGATATAAAAATTATTTTTTAGTGAATCCTCCCCCCCCGGAAAAAAAAAACACAGATTAGAAGAATTCAGATGCTTTCTATAGATTACCTGTAAAATATTAAAATATCCTTGGGACTATTTTTCTCATGGGGAAAAGTTTCTAGTTGTATTAATCAGTTAAGATATGCTGCTTAAGCCTCTATTATGTTTACTGTCATGCTTTAAGTCATGGTACATTTTTAAAACTTAATATTGATCTCTCAGAATGTGAATAAACTAGACTTATATATAAATTTAAGATTTTTGCAGTTAATCAGTGTAAAATAAACGATAAAAATAAAGATTTAATCTGTAATAGATGGGGATAGCATTGGTAGAATCTTTTCTTAGGCTAATTTTTAATCTGTTCATGTTTCCCTCTGGTCTCAGGGCCAGCTTCCTCCAAGGACCTATTGGTAAATCTGAACGCACCAAGGACTCTTGGGATGGTATAACTTCTGACCTCTGCAGAATAATCACTGGATCCTATTTCTTAGTTGACTGAATGGTTTATTATTTCTTCTTGTTTCTGTGGCCTTCAATAATCTTAAAATAGCACATTTTAGGGCTTCCCTGGTGGCACAGTGGTTGAGAGTCCACCTGCCGATGCAGGGAACACGGGTTCATGCCCCGGTCTGGGAAGATCCCACATGCCGTGGAGCAGCTAGGCCAGTGAGCCATGGCTGCTGAGCCTGCACGGCCGGAGCCTGTGCTCCGCAACAGGAGAGGCCACGACAGTGAGAGGCCCGCATACAGCAAAAAAAAAAAAAAAAAAAAGCACATTTTAAAAGTTGATTAACATTCAGTTATTAAAATTGTTTAATTCTGAGAAATGAATAATTCATATTGCTAATATATTCTAAAGAATTACTTTCCAAACACACTATCTTAGAGGGAAAGAAAAAAAGCCTTTGAGTAGCTAGAAAAAAAAGGGCAGAAATTAAAGAAAAAATAAGATTTATATTACAGAAATCTAATTGTAAACTACCCATTTCTCCCTGCCCACTGCCCTCAAATGTATGAAGGAGAACGTTGGAAGTCTAGCAAGCCTATAGGAAATATGCTAAGTGAATGACATTTTCCAAAACTATAGGCACAGATTCTCTAGTAAGAAGATGAACATTAAACTGAACCACTTTTACCTCTCCATTTATTTCGAGTTGTCAATCAGCTGTGTGCTCAGACCTGCAACCTGGACGTTTTCCTGTTATATTACTTCTACATGGCTCAAAGAGTAAAGCCACAGAGGTCATGACTGTGAAACAGATGTGCTTTATCCATAGACTTGCCATGGACTTATGAACAAGGACAAAAACAACCTAGCAGGAAGTGATACTAGTTGTAGAATTGAGAGGTAGTTTTTCTTC
The DNA here is from genome assembly GCF_026419965.1 of Kogia breviceps. NCBI lineage: Eukaryota > Metazoa > Chordata > Mammalia > Artiodactyla > Physeteridae > Kogia > Kogia breviceps. Next base: position 140,377,663 of record NC_081310.1, on the reverse strand, counting down.
CTATTTGAAAAACACAGTCTTGGACACTTCTATTTATGGAGAATGAAAGCTAAATCAGAGCAAACACAGTAAGTAGTAAGTAAGACCAAAAGAATAAGAAGACAAAGTGGGAGAGACATTTTGCCTACAAATAGTGTATCTTAAAGAAATTTACAGATGTGGGAAGGAGGGGTGGTAGAAAAAATGTAATTTTCAGAAACAACAGTATGGGTTTATTTGGGACTAAGAATGTTTTACAAGGGAAAAAAAATGTCATCTTTCTTGAAATGATTAAATAAAACGTGGTTTGAGAAAACTCTGCCTAACAGCAAAATCAATTTGACAACTGATGGGTTTGTCAAGAAAGGAGAAGTCTGATTAACAAATAAGAAGTTCCATGTCAGCAACAGCAGCTCATGAATAAATTATTAGCAAAAATGTTTAGGCTCTTTCCTCTTCTGCTCTGAAATAAAAAATATATATACATGCATCTGATACCCTCCTTATAATCTCAATCTTACTTAGTGCCCTTTAAATCGAAATCTCTAGATTCCTCTCTATTTACTGCTCTCATCCTGCAAAGCTTATCTGTGCATTCGATGAACAGCTCGTATTACCAGTTTATCAGTGTCATTACAAAATATTTCAAAGTCTTGAGGGACTCAATAATATTGTAGGTTCTACCTTTAAAATGCATCTTATCACTCCTCACCACCCCATAACTCTCATGCTGGTGCAAGCTAACACTACTTGTTGCTTAGAATATTGCAAGTCTCCTAACGGGCCCCCTTGCTCTCTCCACAGCCCATTCTCAATATAGCTTATGTTTTTTTCATTCCTTTATACTTAGTTAGATGAATATATATGTATAGATAATGCATAATATATATTAATACTAAATAATAAATACATGTTGAATATATTTATTATATAAAAATATATTTATTTATATATGTAATTAAATTTAATATATTCCTTATTTAGATATGGTTTGGAACAAAGCATCTGAAATTAATTAGTTAACTTTAGCATTTCATTTGTATGTATTATATAATACCACATGTAGTACTATATAACTCAGCATTAAAATACTATGTACCTGGGAAGCAGAGTTCTAGAAAAAATGCAGGCAGTATTTGTCTATGGCTTCCACCAATATATGGTGCCTCAGAAAGCAATCACAGATAACCTTTAGGCTTATGCCATGTTTCAGTCAGCTATTGCCACAATAATACTGTGTAACAAATCACCACCTCATTTTGGTGACATATAACAACCAACATCTATTTCTCACTTATGTGACTACTCTGTCACTCTGTCATAACACCAATTAGTCAAAGCAGTCACATGGGGCTTCCCTGGTAGCACAGTGGTTGAGAATCCGCCTGCCGATGCAGGGGACACAGGTTCGTGCCCCGGTCTGGGAAGATCCCACATGCTGCGGAGCGGCTGGGCCCATGAACCATGGCCACTGAGCCTGTGCGTCCGGAGCCTGTGCTCGGCAATGGGAGAGGCCACAACAGTGAGAGGCCCGCGTACCACCAAAAAAAAAAAAAAAAAAAAGCAGTCACATAGTCAAGCCTGTCATCAGTGGGGCTGGAAAACAGTATTCCATCTACATTTAGAGGGGGTTGGGAGTCAACATTGCCAAGGAACAATCTAGACTCTTACTTGTAAGTAGAATTTTCTTTTCTTTTCTTTTCTTTTTTGGTCACGCCACATGGCTTGTGGCATCTTAGTTCTCCAACCAGGGATCAAACCTGGGCCCTCAGCAGTGAAAGCATGATGTCTTAACCATTGGACTGCCAGGGAATTCCCAAGAATTTTCCAAAGCCATTCGGGCTCAAAGTCTCTTCCATACTTAAGCCAAAGAAAGTTATATGGGTCTGCCTTGAAAAGGAAAGTTTTTTATCTTCTGCTAAGGAAATGGAATATCTGAAATGAATTATGGATTTCATAGTAAGCTAATGTGAGGAATATCTGACTGAAGATAGACTATAGAGAACAGAGCTGTCATGGAAACCAAAAGAATAGCAAGTGCTATGCAAACCAAGTACTGTGGAAAACTAGCATGTCAGGAAGATGTTGTTAGAGCACCCCAGAAAGGCTGATGAGGACTCACCTTAGGAAGACTCCCCACTTCTTCAGCCATTACAAATGAAATGCATTTGAAAATTGGGAGGTTTGTCCATGTTCCTGTATCATCTACTGACAATATTTATTCTTGAGTTATTGTCTGTTCTCTTAATCATTTATTTACTCATTGCTATTGGTCAAGAATACATTAAAACAACTCTTGCCTTAGAGAAGCTCAGGGCTCTAGTGGAATTTAAAACTGGCCAATGATGTATCATAATCTTCTGTGTTTCTTTAATGACTAGCCCAGTATGAGGCACATAGTGAACACTTAAAAAATGTTCATTAAATAAATGAATGTGATGAATGATAATTTTTATAAAATATTATAATTCTATAACTTGCTATAATTAATCCTCCAGGTTTTGCAGCTCAATACAGTTAATTCCAATGAGTTACATTCAATGTTGTGTTTATTATGTTCATGTAATGTATAGTTGATACTTAAGTACATCTGTATTGTATTGGTAAGTACTGACACCATTGCCATTTGTAAATAATGTATATTTCTTAAAGAATTTTTTTAATAAAGAAATTTTATTGAGCAGCATATGGAAATAACAAAATTTGGGGCATATTTCACCTAAAATGTAATCTAAATCTAAAAACTTCTTTGAAAATCTTATACTTTCTAGAAATAAAGTGCTGTATGTTGGCCAAATAAATGGATATGCTTGCTAAGGAAATGAGTATTTATTTTGACTAGAATCTTTGCTGTTAGTTGATATGAAATATATTTATGAGTCCAAACAATTTATTTACTTTGTGTATAAATTGCAGAATATGATTATAAACTAGAAAGGTGATCTGTATATACTGGGCATATTAGAAGCAGTTTATCTGTTTGTGTATAAAAGAAGCAGGATGAATGGTTCCAGAACAATGTTAAAAGCAATGTGTCCTGCTTCTGTTATCATTTTGGTTAAATGCTCAGTTTAGAATTTCTGCCTGAATCTGATTTCACCATTTTTTTTTTTAAAGTGGAAATTCATAGTAGGAGGTGAGTATGACTATAATGTAAAAAGTGTAAAGACTGGTCAAGACTATGCTCCCTGTTGGGTCTATTATCTTCAGGCTCTTTCCAGTGTGTTCCACTGTGTGCCCCATGAAATAATGGTCCATTATGGTTTTATGTTCTTCTTACTGAAATAATCCTATGAGGTGGTCTAATAGCATCAAATAACTATTTCAATGTGGTTTTGTGCATGTGTGTGCATGTGTGTATTAGCTGTTTCTTCCAAATGGAAATAAGCCTGTATTTGGTAACTAAACCAAATGTTTCCAGGGCATTTTAAATGCATAATTCATAAACCCAAAAATGGTAAAACAATGTACAGACTCTACTGGCATTCATTTAGCTATAGAAAATATGCAAAACACTAGGTAGAACAGGTTTTGTGTTTTACATTTCAATGAGCTTTGGGATTTTCATGCATATTAGTTATGTTGCCCTAATTGCTCATTATAATTCTAATGTGCATTTTATATTTAATTACAATGCTTATAAAGATTTGGTATGGACAGTAAATTATTATAACTAGCATGTGCATAATGATTATGTGCTGAATTTATTAACTTTTATACCAGAATTCTGTGTTAGTAACTTTCAGTTTCACCTTGGTGATTAACCGTATTGTCTGATTAAACAAATATTTGTGTGGAATTAATTGTAAATGTCAAAACCAGTGTCAACTTTTTTGCTTTTTGCCAATTTTCATCAAATTTTATATTTAGTTTCCTTAGCTTATTTAATTACTAGACAAGCTCATTTCAAAATATTAAAGTGTTATTAATTTTCTTAATTATTTAAAAGACTGTAAACTTGTTAACACATTTCAACAGGGAGCCCAATGTCAGATGATTAGAAGTTTTCTGCTAGAGTAGGTAAAGCTAAATGGTTTTCTGAGATATCAGCGAATTTATATCCTAAACACAAAGGTATGTTATTTTAAAAAATTCTCATATCTTATTAAAATTAAGAATAGTTGGCTTCTATCAACAAGAATTTCTCTTCCCATTTGGCACAGTGCATTTCCACAAGTCTTAAATGTTAAGTTTTTGCCAAATAATTGATAATTAGAATGATAAAAAATTTTTCTTGTAAAATTCACATTCATTTATGGAGGAAAAAGCATAACCAGAACCTGAATGTGAATTAGACAATAACTATGTCAGATGAGGTCTATATTTTTTCACTCCAGATAGGGTTATTTCTGACCCAGGTAATATTTATCTTCAGTGAAATAAAAGGAGGGTATAAAAGACAAACATTATATAAGATTTAGCAAGGAGGTTTTTATCTGAGAATTTCCTAAATATAAACATCTATATAGTATAGCATTAAGGATTCAATTCGTATCTTAGCTTATGGATAGTTACTAGTTATGGGATAGTAGGCAAATATGGTAACGTTTAAAATTTTAATTCCTGCCTATGTAATACAGGGATGATACAATCTACCTCAACAAGTCTTTTTTGTGGCAATTCAATGAGATGTTGTATATAAAGAATGAGTGTGTCTTCTTTGGAGAAATGTCTATTTAGGTCTTTAGCCCATTTTTGGATTGGGTTATTTGTTTCTTTGATATTGAGCTGTATGAGCTGCTTGTATATCTCGGAGATTAATCCTTTGTCAGCTGCTTTATTTTCAAATGTTTTCTCCCATTCTGAGGGTTGTCTTTTCATCTTGTTTATGGTTTCCTTTGCTGTGCAAAAGCTTTGAAGTTTCATTAGGTCCCATTTGTTTATTTTTGTTTTTATTTCCATTATTCTGTGAGGTGGGTCAAAAAGGATCTTGCTGTAATTCATGTCATAGAGTGTTCTGCCTGTTTTCCTCTAAGAGTTTTATAGTGCCTGGCCTTACACTTAGGTCTTTAATCCATTTTGAGTTTATTTTTGTGTATGGTGTTAGGAAGTGTTCTAATTTCATTCTTTTACATGTAGCTGTCCAGTTTTATGAGCACCACTTATTGAAGAGGCTCTCTTTTCTCCATTGTAGGCTCTTGACTCCTTTGTCATAAATTAGGTGACCATATGTGCGTGAGTTTATCTCTGGGCTTTTTATCCTGTACTATTGATCTATATTACTGTTTTTGTGCTAGTGCCATACTGTCTTGATGACTGTAGCTTTGTAGTATAGTCTGAAGTCAGGGAGCCTGATTTGTCCAGCTCCATTTATCCGTCTCAAGATTGCTTTGCCTATTCAGGGTCTTTTGTGTTTCCATACAAATTGTAAAATTTTTTGTTCTAATTCTGTGAAGAATGCCATTGGTAATTTGATAGGGATTGCATTGAATCTGTAGATTGCTTTGGGTAGTATGGTCATTTTCACAATATTGCCAACAAACACATGAAAAGATGCTCAGCATCAGTAATCATTAGAGAAATGTAAATCAAAACCACCATTAGGTATCACCTTACACCAGTCAGAATGACCATCATCAAAAAAGCTACAAACAATAAATGCTGGAGAGGGTGTAGAGAAAAGGGAACCCTCTTGCACTGTTGGTGGGAATGTAAATTGATACAGCCACTATGGAGAACAGTATGGAGGCTCCTTAAAAAACTAAAAATAGAACTACCATATGATCCAGCAATCCCACTACTGGGCCTATACCCTGAGAAAACCATAATTTAAAAAGAGTCATGTACCACAATGTTCATTGCAGCATTATTTACAATAGCCAGGACATGGAAACAACCTAAAAGTCCATTGACAGATGAGTGGATAAAGAAGATGTGGCACATATATACAATGGCATATTATTCAGCCATAAAAAGTTATGAAATTGAGATATTTGTAGTGAGGTGGGTGGACCTAGAGTCTGTCATACAGAGTGAAGTCAGAAAGAGGAAAACAAATACCATATGCTAACACATATATATGGAATCTAGAAAAATGGTACTGATGAATCTAGTGGCAGGGCAGGAATAGAGATGCAGACATAGAGAATGGATTTGAGGACACAGGGGGAAGGAGAGGCTGGGACAAAGTGAGGGAGTAGCATTGACATATATACACTATCAAATGTAAAATAGATAGGTAGTGGGAAGCTGCTACACAGCACAGGGAGATCAGCTCAGTGCTTTGTGACAACCTAGAGGGGTGGGATAGGGAGGGTTGGAGGGAGGCTCAAGAAGGAGGGGATATGGGGTTATATGTATACATATAGCTGATTCACTTTGTTGCACAGTGAAAACTAAAACAACATTGTAAAGCAATTATACTCCAATAAAGATGTAAAAAAAAAAAGAACGAGTATAAAGAAGGCCTGGCATATAATGAACATTTGAAAATGTGAGGTGCTTTCACAGAAACATTATTGCCACCATGATTCAAAGTGATGATTTTTCAGAGCAATGTAGGCAGCTAGCATTCATCTTCCTCAAATCCTCCAGTATGATCTATCCATTGATGAACGTGGTATGTGTATATGTACACATATAATTACGTATGCATATATGTATTACATATTCATTTGTAGGTTATAGGTACATAAATATATGTATATATTTGCATAAATGTTTTATTAAAAACCACTAACTTGCCATTACTTGACCACTTAGGATATAGATATAAAATCTCATATACCGTTCCATTGTTTACCATGTACTTGAATTCCTAGTTCATCTTTTGCATTACTCTTATGAAAACCATCATCTATAGACTTGTATGATACATATTTATGTATGCTATTAAATGATATTGTTGAATTTCTATATCAGTATCATAACTTTAATAGTAAAGCCATTATATATAACTATTATATTACTATGTGCAAATTATATTATACAATTATATATAGAAAATACATATAGTTATATAGTAATATAGCATATTATTTTTATAGCATCACTATCAATAGTAATGCTATTATCTAATAATACTATATTATGTATCATAACTGCATAAGTCTTTTAAAGTATTTCTAACAAGATTAAATTCTAAAAATTTACTTTGAAATTACCATTGTGTCAAATTGTATATTGTTTGTGGTACTCTATGCACAGAGATACAAGAGTAAATTAAAATGTTTTTTGTTTATTTACCCATTTCTTTGTCATCCATGCATTTGATCCAACATGCCCAATCTTACTACTCTCATAACTGAACAGTCTATACATTTTCCATACTTGGAGCTCCCTGCTACGAGGAGATGCCCAGGAATTCTTTGTCATCTCTTCAGTAATTAGCTGTTACTGTCTCTTGGCAGTCACAGATCTAATGTTTACACTTCTTAACTTTCACTGAGTTATTTCAAAGGCCTGTGACTTGTACTGTTGGTCATTTTTCTGTGGTGCAAAATTGAATCTTGTGTGATTATATTGTGGGTAGGGTGGACTGGAGAGGTTTGAATTTTAAAATGTGAAATTGGCTCAGCTCACTTCAGCAGCCAAGGGCTGAACTATGGAAATTTCAACAAGAATGGGCAGTCCTGGGGGAAGAAATTAACTGAAGGTGGGAGCTGGGCAGAAGTGTCCATCTTCATGGAGAGTCAAGGATATAGGAGGGATTTTAATTTAATATATTTTGCTTCTCTCTATCCCCTTGTTCACTCCCAGCCAAAGAAGGAATGACTGATGTTTGCAAGTGTAGACAGGAATGGCTATGTATAGATTAACCACCTCTCTGTCTTTGGTCTGTGGTCACCAGCTCTCAGCAGGACATAAACATTCTGCTCAGTGACTCCATGGAGGAGTTTTACAAAAGCAAGCAGCCCACATTGGGCAGCTTGTGGTTTGCTATTTTGTCTGTAATTGGAAGGTAAGTTCACTTCTCATGAGTATTATCACCTGGTGCACTGGACCAGAATCCTCAAGAAATAGGCAAGGAGAGGGGTTTAAGGAGCAAAATAAGCATTCAGATCTAGAGGTTTTTAGAGGGCCCAGGTTGTTTTGGACTTGGAGTTACAGGCACTCTGTGGGTAATTTTCATAGTCCTGTGGCTTTCTTTGAACTGCTCTGACCAGAATACAGCTTTAAGTCTTAGGTGTGAGCTATATGGGATTTTCACACTAGCTTGTGGATCTTTGTCCTGGATCTTTGTCCAGGGAGAATGACTTTTATGATATAGGTGAGCAGCAAAACTATATAGAAACAGAGTCATTTTTAACTGGAGTGGCCTGAAGCAAGCAGGAAGGCCATGCCTGACCTTAAAGAAAGAACAGGTGGGCCCAGTGGGTGGCCCTAGCAAAACACTAGAACAATAAGCCAGGCCAACTATGGTAAAGACAAGCAGCACAAGAAGGCCTTGACAGGCACCAGCCAATCTGGCTTTAATGTGTAGGCTGCTGAAGCTTAACTTGGAACTCTCCCGGCACATGTAGCCTGGTAATGTAGATGCAGTGGGAATCTTCCACATTTCTATTGTGTTTTTTACCCAGGTCTGTAGGATGAAAGCCCAGAACCTTTTAATAGCAATGATCCTGAGTTCCCGAATAGGTAGACACTGCTAGTTCAGCTGCAGTTTGGTTTCTTTTATGATTTGAATTTATATCAGGACTCAAAGAGAAGATTCTGAAGGGACTAACCTTGGAAACATGAGGCTTGTCCACAGCTCTGAAGAGTCATTTCCCACTACTGTGAGGCCAAGGTAAGTCTGGACTTATTAATGACACAGACTCAGGAAACAGCTTTTGATTGCTGAGATACAAATTGTGGCTTTATTCACAGAAGAGCCTTAGATTTTATTAATAAATAAAAAGTATTAAGGACACTTATTATAAGGAGAATATTCCATCTTGGATGGAGGTAGAGAAACAATTCAATACTATTGCTGCAGATTTGAGCAATAAAAGAGGTAGTTTTTAAGCCTCCTGGGCAGAAATAAGTAATCAGGTTAGTTCAGAAAGTTAAGGAAGAAATGGAACGATACAAAACATTTGTTTCAGTCATAACTGAGGAGCAGTGGATAATTCAAAACCAAAAAAAGGAATCCAGACTAATTAAATGGTAGAAGAGGGAGAAGGTATCAGCAAACAGTTGAAATCTTAGAAGCCAGTTCAGATAGATATGACGGAGAACATGGCATATTAAAAACCTGAAGATGGTGATATATAGGAAAAAGGAATACTCAGTTTCAATTGCTCTCAATCAGGGTATCAGGAAAGGGACATATGCTAGTTATTTACTAGCTAAAAACAAAACAAGCAACCCCATTCCCCAACTAAAAAAACAGAAAAACAAAATGAGAATAAAACAAGCTATCACTGGCTGCAGGGTGAATCTAATATTGGAAGAGAGACAGAGGGGATGAGAGAGAAGAGTCAGGAACATATTGTAGCAATTAATAAGGTTGAGGTACAAAAGTTGAGTTACAGTGGTAAAGACAGAAGATAAGGAAGGATTGGGGAGAATTATGTAAGAGGCAAAATGGATAGGACTGGTTATAGATTGGATATGAGGAGAGAGGAAGATGGGAATGTTAAAAATTACTCGTGGGTTTTGTTTAGCACAACTGGATGGATGATCATGACAGTGGAAAATAATGTAAGTAGTTGATGATAGAAGATGCCTGCAAATCCTAAATTCAATCTGGGAATACACTGAGTTTGAGATACTCTTAAGACATCCAAGAGTCAATATCAAATGAAGAGATGGGTAGAAACGTCTCAAGTCCAGAGGAGAAACTGGCCCAGGTTATGAATGAGTCACCTGTGCAAAGGTATTAATTGATGTCATAAGTAGGCATGAGACTGCAGGATTGAGAAAGAGATTTTAAAATCTGGTGTCTCCTATTTTGTTACTATGCACTGTAAGAATCCTTCACATTGTCTAAGTCATGCTACTCATATGGTATCTTGATTACCAATAAATATATTAAGTTCCTGCCCTGGAAGAAATAACATTGTACAAAAGCAAAGAATCTTAAAAGCAAGCAAACACTCAAAGACAAACTAATTCAAAGATAGAAGTAACTGGTATCTCAGAAGTGCTCTTAATCTTTCTTAAGTACATGCAATGATCTGTATTATACAAATATAGATGAATTTTTCATACCCTTTAAATATTTTCTGAATAGAAATCCTTAGAGTGGTAGTGTGAGGGGAGACCTAGAAATAACTAAATGTTTTGTTTAAAAATATATTACAGTAAGTTCTGAGAAAGAATAGTGTTGGCTTTGTCAAAAGGTAAAGTATATAATAGAAGGAATAAAAATTTCAAGAGACATGAAAAAAATAATTTCTATTTCTAATTGGTTTTGGGGAAATTATTCATCTGAAAATTTTCTACATATATTTCATACCTTCCTAGTCTTCATTAAATCATTTCATTTTTATGTCTTTTAGGTTTTTGTTTATCAAAATTGTAGAAATATTTTTTTGAAAGGCAAAGGTAAATAGACATCCATGTGATGAGTAAAACAAACTGTGAAAGATTAGAATTACTATCAGGGCAAGATATATCATGGAATGGTAGATTGAGAAGAATTAGCACTGAATCATTACCATCAAAAGGCAAGCTTCTTCATATTGAGAGAAGATTTAATAAGATTCTATCAGATTCTAATGCTTTCTAAGAGAAATTTTCAAACAATATTTTCCATATATACCTGGTATATTTGTATTTAATTTTATAGAATGGCTTACTATTTTGATTTGACTACTATATTGTTTGGCATTTTAAAAAAATTGTGAAACGCTTTACATAACTGAATGTTATCCAGTGGAGACTTTAGTAAAACCATAATATATGTGCGTTCCATTTAGCAAAAGCAGATGATATTTATAAATGTGCTTGGAGCTCTTTAGAGAATTCTTTCCCCATCAGCCCGAGGTCCTATTTCTATAAGAGTAGGCCAGTTCTTTGAAGTCAGGGAAAGGACTGGAGTAAATGAAGATCCTTACAAGTACTTATGTGGGAAATAGGAGTAGGGTGAATAAGGAAAAATGTATAAAATGTACAGTGTGAAGAGTACCAACAGATTTGTTCTATGTCTCCCTTTTCAATCAGAAATGAAAAAAATCAGGTTTAACAATGTTTCCCACAGTCATGAGGTTCTAGTAATATAGCATATGATTCTCTACACGTCCTGTTGATGTGAACAGCTTTAATAAGCCTCCCTTCATATGCATATGTCTAAACAAACCAAATATGCCAGGGTGTTATTATATATTGTCAAGCTCTGAGCTTATTTTAGAAACAAATATTCATTAAGTAACTTATATGTCCTAGAACTTCAGGGCATTTAAAGATGAATAAAATAAATTCCTATCATTTCAAAGATTTACACGTTCCCCATATTATTGTTTGATTACTCAATTATATATGATCACACAAAAGTAAAATATCCTAATATAAAATTAAAGGAGTGCTTAGTTTAACTGAGAGGGGCTTTACAGTGATTGTTATCTTTAGGTATATAACTTGGTATTAAGAAATCCGATTTCTATAGATAACAAGGTAGTGACAGTAGAAGTCTAAATGTTCACTGCTTATAGAAATTATATAAAAATCTATATAAAACTTTTTAGATGCGATGTAATTATAATCACAGTGAAGGTAGAATAGGAAAGCAGTCCCACTGATGTTACTATAGTTAATCAAAATTTACTATGTAAAAAAGAATTTACTATGTATATCTTTCTCTAGGAGGACTAGGGGAATAAAAGGAGAAGAAAGGGAAGAAGGAGAAAAGGATGATGGGAAAGAGGAAGAAAAAGAAAATCATCTGAGTAATAGGGTTGGTAGAGATTTACAGTGGTCACTTAACCCATGTTATTGTCTCAAGGAATTATAAACCCAATCTCTCATTCACAGCGTCCCTAGCCAAATAGTAATCATGATAATTAATGTAAACTAAGTGTATACTATATGTCAGAAACAGCAAATTTCCCTAAAGGCACTCTCTTATTTAAGAACCACATGTGTCTGGTGCTATTTTATTTTTATCTTAAAGATGAAAAGGCTGAAGTTAGAGAGGAAGTTACCTTCCCAAGTTCACTTAGCTGACAAGTTAGATTCAAGTCCAGATCTGTCTCACTTAGAAATTCTCATTATAGAGATAAACATAGATTATTCCACAAACAGTTTTGTCTGTTCAACTAATTTCATCACGAGAGAATATTCTTTTCATTCTCAATTAACAAACCACCTCTTCTTTAAAGCCCAACTAAATCCTTCCAGAAAGACATCCTCCCTCCCTCCAGTGTGTTCTCCTCTAATGGATCACTTGGGACCTGTTAGCATGACAGCACAGTACAGCTCTGAAATGGATTTAAATTTTGTATGAGTCTTTGAGCATGTTCTCTAACTTCCATAATACTGTTTACTCATTAGTTAAATGGGAATGACATCTTCCTTGTAGAATGCTGTAAAAATCAGATCATGAAGATAAGTATTTAGCAAGTGTCTGGTTCAAAAGAGGAACTCAAAAACAAGAATTTCCTTTTGATGCTTGATTCTCCAAGTAGGACATGAGCTACACAGTGATAAGAACACAGTCTTATCTTTATATCTTTATATCTCTTTATATCACAGTCTTATCTTATTCTTTATATCCTCAAAATTAACCAGAGAACCCAGTACATATAAGTATAAAAAATTAAAATTTGGCCAATTATATCCCATCCCAATGAAGACAAGGTACGTGACAAAAGCTATCATGGACTGAATATTTATTCTATGCCAGGAACTATTCTAAGCACTTTTCATGTGCCAACTTATTTAACTTTCACAAAGATTCTGTAAGTATTGTTATGATTTACATTTCACAACTGAGGCAAAGAATGTATAAGGTATCTGGGATCAAACACTTAAGCACTATTGTCTTATGGATCGTAAACCTTTGCATTTAATAACCCTTCATATTCTCAGAGAGAGCCAGTGTTAGTATACTGTGGCATTTCCCATGTTTCACATGTGGACGTAATCCTAGCCATTAATATTTTCTGGATCCTTTAAGAATCTCTTTGTTCCCCACATTCAGAATTTTTCACTGAATGATACCAAAGTGTCTAAATACTGAGGCAAAATTGACTTAGCTTTTAACAGCTATACTCATATTCATTTCACCTGGTACAAGGGGAAGGAATGAAATAAAGACACAATGAGTGAGAATAAACCTATACCCCAAATTCACACCCTCACACAAGTGCTGAAGCCTCTTGTGTGCAGGCACCACTGTGTCAAAAAAATGCACATTCATTTTCTCTGCCACATATGCCAGTACTCAGAGTACTATGGGAGTAAACAGACAAATAGACTATCTTTGCAGGGAATGCTTCTGTGTATTTGACGATGAATATATGTGCAGGGGACAAGAGGGTACAAAGCACATTCCCTATGCTCAGACTTTGTCAACTAGGTGAGTTTATGCTTTATGATTTTCATCAGCAAAAAAAAGTTGCAATTACTGAGCATTTTCATAATCCTTCAAGGTGCAGCTACAAAGAACTGGCTCAACAAAGCTCCTTTTCATAGCAAAGGTTCATGCTATTTCTTTTGTTGTTACTCTTGCTGAAGACATTTTGTCAATATTTGCTCAGTTTCTATGTTTCTGGTGGTATGTGGGTATGTGAGTTAGTGTGTATGATGGTCTGGAAGTGTGGTAGAAGAATGTGTGTGTGTGTGTGTGTGTGTGTGTGTGTGTGTGTGTGTATGTAGGAAGTTGAATGGTGGGACATAGTCCTTGGACATTACTGTATTAAAAGCTTTTCTCAGAGCAAACACTGCATTGCTGGTGAAGGGGAAAACCAGAGTCACCAACCATTATTCACGTGCTGCAGGCATTTGTGACCTGCCAAGTAATGTCATGTGGACCCAACAAGTATGGGTCATTAACACACCTGAGTACCAGAGGCAGCATGTATGCAGATATACATTTCATCTACAGTGACTTCAGGATGTATTAGTAGACCAGTGGAGGAATGGGATGGAAGAACACAAAACCAATCAGGACTTTCCAGGGAGAAAAATCAGGTCACTCATCTTAATACACATTTCTTCATCTCAGTCCTAAATTTGCTACTCTTTTTGCAAACAAACATCCATGGATCAAGGCAGAACTGCTCTGCTTCTTTTCTGGAATAGTCAATTCCAGACTTATATATTACCTTCCCTCACAAGTCATACTTTCAGTTACCACAATTATGGGCCTACTGTGTGGTCTCTAATATTATTCCCTAAGAGCAAGTGATGTTTGTAACAGGAATGAAATTCTGTTCAGTCAAAAGTTTCCAGTGCAGGAACAGATCATGTGTTAAATGCAGTTCAATGTGAGATTCTCTCTTGGCTGACTTGTGGCCACACTGCTGTCACAATGAGAGTGAAAACCATGGCTACAGAGAGAGTTGTGTGGTATGCAAAATTTGGCTCTGTAGCGACTAATCTTCCTGGAACATGGAGCTCCCTTGAAACTGAAATAATGCTCTTGGTTTCAAAAGACACATCGCAGAGGAGAAGATGTCTCTAGATTGTCAAAGTGAATTACTCCCCTTTACACCCTTCCCCAGTCTCCTCTAGTGATTCAAGCCAGGGAAACAACAGAAATGGAGTATCCTGGCTCCTGTTATTGGCAGGAAGTTCTTTCCTTAACAAAAGTGATGGAGCATGATAAGTAGTTACTAAATTTTCAGGCTTTGGAATTGAATATTCCCACCAATCTAAATTTCTCCCAAGGAGACAGTCACTTGAAAAATAAACTTCGTGATTAAGAATTCAGTATCGACTAGAGGAAATTATTTCAAGAACTGACTACATAAGAGCTGAAATATTCAACCTCAGATTGGAAAATTAAGAAGTCATTTATTATTTACGAAAAATTGAGAGAGCTTCTGACTACAGCACAATGTCTAGACACTCTAGCTTGGAGTGACCAGATATCTGCTTTATTAATAGATTGGAACAAATGGGTGAAAACAGACACTATTCTTATTTCTTTTCATATTCCCAATACTTAAGAGTGCTGGACACATAGTTAAAAACTGAACGGATACTTATGGGATGGTTGGTGGGTGACTCCTCACCACTGGACAATTAATCAAAACTTCTGAAACAAAGAAACTCCTCCAAAATCTTTGTAGAAAACCAGCTGCTAATTCTGCTGGTGTTGATTTTGCAGAACCCATACAACAAAGTATGTAAATCCACTAACTCAGATTGTGTTTCTGAGGACACTGCTCATTACGACTGTATAATAAATGGGAGTGCACAAGTCACCATTAGCACAGAACAGATTGTTTGGGTAGCAAAGACAGCAGCTGTCACAGCTTGACAGCTTTCTTGTTAGTGAATCAGCTTTACTGACAGCCTGTTTGATTGAAAACCACTGTTCACTGACAGTGTGTTATAGCTGATATACATATGTATCTCATGAAAAATGAGACAGTTGCTGAATACCCATGAAAGGTTGAGAAGCTACAGCTCTATGAACTACATTAAAAAGTAATGAATTTCTTATAAAGCAGGTCTATTAGTGTATAGAAACATTCTGCTTACAGAAAAGCACACACCAACAAAAGTACATGTGAAAGCATGACAGGTGACCCAGCAGAAGGTTTTCTGTGCATTGTTTAAATTAGTCTTCCTGTCATAGAAATTTTATTTGCAACCAAATGAGGCCAACGTGAACACAGAACCTTTGGGAGACATACACTCATTCCACTTCTTTAGTCTCATGACTGTCATAGAACGAATGTCGGGGTTGGGGGAGGTCCCTTCTCAGGTTTGAACCTGGGGTAGAAGAACCATGAACAGAGTGAGGATGACATCAGTAAGCAGAACCAGTCATGTATAATGCAGGCAAGTGTGGTGTATGCTACCTAGCACAGACTTGACAATGTACTTCAATGCTGAGAAGTTTCTGTTTCAGCAGCGCGGAGCCTCTGCATCAGTAGAGATGTGGGGATAAGAATAGTTCAGATATTCTGGGGTTACCTGAAAAGTGACAAGAATGACATCTTCCTGCAACAGGAAGCACCAGATTCACTCATTTGGACTTTTCTGCAAGTTTCACTAATTTAGGTTCCCCAAGGTCTTCCTGAGAATGATCCATATGCTTGGGGCCTTAGGAAATATGGTGAGTTAATGCATTTACCTTAGAGCTTTGTCCAAGCTCCCATTTGTCATCATCACATAATTTGGCAGTTTCTGGCCTCTATACAAATGAGAGACAGGATCAGGATAACCAACATGCCTGCAGGTCAGGGAGGCAGAGTAGCTGCACTCAGACATTGATTGGGGTAGGCTGGCAGGGCTGTGCCTCTCACTACTGGCAAACCAACTATTATCGGTGCAGGTGTTGCTAATAACGAGTGCAAACATGGCTGAAAAACAAGTGCTTGAACCAATGGTGAAATGTTTAAACTGTGGAATAAAGATACATTATAAAACTGATCGTGTTACAAAAAGTACAGAGAGGTGTACTTTGGTGAATGTGAGAAAGAAAGAGAGAGAAGGAAGAGAGGGAGAAAGAGAAAGTGGGAGAAAAAACAGAGAGAGAAAGACAAAATAAGAACAAAAGAGATCATCTGTGTATAAATAAAATACTTTTTAAATGGCAATGAGTCAGAAATCAATTAGGGAATCTGGGTTTTTTTGTTGTTTTGTTTAATTTGTTCATTCATTTGTTCATTCCCCAGATTCATTAGAGCTAATAAAGTACACTGTTCTTGCTTCAGTATTTAGTATGTGGTAGGAAATCTATAAATGTTTATTATAGCCTAAAGTAGGCAATTTATAAATATCTGTTCTATAAAAGATGACTGTTTCTCCCTCATCTCTTTTTTTTTTTTTTTTTCCCTCTTCTCTTGATATTTCTTTTTCCGAGAGCCTGTGGCAGCAAGAGTCCTAGGCAGACAGATAGTCACTGTTTTATCTAGGATTGGGCTTGTGAGTATCACTGGGATTTTAAGGCAGGGCTAGATATATTCAGAAGTGAATAAGGAAAGTTAAAAATAAAGAGGGAAAGTCAAAGAGACCAGATAAAGGAGTAAAACTATGAACTTGGTATTGCAAATCCCTTCAAATGGAAATAGTTGCTATTCTGATTTGGGCAACCAGGTCAGCCTAATAAAGAATGGAGCCTCTTCTTTAGTGTAAGATAAGGTGATATGAAACCACAAATACTTCCAAATATTTGCCCTTGCCTTCCCCCAACCTGAACTGAAGTTTCCCTGTTTCTCTCCATGTTAGAATTTTCAACAAGTCTATAGAATACAATCACTAAAGTACATTAATGAAACTTTGGGGGCAGAAGAGAGCTTATGTTTCAGGTAACATGTCTTTTGAGTTAGGGTGGTGGTGTTGGTGATATAGTGATTGGAGGAGCATCTTAGGCCAGAAAAAAAAAAAAAAAAAAAGGGCCATTGGAAAACTGGTGGTTAAACTTGGGACTTTATTGCAATGACAAGCAGCAAAGGTTACGCCGGATACTTATTTCATTGACTTTTCAGTTTTACAGGGCTAAACCTTCCTGAAAAAATACCTCATCCTGTTATGTTGTCTATAAGTTCTTAAGACCCCGCTCTTAGGAAGGAGGAGAGGTAGAGAAGAAAATCAGCATTTCAAAAAGAGAAGAGAGAATACTGTTATTCTGAAACTGTCACTATTCCAATCATGATCCAAGCACAAATGTACATGCATGTGGGTGGTTGCTACAATGTGTAAACTCCAAGCTTCTTCAAATCCTGGCTCAGAAATATTGTAATTTTCCTAAATCCAATCCAGACTCATTTAGTGGTAAATAGAATGCCTTCAGGACTGGTGTTTGATATGATTTGGAATCATAAACAGTCAATAGAAATCATTAATTAGCTTTCTTCACGGATTTTGCAAAAACTGAATCAAATTTAAATGAACAATAAACAATTGATGGCAGTTTTTATTACTTACAGAAAATATGATACATTTCCTGTGGAAAAGCTATTCATCTGCCTCAGGACGTGAACGTAATGAAGCATTCTTCTATTGCCTGGTTTAGGCTGACAATGGCAGAGATCCTAGCAGCCTGAGGGAGCTCCATTTTACCACTGGGAGCAAAAGCCAAAACCACCATCATATACATTCACCCTTGTGACTTCGACTGCATCTTCTATTCTTTGATTTCATTCCTTTCTAGCTGCAGTGGTCTCACCTCCAGGCCTCTAGATTTTCCCTGGGGCTGGAATGCTCTTCTCTCCATAGCCACCTGGCCCACTTCCTTCAAGTCCCTGCTCAAATGTCACCTTCTCAAGGAGACCTACGTGGAAAGCTCCATCAAAAACATAATTCCCAACCTCCAATATCTTTTTACATTTTCTACTTTAAAATTATTTTCCATAGTGCTATTATTTTCTAATATATAATTTACTTTTGTTGTTCTGTTTTTAATGTCAGTTGCTTGTTGTCTGTCTTTTGCTAAAGTGGAAGTTTCATGAAGCCAGGTTCTATTTTATCTATTCTTGTATCCCAAGACTCTAAGATGGTGTCTGACATGTAATAAGTACTCGATAAATAGTTGTTGAATGAATATAATAGGTGTGAGTTCTTGAGAAAGGTACTTGAAATATATGTTTCAATCTCTACATCTTTTAAATGGAAATACTGTCTATTGTGGTGAGGATTACATGCAAGAGGTATCAAAGCGCTAATTATCAAGCTTGGTAGAACATGTGTAAAATGTAACATCCTTATTATTAACATTAAAAGTAGCTTCAACATCCTCTTGTGTTATTTCCAGTACTGAGTGATCTTATTCCAGGGGCTTATTTTGACAACTTTCCCATTCTGCTGTCTGTTCAGATATTGTAAAAGAAGGATTCTGCAGTCTGCTAGAAAGAACTAATTTTTCCCCTGTATGCAACTTCCTTCTTTAGTCATTTTCTTACTGGCTTTTCCTACCAGCTGCTCTCATACCATTTATACATTTGTACAACTCTGTATCATGCAATTTTGCTACCTTGACAAGTTATATTAAGACATTTTCTTATGCACCCCACCACTCAAACCCAAATTACGGTTCCAACCAACCAATGTAGTAAGTCAGGTTTGCATCATGCCCTTTCAGCTTTGCTTTTTTCAATTCTAGCAGAAATCTTAGATTATGTTCCAGTTTGGATTATTTTTAGAGAAACCACACATTTTCTGACTTTTGAAAAATGCAAGCACTTTTAGAGTGCTTTGCACACAGTATGCATGGAATACACATTTGTTGAACATTAGGTAAATCAAACTCTGTTGTATATTTTGAGCATAACAGCTCAATATACTAAATATCCAAGACAGTGGTATTTTCTCAAAAACTTTAATCCTTGAATGCAGAAAAAAATATAAGCACTTAATAATAGTGCTACTTATCACATACTGAGTTTTATTGACATAACTTAGTTTTAGGAATATAACATATTCCTGAAGTAGGTGTTTTTTCTCATTCCCAAAGCTGCAAATAATGGTAGTCCCTTAATACTTATTTTTATAGTTAAGTGACAAATGAGTGAAATAAATCTTTACCTTAGGACTTTTGACGCTTTTTAAATATTCAGTACAACCATTTTTGAAGCCCATGTTAAGATTTAATTTCTTTTAGAGGAAATGACTAAGCCTGAAGTGTCTGGATGTTTGAAGAATAGACCGGAAGTAAGAGGCTAACATTCATCTCCACATTGTCTATAGTTCTTTGTCAGATTAGATAGAATAGGAAAAATGGGTATTAAATTTCAATCAGGGTTAATCAGACACACCTTGGGCTGGTGAGAAGTTGAGTAATGATTGGGAAGTTCCATATTTAATGATTGGCTGGCTGCTTTGCCCTGCATAAGTCATGCACTCTTGGCAGGTATTTTTAGATTATAACAGTCTTTGGAAAAAAATTGCTTCTCAGAAGGTTATCCTATTCCTCTATTACTGCTTCCCTTACCTTAGAGAAGTGTAAATAGTATTGGCACTTTGCCTCAAAATGTAAAATTTATGAATATAGTATCTTGGTCTTTGAATACTATACATATAGTGTTCAAAAGTATACATATGTATATGTGTGTATAAACACAGGCACACAGACACACAGACACACACACACGAATGATATAAACTAATTTTTAAGTGGCATTTCATTTTCTTTTCTGTGGTCTCCTAAGGGTTTAGTGGATCCAAATTGGTAGATCACCCTGAACTAGCATAATATCTCTTCTGGAAAAGGAGCATATCCTAGGAATTTAACTCTAATATAACTCACCTGAACTCTCATTACTTAGGAAAATCTGCCAGAAATACCCAGAAATTAACTGATTTTTTTACCTGAGAACTATAGAACATGACAATTATGAGAAGATTAATCTTATGTCAGACCTAAAACACTGGGTTCATCCTGGCTTTCCCAAGTTAGAATGTGTACCAGAGAGCAAAGCCATCTGTTTGTATATGAGAGTATAGTTAATAGGCACTATGCATTTAAAAAATAGCTTCTCTATGAATGTTTAGAAACACTTACATTATTTCAAAGTAAGGCATAACTGAGTCTGTTTCTCTTTGACCAGAGGTAACATCTAAGTCTCAGAGAGAAAACCAATCTGTGTCTTGCAGCATTTCTGAGAGGGATCTTCTGGGACTTTCCAACAGAAATATTGAAAGGGAGTGAATGAAACCAAAAGAGAACAACTTGTATACTACTGAATTAATGTTTCTAACTTAAAATATTGTCCCTCCATATATTAATTTTTCTACTAATTATTATTATGGATACAAACCATGAGTGAATATGTTAAGAAACTGTTAGCTATGGATATAGTATTTCACTTTAAGGAAAAATAGTCTTCATGTTTAGAATGTGTTGACTCTAGTTATGTCATATTACTTTATTTAAAAAGATATGCCAAAGGAATAAGCTTTTTTCTCCAGTAGAAGCAAAACCAACAATTCTCTATATTGTACCAAATGTGTTCAGGACTCTTGATTCAAGCTCAGTCATTCTGCATATGCTATATCCAGTCCCAAGTCTAAGTCAGAGGAAAGTTTCTTTTCCCACCATTTTCTGTCTTTGGGAACCAACAGGATCCCCTGATTCATTTGGTGGGGTTTCTAAATGCTTGCCTGCAGTAATCGTTCCTTTCTATCCCAGGGATCCATTAACCTAGCCTTACAAGAAACTTTCAGAAATTTGATCAGCAAAAATTTCACTGCATCTACAGATTTTCCATTGACCTCATCCCTGGTATGGAAGGAGAGCCATACATTTCCCCAATATTCTTAACTACATCACTATTGGTGAAGAGATAGTAATTTGCTCACAATAAACATTTGAGACGACATATAAGTACTTTGGTTCTGTGTTAGTAGATGAACTACCTTTAAGCCATGTTTCTTTATACTTCCTCCTTCCTCCTAACAAGCTCCAATGACCATTCAGTGATTCATGTGTGAGCTTTTGTTCATTTGTTAGTTTCCCTCCAGTAGTGATAGATTTATACTACATCCTCTACACCTTCTTCTTTATTCACATTTACAACTAAGTTACTACATGCAGCTATGGGAGAAGGAGAACCAAAGAATATGAAATGAATGTATGATCTTAGCCTTGTTAGCACCATACACTGATCTATGGCTGTCACTTCCAATCAACAAAGGCCAAACAGGTAGCTTCTGACAGTGTCTGCAATTAACACACTATGCACGTGAGCATGTCACTGATATATTTCCATGAAAATCAAATTATGTCATGGCTACTTCAAATACCATCCATAAAAGCATAAGAAGCAAGGAAAATAGGTAAAAATATATATGGGGAAAAGCAACGCAGGACACCTTCAATTATAATGAAAAATAATATTTAATATATCCTACTAGTTTTTCATGAGCCAGAAAAATATGTAGTCAACTAGCACTGTCCCCATTCACAGTTGTTTATAAGTTTCTTAAAATAATGCTTCGGGGGCTAAAATATCTCATAAATCATCTTGGCCAAGAAACAATTCTGTTCAGAAAATTCAATTTAAAACAAAAAACCAGAGCAGTTTCTAAATTACCTGACCACAGGGAAGAAGAAAGCAGTTGAACTATCTAAAAGTGTATATGCAGGGAAACACTTTTTTTTCTTTTCTTTTTTTTTTTTTAAGATTAGCATGGCCCAGAAAACAAAGAACTTGAGTGTCAGATATAAGCAGGTAAAATTCACTAATTTTGACAAACACTAAGAACGTTCATGTTCATTTGGTCCTGTCTTCTCATTTTAAAGATGAGGAAACTGAGTTTCAGAGAAGTTAAATAATTCATTCAAGGGACAAACATAACATTACAACTCTCTTTGCTTGAAGATGTTTTAGTCCTGTAAAATTGCTCAGAAAGCATTCAACTGAGAATGAGGAGGCCTGAATTCTATTTCTGGCTCTTTAAACAAGATGACACCCTAGGCAAAGCACTTAACTGCTCAGTTCCCTCATGTGGAAACTGCACAGTTGAACTAGAACATCTCCAGAAGTCCCTTCCAACTCTGAAGAGCCATGATTCAATCACAGAAATTGCTAGATTGTTTCTCTTTCTTTTAGTTTGTTTTACCATGAGCCTTTAAGGGTATCCTGACCACAACTCTTCTTGTCAATTATTCACAGGACTGGGAGCAGAAACTTTTACTTGTCTTTTCTAAACACTATATGTGTTTTCTGATCATCTCAGCTGAAACTGATTATTCTTTTCCTTGTCTGCAGTTTCTTAATTTTACCACTTTCTATTTAGTTATTTAGATATGTGTAGAAATGTCCAAGAAGCATGTGAAAAGTCTTCAATTTTACTTTTAATCAATGAAAATTAAAATTGGATGCTACATTTTACCTATCAAACATGAAATTATTAGGAAACGATAATATTCAATGTTAGCTGTATGTGAACGAAAACAAAATTTTCATATTCTGAGAGTATAATTGTAAACTGGAAGAGCCTTTTCAGAAGAATATTTGGCAACACATATCAGAAGGCTAAAATGAGTATCTCATGACCCAAGAAATCCAATTAAAATAATTTACCTTAAAGACATAAACAAAAATGTACAAAAGAGCAGTGTACATCATAGTATTATTAAATAAGCAAATTAGAAACAACCTATCAAACAATAAAACACTGTTTTAAGTTGTGGTACACCTATATAAGATACCATTCCACCATTAAAAAGCATGTTCATAAAGACAGATTAGGAAAAGGATAAAATGGGAAGGACACAAAACTGTATGTACAAAATGTATGAAAACATAAAATCCAAAATTTTAACAGTGATTGCTTTTGGATGAATATTCTTCTCTTTATTCTCTGATTTGTAAAATCTTTGATGAACCTGTATTACATAATAATGAGAAGTCAGATATGCTATGTTTTCTCTGGCAGGGTTTCCAAGCCTAGTCAGTTTGAACACAGAGTTGAACACTAGTTGGGAACTCAGAGGTCTATGGCTTCTCTCTTATGTCTCCTATGAGTGGGCTGAAGGCAGGTCAGACAACCTTCCTGACCTTCATTCTCCACATTTCTTAAATGATGTGATTGGGAAAGGGCAATCTTTTTTATATTCCCAATATTTAAGGAGTGTTATACTCTTGAAAATAAAACATGAAACAAAAATGAGTACACATGAAAAGATACAATGAGGGGTTGGCGATAATAGAGAATATTTTATTCTTAAATCTGACACTTCAGATTTTTAAATATTCCAAATAAAAATAAATGAATGGATGGATGGAAGAAAAAATCCTTATTTCTTCCTTATTCATTTATTGGTGGAAAAGTTCTGAACAATTAAATCAGCCCATATGGGAATGTTGTGATGTTAAAAAGAACTTCCAGTGACACTTGCAGAACAGGAGCCCTGATTGCCAGTTCCTTTCTGGTTTGAACTGGAAGTTACAGCTCACACTATTTATGGTGCAATGACGCCATACAGATGGGGAAATCAGATCAAGTGGAATTAGAACTTTGGGTTCTAATTAGATCCAGCTGTTCCATGGAAACTGAATCTTTATCTCTAGGCCTTAAAACTAGTAAGCACAAGTTTCACATTTTAAAGAGCATTTTGAACCTGTGAAGATATAAATGCAGAAATAACAAATTTTGAAATCTTGACTATGTCTGTCTTATAAACAGGTTCTGTGTTTTACTGCTGTTACTGAGAAAAGGTCATTAGTTTTCTGCTTACTGTTTGCTTATGAGAATATGTGCTACTTTTCTTTTCGGCCTTGAATATTTCAAGAAAACTTTCTACCAATGAAGCTTTATTCTTTTAGATGTATTTTTCTAAGTTTTGATTAAAATAAATATAATGTAATGACCACATTCACTAAAATAGAGCTGTGATTTTTAGTGTAGAAAGAAAAAAACAAATTTAAAAGTAAATATCAGCTAATACCAACCATATGGAGATCTCATCTTGTTTTCTAATAACTTTGAGACATCAGTTTTTTAATATCTTTATTTTGGAGAATAGATTGATAATTAGACAACAAATGACTTTGTACTTTTCTCTGAGAGAAACAGTAATAGTGTTTTAATAATACATTCTTACCTCAATCTTAAAAAAATTTTTTTAAAGAGTAAAAAACAAACAAACAAACCAAAGCTCATAACTGTGTGGCAAAAATATTTATCTGTTTTCTTTACTGATGTATGCCACCCCCTAGAATAGTCATTGCACATGGTAGGAATTCAAAAATATTCTGTGCCTGAAGGAAATTAAATTCAAATATATAATTATTTTTGATTAATGAATGAAATATGAGATATAAAAATGTTTACTGCATCAAAGAGTAAAAGATGACCTACATGTGGTTATTAAGCTTCTGTTAAGCTCCACCTGCTTCCAGAGAGTTTGTATAATGGAGCGGTAATAACACTGACTTTGGAAAATGATCTGAGTTCAATTCTAGGATGAGCACTTTACTTGTATGACCTTGGGAAAGTCATCAAATCTTTTGAATCCAGATTGCTTTTCTACAAAGTATGTATAATAATATCCAGCACACAGGTTACTTTGAGGTCTGAATAAGAAATGAGTAGATTCAATAAACAGTATCATATTAGTTACTACTCACTGTACATATTTATCAAATCCCTGCTTCCTTTCTTTGCTCTTATCCTTTGTTTTATCTTTAACATCTTTCAGCTACTCTAACTGAAATACAATTCATTCTACCTAGACAGCTCAAATGTCATTTCTCTATGAATCCTTTTCTGATTCCCACTATCAGATGTAACTTCTGTATCTTTGTCATATTACTTGTCACATTCTCTCCTGCACATTTTAAACTCACGGATGAATGCATATAACTTGTGCATTACTCTGTTTAATAATAATAACAACAACAATAACTGCAGCAGCTAATATCAATTGAATATTTACTAGGTGCCAAGCACTGTGCTGAGTGTTTAAGTGTTTTTTAATACATTACTCCTATTTAATCTTCACAATCTTATATAAAGTACTATTATTACCTTTTTATCAACTTTCTGTGTTGAAGTTTAAGTTAACCAACAAGTAAAGAATTACCTGTAAATTCCCTGAGTGCACCTACTGCATTCCAGGAATTATATCAAGTGCTTTACACAAGATCTTTTGCTTAAAGAATATAGCTATTTTATGATGTAGGATTTATCCATATTTTACAAATAGGGCAATTAAGGCTCAAAAAAGTTAAGTGACATTCCCAAGATCATATGACCCATAAACAGTTACGATTAAAAATTACGTCCAATTTCAATTCTAAAACCGCCATTTTTCTTTTGCCTAACATATAGCAGTGTCTTCTTTCTACCAAATGCTCAATAAATACTTCTTTTAAAAAACTGTATTTCTTCTCACACATGTGATCTTTCATTATTTGCACGACACTGTATTATGAAACTGTATCTTTCTTTATCCAATGTGGGAATATTAGGCTAAAAACTGGTTATTTATTTTAGTTTGTAATCTGAATAAAATGTTTTCAGGTTAATTTCACATTTTTCTCATTTTCTAGCCCAGAAGTCAGCAAACTGTGGTCAAATCCAGCCATCTGATTATATTCATAAATAAAGTTTTATTGAAACATAGCACACCCATCTGTTTACATATTATCTGTGGCTACTTGAGCATTATAATATCAGAGTTGAGTAGCTGCAATAGAGACCATAGGACCCACGAATAGGACCTAAAATATTTACTATTTGGCCCTTTGCAGAAAAAGTTTGTCAGTCCCCGTCTTAAATAATCATGGGTTCTATCTTGTGGTCTTATCTTTGGTAAATTAACTCCTCTTTGAACTCAGTATTTTAAACCATCTTGGCAGAAGTAAAAATTCATTGACTCATAACCCACTCCCTACCACTTCAAAATACATTCCAGGTCTTGAGGAGAAGTCTTGGAATTCAAAGTTCTGTCTCAGGTACTTCATATACAGTGTATAACCAATAACAATGCTAAAAATAATTTTATTTCTTCAATTTTTCTGTTTTTAAAATATCAAAAAAATTTAGGCTCATAATTTATTATAATTTTAATAAAAGGCTGAAGAATAAAGAGTGACAAAGGTGACTGCCCATAAACATAGTATATGAATCTGCAACTCTTGATTCTCCTTTCAATCTATAGTCTTAGATTCAACTGTAGCATTTCTTTGTAGTATTTATGAAGACACATTATATACATATACTTAGTAAATATGAAGTAACTTTAAAATATTTCAGAATAGACTAATATTCATATACAATAAATTTTCTTTCCACCTACATTGAAACTTTAAAAGCTTTCCATTTCAGAAATTCCTATCCAATTAGATATATTAAGTAGGAACTCTTTTCCCAACTCACACCCTTTATTTTGTATGCCTATTATTTTGTATTAGATTGAAGCATTTTATTTTTCATTTATTATATATATATTTTTCATTTGACTGTATAGTCTTATCTGATTGCTATTCATTATTGTACTAACCTATCTGTGTTTACAAAATAAGTGATGATCACAGCTGCTGTGTCTGTTGCTGCTGCATGACCAAGTGCTATGCTATGACTTTACATGTTATTTATTATCATGAGAATTTCAAGCTAGATATTAATATTTTAATTTGAAAGATGGCAAGCTGCAGCTCTGAGATCTTTAAAAACTGTCCAAGCTCACAGCTAAAACATGGCAAAGCTACTTTTAAAACCCATGGCTAAAGGTTCCAAAGTCTTACTTTTCCCCCTATATGACACCTAAAATAACCCCATTTGTTCCTGGAAAACAGCCATTATATAAATATGGTTATGTATTATTTAGCACTTAAATGAGATGAGCTATCAAGACTTGAAAAAACATGGAGCAAATTTAAACACATATTGCTAAGTGAAAGAAGCCAGTCTGCAAAGACTGTATATGGTATGATTTTAACTATAAGACATTCTGGAAAAAGCAAAATTATGGAGACAGCAAAAAGATCAGTAGTTTCCAAGGGTTCAAGGGAAGGGGAAAAGGGATGAATAAATGGAGCATAGGGCATTTTTAAGGCAATGAAACTACTCTGTGTTATTCTGTAATAGAAGGTAATGACATTATATATTTGTCAAAACCACAGTATGTACAATATCAAACCATAGACCTTCATGTAAACTATAGACTTAGTTAATATTAACATATCAATATTGGTTCATCAATTGTAACAAACATACCACACTAATGCAAGATGTTAATAATAGAGCAAACTGGTGGTGGGAGAGGTAGAGGTTATATATGGAACTCTCTATACTTTCTGCACAATTTTTCTCAAATCTAACACAGGCTCTAAAAAATAAATTCTAGGACTCCCAGCTTCCAGCTCTGCATATAAGGAGCTTGGAAGTCTCTAGTCAGTCCTAAGAATGAGTAAAAAGCTGAACAAAATGAAAAACCAAAAACTATTCTTGTATCTTAAGAAAGGGGAGGACACAGTGCAAACCACTGCACCCAAGATTGGAGAGACAGGTGAATACAGGGAATCATGGCTTACATGAGCAGAAACTGACCAGAGATACAGTGTTGTAACTGGTGAATTTCTGAAAACTTAGTGGGGAAATCTCTGAGGGTTAAAAATTCTGGGAGGCCTTAAAGGGGGCCTGCATAGTATTATAAGATTTACCTCTAGGAGGTTAACCAGATTCCCACAGTAAATATGTGAGAAAAATCTCCTCAGCCATCCATCAGGGGAAGGGGAAAAGGAACCATTTTGAATGAGATAATATATCAATAGAATCTTTGAAATCTGAAAAGCAAAGAGAAAAAAGACTGAACAAAACAGAACAGAGCATTCAAGGACTGTGGGACAACTATAAAGGAGTAACATATGCATAAAGGGAATATCAGAAGGAGAAGAAAGAAAGAAAGGAACAAAGGAAATATTTGAAACAATAATAACTGAATTTTCTCAGATTAATGTCAGGCACCAAACCACAGAACCAGGGAGCTCAGAGAACAGCAAGTATGATAAATACAAAAACAAAACAAAACCCCATATAAGCATATCATTTTCAAATTACAGAAAATCAAGCATAAGTAAAAAATCCTGAAAGAATCCAGAGGGAAGGGCTTCCCTGGTGGCGCAGTGGTTGAGAATCCGCCTGCCGATGCAGGGTACACGGGTTCGTGCCCCGGTCCGGGAAGATCCCACATGCCGCGGAGCGGCTGGGCCCGTGAGCCATGGCCGCTGAGCCTGCGCGTCCGGAGCCTGTGCTCCGCAACAGGAGAGGCCACAACAGTGAGAGGCCCGTGTACCACAAAAAAAAAAAAAAAAAAAAAAAAAAGAATCCAGAGGGAAAAAAACACCTTACCTACAGAGGAACAAAAACAAGAATTACATCTGACTTCTAAGAAACCACGTAAGAAAGAAGAGAGCAGAGTGAAATATTTAAAGTATTAAGAGGGGAAAAAAACCAAAAAAACTAAAATTCTGTACTCTGTGAAATTATCCTTCAAAAGTAAAGGAGAAATAAAGACTTTCTCAGATGAACAAAAATTGAGGGAATTTGTTGCCAGTAGACTTGCCTTGCAAGAAATGTTAAAAGAAGTTCTTCAGAGAAAAGGAAATTAACACAGGTCAGAAACTCAGATCTAAATAAAGAAAGGAAGAGCACCAAAGAAAGAAAAAGTGAAAGTAAAAACTTTTATTTTTCTTATTCATAAGTGAGCTAACAGATAACAGTTTGTTCAATATAATAGCAATAATGTACTTAATTATTTAAGCTTATGTATTA
This sequence comes from Kogia breviceps, assembly GCF_026419965.1. Taxonomy (NCBI): domain Eukaryota; kingdom Metazoa; phylum Chordata; class Mammalia; order Artiodactyla; family Physeteridae; genus Kogia; species Kogia breviceps. Next base: position 140,348,422 of record NC_081310.1, on the reverse strand, counting down.
TATATATATATGCACATATATGTGTGTATGTGTGTTTGTGCTTTATATATAAGCAAAGTGAATGACAGTGATGATACAATGGAAGGGAAAAAGGAATTAGAATTATTTTGTTATTATAAGGCACTCATACTACCTGTGAGGTGATATGATGTTCTTTGAAAATGGACTTGAATTAGCTGAAAATGTACATTGTAAACTATAGGCCAACCGTTTAAAAAAAAAAAAAAGTAAAAGAAAAGTATAACTGAAATGCTAAGAAAGAAAAGAAAAATGGAATCACATGAAATGCTCAATTAAAACTATAAAAAGCAGAAGAAGAGCACAAGACAAAAATAGGAACAACAGTGTGGGAACCAAGAAGGCAGAGTAGGAGAACATGCTCTCACTCCCTCTTGCGATAATACCAGAATCACAACTAGCTGCTGGACAATCATGGACAGGAGGACACTGGAACTCACCAAAAAAGATACCCCACATCCAAAGACAAAGGAGAAGCCACAATGAGACGGTAGGAGGGGCGCAATCACAGTAAAATCAAATCCCATAACTGCTGGGTGAGTGATTCACAGACTGGAGAACACTTATACAACAGAAATCCTCCCACTAGAGTGAAGGTTCTGAGCCCCACGTCAGGCTTCCCAAACTGGGGGTCCAGCAACGGGAGGAGGAATTCCTAGAGAATCAGACTTTGAAGCCTAGTGGGATTTGATTGCAGGAATTTGACAGGACAGGGGGAAACAGAAACTTCACTCTTGGAGGGCACACACACAGTAGTGTATGCATTGGGACCCAGGGGAAGGAGCAGTGACCCCAGGGGAGACTGAACTAGACCTACCTGCAAGTGTTGGAGGGTCTCCTGCAGAGGTGGAGGGGGTGGCTGTGTCTCATTGTGAGGACAAGGACACTGGCAGCAGAAGTTCTGGGAAGTACTCCTTGGCATGAGCCCTCCCAGAGTCCACCCTTAGCCCCACCAAAGAGCCTGGACAGCCTTCAGTGTTGGGTTGCCTTGGGTCAAACAAGCAACAGGGAGAGAACCTAGCCCCACCCATGAGCAGTCAAGTGGATTAAAGTTTTCTGAGCTCTGCCCAACAGAGCAACAGTCAGCTCTACCCACCACCAGTCCATCCCATCAGGAAACGTACATAAGCCTCTTAGATAGGCACATCCACCAGAGGGAAGACAGCAGAAGCAAGAAGAACTACAATCCTGCAGCCTATGGAATAAAACCCACTGTCACAGAAATATAGACAAGAAAAAAAGGCAGAGGGCTACGTACCATATGAAGGAACAAGATAAAACCCCAGAAAGATAACTAAATGAAGCAGAGATAGACAACCTTCCAAAAAAGAATTCAGAATAATGACAGTGAAGATGATCCAGGACCTCGGAAAAAGAATGGAGGCAAAGATTGAGAAGATGCAAGAAATGTTTAACAAAGACCTGGAAGAATTAAAGTACAAACAAACAGAGATGAAAAACACAATAACTGAAATGAAAATTACACTAGAAGGAATCAATAGCAGAATAACTGAGGCAGAAGAACGGATAAGTGACAGAATGGTGGAATTCATTGCTGTGCAACAGAATAAAGAAAAAAGAATGAAAAGAAATGAAGACAGCCTAAGAAAGCTCTGGAACAACATTAAATGCAACAACATTCGCATTATAGGGGTCCCAGAAGGAGAAGAGAGAGAGAAAGGACCAGCAAAAATATTTGAAGAGCTTATAGTCGAAAACTTCCCTAACATGGGAATGGAAATGGCCACCCAAGTCCAGGAAGTGCAGCGAGTCCCACACAGGATAAACCCAAGGAGAAACACGCCAAAACACATAGTAATCAAATTGGCAAAAATTAAAGACATAGAAGAATTGTTGAAAGCAGCACGGGAAAAGTGACAACATACAAAGGAACTCACATAAGTTTAACAGCTGATTCTCAGCAGAAATTCTACAAGCCATAAGGAAGAACATACAACCAAGATTATTCTATTGGGCAAGGATCTCATTCAGATTCGATGGAGAAATCAAAAGCTTTACAGACAAGCAAAAGCTATGAGAATTCAGCACCACCAAACCAGCTCTACAACAAATGTTAAAGGAACTTCTCTAAGTGGAAACAGAAGAGAAGAAAAGGACCTACAAAAACGAACCCAAAACAATTAAGAAAATGGTCATAGGAGCATACATATTGATAATTACCTTAAACATGAATGGATTAAATGCTCCAACCAAAAGACACAGTCTTGTTGAATGGATACAAAAACAAGACCCATGTATATATATATATGGTATCTACAAGAGACTGACTTCAGATCTAGGGACACATGTAGACTGAAAGTGAGGGGATGGAAAAAGATATTCCATGCAAATGGAAATCAAAAGAAAGCTGGAGTAGCAATACTCATATCAGATAAAATAGACTTTAAAATAAAGAATGTTACAAGAGAAAAGGAAGGACACTACATAATGATCAAGGGATCAATCCAAGGAGAAGATACAACAGTTATAAATATATATGCACCCAACATAGGAACACCTGTGTGCTCCTATATAAGGCAACTGTTAACAGCTATAAAAGAGGAAATAGACAGTAATACAATAATAGTGGGAAACTTTAACACCTCACTTACATCAATGGACAGATCATCCAAAATGAAAATAAATAAGGAAACAGAAGCTTTAAATGACACAATACACCAGATAGATTTAATTGATATTTATAGGACATTCCATCCAAAAATGGCAGATTACACTTTCTTCTCAAGTGCACATGGAACATTCTCCAGGACAGGTCACATCTTGGGTCACAAATCAAGCCTCAGTAAATTTAATAAAACTGAAATCATATCAAGCATCTTTTCTGACCACAATGCTAAGAGATTAGAAATCAATTAAAAGGAAAAAAAAAACATAAAAAACACAAACACATGGAGGCTAAACAATACATTACTAAATAACCAAGAGACCACTGAAGAAATCAAAGAGGAAATAAAAAAATACCTAGAGATAAATGACAATGAAGATGCGACAATCCAAAACCTATGGGATGCAGAAAAAGCAGTTCTAAGAGGGAAGTTTATAGCTATACAAGCCTACCTCAAGAAACAAGAAAAATCTCAAATAAACAATCTAACCTTACACCTGAAGGAACCAGAGAAAGAAGAAGAAACAAAATCCAAAGTTAGCAGAAGGAGAGAAATCATAAAGATCAGAGCAGAAATAAATGAAACAGAAACAAACCAAAAAAATAGCAAAGATCAATAAAACTAAAAACTGGTTCTTTGAGAAGATAAACAAAATTGATAAATCATTAGCCTGACTCATCAAGAAAAAGAGGAAGAAAACTCAAATCAATAAAATTAGAACTGAAAAAGGAGAAGTTACAACAGACACTGCAGAAATACAAAGCATCCTAACAGACTACTACAAGCAACTCTATGCCAATAAAATGGACAACCTGGAACAAATGGACAAATTCTTAGAAAGGTATAACCTTCCAACACTGAGCCAGGAAGAAATAGGAAACATGAAGAGACCAATCACAAGTAATGAAATTGAAACTGTGATTAAAAATCTTCCAACAAACAGAAGTCCAGGACCAGATGGCTTCACAGGTGAATTCTATAAAACATTCAGAGAAGAGCTAACATCCATCCTTCTCAAACTCTTCCAAAAAATTGCACAGGAAGGAACACTCCCAAACTAATTCTATGAGGCCACCATTACCCTGATAGAAAAACCAGACAAAGATACTACAAAAAAAAAAAGAGAAAATTACAGACCAATATCACTGATGAATAAAGTTGCAAAAATCTTCAACAAAATACTAGCAAACAGAATCCAACAACACATTAAAAGGATCATACACCATGATCAAGTGGGTTTTATTCCAGGAATGCAAGGATTCTTCAATATAAACAAATCAATCAATGTGATACACCATATTAACAAATTGAAGAAGAAAAACTATATGATCATCTCAATAGATGCAGAGAAAGTTTTTGACAAAATTCAACATGGATTTATGATAAAAGCTCTCCAGAAAGTGGGCATAGAGGGAACCTACCTCTACATAATAAAGGCCATATATGACAAACCCACAGCAAACATAATTCTCAATGGTGAAAAACTGAAAGCATTTCCTCTAAGATCAGGAAGAAGAGAAGGGTGTGCACTCTCAACACTATTATTCAATATAGTTTTGGAAGTCCTAGTCATGGCAATCAGAGAAGAAAAAGAAATAAAAGGAATACAAATTGGAAAAGAAGAAGCAAAACTGTCACTGCAGATGACATGATACTATACACAGAGAATCCTAAAGATGCTACCAGAAAAATACTAGAATTAATCAATGAATTTGGAAAAGTTTCAGGATACAAAATTAATGCACAGAAATCTCTTGCATCCTTATACACTAATGATGAAAAATCTGAAAGAGAAATTAAGGAAACCCTCCCATTTACCATTGCAACAAAAAGAATAAAATACCTAGGAATAAACCTACCTAGGGAGACAAGAGACCTGTATTCAGAAAACTATAAGACACTGATGAAAAAAATTAAATATGATACCAACAGATGGAGAGATATACCATGTTCTTGGATTGGAAGAATCAATATTGTGAAAATGACTATACTACCCAAAGCAATCTACAGATTCAATGCAATCCTTATCAAATTAACAATGGCATTTTTTATGGAACTAGAACAAAAAAATTTTAAATTTGTATGGAGACACAAAAGACACCAAATAGCCAAAGCAGTCTTGAGGGAAAAAAACAGAGCTGGAGTAATCAGGCTCCCTGATTTCAGACTATACTACAAAGCTGCAGGAATCAGACAATATGGTACTGGCACAAAAACAGAAACATAGATCAAGATAGAAACCCCAGAGATAAACCCATGCACCTATGGTAAACAAATGTATGACAAAGGAGGCAAGGATATACAATGGAGAAAAGACAGTCTCTTCAATAAGTGGTGCTGGGAAAACTGGACAGTTACATGTAAAAGAATGAAATTGAACACTCCTTAACACCATACACAAAAATAAACTCAAAATGAATTAGAGATCTAAATATAAGACCAGACACTATAAAACTCTTAGAGGAAAACATAGGAAGAACACTCTTTGACATAAATCACAGCAAGATCTTTTTTGATCCACCTCCTAGAGTAATGGAAATAAAAACAAAAATAAACAAATGGGACCTAATGAAACTTCAAAGCTTTTGCACAGCAAAGGAAACCATAAAGAAGATGAAAAGACAACTCTCAGAATGGGAGAAAATACTTGCAAATAAAGCAATGGACAAAGGATTAATCTCCAAAATATATAAACAGCTCATGCAGCTTGATATTAAAAAAACAAACAACCCAATCCAAAAATGGGCAGAAGACCTAAATAGACATTTCTCCAAGGAAAACATAGACATGGCCAAGAAGCACATGAAAAGCTGCTGAACATCACTAATTATTAGAGAAATGCAAATCAAAACTACAATGAGGTACCACCTCACACCAGTTACAATGGGCTTCATCAGAAAATCTACAAACAACAAATGCTGGGAAGGGTGTGGAGAAAAGGGAACACTTGCATTGTTGGTGGGAATGTAAATTGATACAACCACTATGGAGAACAGTATTGAGGTTCCTTAATAAACTGAAAATACAATTACCATATGACCCAGCAATCCCAGTACTGGGCATATACACAGAGTAAACCATAATTCAGAAAGACACATGCACCTCAATGTTCATTGCAGCAACTATTTACAATAAGCAGGTCATGGAAGCAACCTAAATAACCATCGACAGACGAATGGATAAAGAATATGTGGTACATATATACAATGGAATATTAGTCATAAAAAGGAATGAATCTGGGTCATTTGTTGAGACAGGATGGATCTAGAAACTGTCATACAGAGTGAAGTAAGTCAGAAAGATAAAAACAAATATTGTATATTAATGCATATATGTGAAACCTAGAAAAATGGTACGGATGAACTGGTTTGTAGGGCAGAAATTGAGGCACAGATGTAGAGAACAAACGTATGGACACCAAAGGGGGAAATCGGAGGGTGTGTGTGTGTGTGTGGGAGGGGGTGATGAATTGGGCAATTGGGATTGACATTTATACACTGCTGTGTATAAAATTGATGACTAATAATAACCTGCTGTATAAAAAAATAAATAAAATTAATTTTAAAAATTAAAAAAAGAAATAAAAACATGTCTATACAAAAAAAAAAAAAAAAAAAAGGCTCTGTAATCAGGACAGCATAGTTTTGACAGAATAAGAGACAAATAGATCAACAGAACAGAACAGAAAGCCCAGAAATACACCCACATAAATATAGTCAACTCATCTTTGACAAAGGAGCAAAGAAAAACAATGGAGCAAAGACAGTCTTTCAACAATGGTACTGGGACAATTGATGTCCACATGCAAAAAAATGTGGACATCAAAAAAAACTCAGACATTATATCCTTCACAAAAATTCACTCAAAATGGATCACAGGCTTAAACATAAAATGCAAAGCTATAAAACTTCTAGAAGGTAACATAGGAGAATACCTACATGACCTTGGGTATGGCAATAACCTTTTTTGTTGTTGTTTTTTGAGGTTGGGTCAGCCAGTCTAGAGTGTTTGATCTATTGATTATTTTCTATATACCAGACAGATCATCCAAGGATCCTATAATGTAGGAAAGTGAGACTTAGAGTAAGTGAACATCCAAAGCCTCAGTGCTGTGAAGAGGGGAGATAGGATTGAAGCCCAAGACTCTCTGGTCTCAGAGCTCATATCTTCCCACCGTGCCCAGGGGACTCTAGGTTACCACTTTATTATGCAAGGACATAACTCACGAACAGCCAGGTGGAAGAGGTGCCTAGGGCAAGCTATGTGGGAAGCGATGAAGAGCTTCTATACCCTCTCCAGGTGCACCACTGTTCTAGAATCTCTATGTGTTCAACAACCTGGAAGCTTGGCGATGACTTTTTTAGATACAACACCAAAGGCACACAATCCATGAAATAAATAACTGATAAATGGAATTTTCATTAAAATAAAAATCTTCTGCACTGTGAGAGACAATGTCAAGAGAGTGAGAAAACAAGCCACAGACTGGGAGAAAAGATTTGCAAAAGACACAGCTAATAAAAGACTGCCATCCAAATTATATGAAGAACTCTCAAAACTGAATAAGAAAAAAAACAACCTGTTTTAAAAAGTGGGCCACAGACCTTAATACTCACCTTACCAAAGAGGATACAGAGATGGCAAATAAGCATATGAAAAGATGTTCCATACCCTCCACATCATATGTTACCAGGGAAATGTAAATTAAAATGAGACACCACTACCCACCGATATGAATGGCTAAAATCCCGAACACTGACAATGCCAAATGCTGATGAGTACATGGAGCAACAAGAATTCTCATTCCCTTCTGGTGGGAATACAAAATGGTGCAGCCACTTTGGAAGACAGTTTGGCAGTTCCTTACAAAGCTAAACATGCTCTTCTCACATATGATTTAGCTATCGCACTCTTTGGTATTCACCCAAATAAGTTGAAATCTTATGTTCACACAAAACCCTGCACAGGGATATTTATAGCAGGTTTATTCATAATTGTCAAAACTTGGAAGCAACCAAGATGTCCTTCAATAGATGAATGGATCAATAAAATGTGGTATGTCTTTATTCAGCACAATAGGAAGTGGGTTATCAAGCCATGAAAAGACATGGAGGAACTTTAAATGCATGTTACTAAGTGAAAGAGGTCAATCTGAAAAGGCTACATACTGTATGATTCCAACTATATGACATTTTTGAAACGGCAAAACTGTGGAAACAATAAAAAGATCAGTAGTTGGCAGGGGTTGGGGGGCAGGGATGAACAGGCAGAGAACAGAGGATTTTTAGAGCAGTGAAAATACTCTGTATGATACCATAATGATGAATATATGTCATTATACATTCGTCCAAAGCCATGGAATGTATAACATCAAGAGTGAACCATAATGTGAGCTATAAACTTTGGGTGATTATGATGTGTCAATGTAGGTTCATCAGTTGTAACAAATGTATCCTTTCATGGGAAATGTTGATAATGGGGGAGGATATGCATGTGTATGAGCAGAGGTATATGCAAATCTCTCTGCCTTCCCCTCAATTTTGCTGTGAACCTTAAACTGCTCTAAAAAATAAAGTCTTAATTAAAAAATGAAAACATAAAGGAACAACAAACAAGGATAATAAATAGAAAACAGTAATGCAAATGATAGATATTAATCCAACTATATCAATAATCACTTTGAATGTCAGTGGTCTAAATGCACCAATTAAAAGACAAATATCATCAAAGTGGATCACAAAACATGACTCTCTTTCTACTATGAGAAACCCACGTTAAATATAAAGGCACATATAAATTAAAAGTAAATGAAGGTAGACAAATAAATATATCATGGCAACACTAATCAAAAGAAAGCAGAAGTAGGTATACTAATTTAGGGCCAACTTTGAAGTAAGGAAGGTTATCAGGGATAAAGAAGGACATTACATACTGATAAAGGAGTCGATTACCCAAGAAGACATAATAACCTTTATGTGTATGTGTCTAAAAACAGAGCATTACATGAGGCAAAGACAGAACTGTAAGGAGAAATAGATGAATCCACTAGTGTAGTTGAAGACTTCAAAACTTCTCTCTCAGAACTGGACAGATCCAGTAGACAAAACCTATCAATGCCATGGTTGAACTCAACAATACCATCAATAAACTTCATATAACTGACAGCTATAGAATACTTCATCCAACAACAGCAGAATTCACATTTTCCTCAAAGTCACATGGAGCATTCAACAGGATATAATGCATTCTGGGCCATAAAATACACCCTAACAAATTCCAGATAATAGAAATTATATAATGTCTACTCTTAGAAATCAATAACAGAAAGATAACTGAAAAATTCCCAAACACATGGAGATTAAACAACACACTTCTAAATAACATGTGTCAAAAAATTTCAAGAGAAATTTTAAAATAATTTGAACTAAGTGAAAAAAAACACAACTTATCAAAATCTGTGGGATGCAGCAAAATCAGTGCTTAAAGGGAAATTTACAGCATTGAATTCATCTATTAGAAATGAAGATCTAAAACCAACAGCCTAGTGTCCACACCAGGAAACTAGAAAATAAGAGCAAATTGAATCTATAGTTATCAGAATAAAGAAAGAAAAATAATTTTAGCAAAAATCAATGAAATTACAGATAGGAAATCAGTAGAGAAAAATTAATGAAACCAAAAGCCAGGTCTTTGAAGAGATCAATAAAACTGATAAACCTCTAGCCAGTCTAAGAAAAAAGAGAGAACACATAAATTAATAATATCAGAAATGAAAGAGGGGATATCACTCTTTCCCCATAGAAATTTAAAGAATAATAAAGAGATCTGATAAACAACTCTGCCTATAAATTTGATAACCTAGAAGAAATAGACCAATTCCTTGACAGGCAAAATCTGAGAAAACTCACACAAAAAGAAGTAGACAATCTGAATAGATACACACACACACACACACACACACACATATACACACACACATATATATATATATTTGGTACATGGGCCTCTCACTGTTGTGGCCTCTCTCGTTGTGGAGAACAGGCTCAGTGGCCACGGCTCATGGGCCCAACCACTCCACGGCATGTGAGATCTTCCCGGACCGGGGCACGAACCCGCATCCCCTGCATCAGCAGGCGGACTCTCAACCACTGTGCCACCAGGGAAGCCCTGAATAGGCCTATATTTATTAAATCAATTGAATCTATAATCAATTACATTCCAAAATAGAAAGTAACAGACCCAAATGGGTTTACCGGTGAATTCTATCAACATTTAAGGAATAAATTATACCAATTCTCTACAATCTCTTTCAAAGGATAGAAGCAAAAAGAATACTTCCTAATTTATTTTTTGTGGCCCTAATACCCAAACCAGATGAAAACATTTCAAGAAAAACTTTACAGACTAATAACTCTCATGAATGTTGGTGGAAAAATCCTCAAAAAAAAATAACAATTTCAGTTCAAAAATGTACACAAAGCATTATACACCACTATCAAGTTGGTTTTATCCTAGGTAGGCAAGGCTGGTTCAACATTCAAAAATCAATTAATGTAGTCCATGACATCAACAGACTAAAAAAGAAAAACCATACAATGGTATCAATAATACAAAAAAAAATCATTTGACAAAATGTGAAACTCAGTCATGATAAAAGCTCTCAGTAAACTAGGAATAGAAGGGAACTTCCTCAACTTGATAAATATTATCAATAAAAATCCTACAGCCAACATAATATTTAGTGGTGAGGAACTTGCAGCTTTTACTCTAAGATCAGGTACAAGGCAAGAATGTTCTCTCACAACACTCCTCTCAACATCATACTAGAAGTCCTTCCCAATGCAATAACGCAAGTAAAGGAAATAAAATGTACACAGATTGGGAAGAAAGATATAAACTTGTCTTTCTTCATAGATGATGATTATCTTTGTATAAAATCAGAAGAATCAATTAAAAAAAAACTCCTGAAACTAATAATTGATTACAGCAAGGTTGATGGATACAAGGTAAATATAGAAAAGTCAATTATTTGCCTATATACCAACAATGAACAAATAGAATTTGAAATTACAAACACAATATCATTTACATTAGCACCTTCCAAAATGAAATACTTAGGTATAAATCTAATAAAATATGTACAGATCTATATGAGGAAAACTACAAAAATCTGATGAATAAACTCAAAGAACTAACTAAATGGAGAGATATTACATATTCATGGATAGGAGGACTCAATAGTATAAAGATGTCAGGTTTTCCCAACTTTATCTATGGTTTCAAAGCAGTACAGTACAATCAAAAGCCTAACATGTTATTTTATGGATATCAACAACAGAATTCTAAAATTTATATGGATAGGCAAAAGACTCAGAAAACCAGTGCAATATTGAAGGACAAGAACAAAGTTGGAGGACTGATACTACTGACTTCAAGACATAAGATGACAGTAGTCAAGATAGTATGGTATTAGCAAAAGAATAAACAAATAGATCAATGGAACAGATAGAGAACCAATAATTAGACCCCATAAATATAGTCAACTGATATTTGACAAAGGAGCAAAGGCAAACAATGAAACAAAGATTGTCTTTTCAACAAAATAGTGCTAAAACTGGATGTCAACGTGTAGAAAAATGACATAGACCTTACACCCATCAAAAATTAACTCAAAATGAATCTATGACATAAATGTAAAAAAAAACTATAAAACTCTTAGAAAATGATATAGTAGAAAATCTTGAAGAACTTGTATATAGTGATGTCTTTTTAGATATAAAAACAAAGACACAATCAATGCAAGAAAAAATTGATAAGCTGAACTTGATTAAAGTTTTTTTTAAAAAATGGCTCTGTGAAAGACAATGTCAACAGAAAAAAGACCAGCCATAGACTGGGAGAAAATATTTTGCAAAAGTCATGTCTGGAAAGAATTGTTATCCAAATGCCAAAAAAATCCAAAAAACAAAAACCAAAAACCTTTAAATTCAACATTAAGAAAACAAACAACCCCTTTATAAAATGGGCCAAAAGGCTTCCCTGGTGGCACAGTGGTTGAGAGTCCGCCTGCTGATGCAGGGGATGTGGGTTCGTGCCCCGGTCCAGGAATATCCCACATGCTGTGGAGTGGCTGGGCCTGTGAGCCATGGCCTCTGAGCCTGTGCATCCGGAGCCTGTGCTCTGCAATGGGAGAGGCCATAACAGTGAGAGGCCCACGTACCGCAAAAAAAAAAAAAAAAAAAAAAAAAAAAAAATGGGCCAAAGATCTTAACAGACACCACACCAAAGAAGATACACAGATGGCAAACAAGCATAAGAAAAAATGTTCCACATTATATGACATCATGGGAATGTTAATTAAAACAATGATGATATATCATTATACTCCTATTAGAATGGCTAAAATCCAGAACACTGACAACACCAAATGCTGGTGAAGATGTGGAGCAACAGGAACTCTTATACATTGCTAGTGCGAATGCATAATTGTACAGCCACTTTGGAAGTTTTCTTAAAAATCTAAACTTACTTTTCCCATAAGATCCAGCAATCATGCACCTTGGTATTTCCCAAAGGAACTGAAAACTTATGTCCACACAAAATCCTGCAGGCAGATGTTAATAACATCTTTATTCAAAATTGCCAAAACTTGAAGGCAATGAAGATGTCCTTCAGTAGGTGAATGAATAAACAAGCTGTGGTACATTCAGACAATGGAATATAATTTAGTGCTAAAAAGAAATGAGCTATCAAGCCATGAAAAGATATGGAGGAACTTTAAATTCATATTGCTAAGTTAAGCCAATCTGAAAAGGCTTCATACTGTATGAGTCCAACAATATGTCATTCTAGAAAAGGAAAAACTGTGGAGATGATAAAAAAGATCAGTGATTTCCAGGGGTGTAAACAGAAATGAATATGCATAACACAGAGGATTTTTAGGACAGTGAAAATACTTTGTATGATATTATAATGATGGACGTGTCATTAAACTTTTGTCCAAACCCATAGAATGTACAATACCAAGAGTGAACCCTAAGGAAAATTATGGAGTATGGATGATTATGACGTGTCAGTGTTATGGTTCATCCTTGGTAAAAAATGTACTCTTCTGGTGAGTGATGTCGATAATGGGGAAGATATGCATGTGTTTGGGGCAGGAGTATATGAGAAATCTCTGTACCTTCTTTTCAACTTTGTTGTAAACCTAAAACTTCTCTAAAATATAAAGTCCTTGGAAAAATAGTCTACTAAGAATAAAATAAATAAATCATAAATATGGTTATGACTTCACTCACAATTAACTCCATTCCTCTGCTCATTATCTGATTTTGAAAGTGCGTATTCTGTACCCTGAACATATTCAGTGGGTTGTGGAAAGTCAGTGCCAGCTATGAGATAGGACACAAGATTTACTGTAGGTTAATATCAAATAAGTCAAGTGATAGATAATTTCTGAACTCATTCTGAGAGAAATGACTATTGATACTTTTAACACAAGTAGATACATTCTAAACATAAAGTTTTGACATCATGGGGTGCTGGTTTTCAATGAGTACATAAATTTAGGAGGGGACTTTCTAACCCATGAGTTCGATGATGGAATACTAAGTATTTTTCCCACTGACAAAAAAAATTCAGTAGATAAATGGTGATGGAGAAATACAGCACATTTTATACTGTAAGATTTAGTGTTGAAGTTGCAGGAAAACTGCCCATCACAGCCAGTCTGTATACATTTGAATTTGCATGTTTGTCAAATTGAATTTTTAGTTCTGTTTTTGGCTACATTCAATTGAAATTCCTCCTATGGAGTCAAAACTACATATTTTTAATTCCATTTGGAGGAGGATTTATTGTGCTTGTATTCATTTATACAAGAAGCATTTATTAAGTATCTTCATTTCAGCAGAGTCCAGAACTAATTGCTGAAGTGGGAGGTTAAAAAGAAATTATAGTGATGTTCTAAACCATTAAGAGGCTTACAAAAAGTTGAAGAGCCATCTCAAGCAAAGGAAATGATAGTGTTATGGCCCTGTGTACTGACATATCTGATGTAGAGAAGTGATCAGACCAAATGTACGAAACAGGAAGGGATTCTTCTGAAAATAACACCATCTATAGCCTAAAGCCTTAAGATAGACTTAAAAGAATAGATTACTTAAATGAAAATTGTATAGAAACATTTACACAAATATGTTTGCATCCAAATTAGAGAATTCAGGATTCCCTTTTTCCTATAGTGAATGATTCTTTAGTATTGGTAATCTCCTAGCATTTATGTATACAAACATAAAACATAAATTTTGCACAGGTAACAAGCAGAATAGCTGTATCACAAAGCAGCCTTGCCACCCTAAAGGACAGGAGTATCTGGAAAAGTGTGGATTTTTGCTTTTCCGGGTGCTTGGGAAGGTCCTACACTAAACTGATTCAAATGTCTCTCTTCTATTTGCCTTGGGAGGACATAGCTTTGCAGTTATGACCCATGGCACAGACTTCTGAAGACCCACTTCTCTCCATCATCCTCCTCCACTCTACTCTTCCTCTACTATTTCAGAGTTTGAAAAACAGGATAGTTTAGAAGTTTGGGATTAGCAGATGCAAACTATTATATATAGGATGGATAAACAAGGTCCTACAGGATAGCACAGGAAATTATATTCAATATCCTGGAATAAAACATAAGGGAAAATAATATGAAAAAATATATATATGTAATGTATAACTGAATCACTTTGCTGTATACCAGAAACTAACAGAACATTATAAATCAAGTATACTTCAATAAGAAATAAATTAAAAATTAAAAAAATAAACAGAATAGTAATATGTATTGTCTGTTTTCCATGCACTATGCTAGATATTTGAGGAGTAGAATGGCAAGCAAGACAGACCTATCCTTGTCCTTCTACAGATATAGAAGGAACAGAGAAAATTATGACATAAATGACTGTTTAATTAAATTTTTGAAATATACCACAAAGAAATAGTAACAACTGCCATAATGGTCTATTACAAAGCACTATGACTTAATTTTTACCCCCAGGTCTCCTGGGCAGTGACCCTAACAACTTCAGCTTAGTAACATTAAGTACAATTATTTATTGCACACATTAACATTATTACTCTTTTGAGGTATTACATACCCTGCCAAATGTTAAGCTAAAAGCACTGTATATAACATATCACTTAACCTTGCACACAACACCATGGAATTTCCTCCTATTTAGAAGTGAAGAAAGTGAATAAAACTTGCCCAAATTCAGAGTATTTAAGAACCAGAACTGAGTTCTCACTTAAGCTTGATTGGTCCCAAAGTCAATTCCGGTACTTCACACCCCCAAGCTGGTGCATTGACTATTTTAAACATCTACTGCATTGGCATAAAAATGGATTCAAATGGATTCACTATTATTACACCCCAATGGTGTAGTGAAAAGGCAGAATTTCCCAGTAGAAGGCAGAGCAGTTTTGCTGGCCCCTCTGTCCCATCTTCTGTACGAAAGAATCTCTTAACCTTTCTGAGCCTTGGTTTATCTACAAAATGAGAGATTAGGCCAGATATTTCTTAGGCTTTTTCTATTATTGAAATTATGAAAGCTTTTATTAATTAGCTTCTACAGAACTGACATAAGGGGAATGCTCCTCATAAAGGAAACAATTTGGTGATTTATCTCTGTTGATAATTTAAGTAAAACCTTCTGAACCTCAATTATCTGGATGTATCTGGTTACGTTCTTGGGAAAGGTTTTGACCCGGATTTTCCAAATAACTGCAACATGTCTCTCTAACTCATTTATTAACACATGAAATGGGTGTCCCCAAATTGGCCCCAAGGTCATGATATTGCAACATGGACATCTAATAATATTGTTCACTTCAAAAATAATAGCTAGGATTTGTCACACAGAATACAGAAAGATGCAAGAGTATTGAGCAAGGAACCCCGTGGGTCACTGCAGTTTGATAAATGAGATCTGAAACAGCAGTCCACAAAGAATATCTTGAAATAGCTTTACACTCAGACAGTGAAGCACAATAGTATAAAGAACTAGTGAATTCTTTAAAAGGCAAACAAAACCTCATGTTTCTTCACAGGAACCATCTCTGGGAATGGGCTCTAACAATAGTTCAAAGGGATACTATCTCGACCTTCACAAAAACTGTAATAAGTGTTGGAAAAAAGTCTAACAATCAAGAATAAAATACAATTCTCTGCCAAACATCTGTCCTTTGGTGAATCAAGTACGCACATTAGCTCAAAACATTACACTAATAAGTAACATTAATATGTACACTGATATATTTATTGCTTGAAATTACTATAAAGCCAAAACACGAGTCACAAAAGATGCCTGAAGTTTTGTTACTATATTTAGAAAGAAACACTCAGTTTTGTTCTCGTGAGAAATGCCCAACATGAAGAAACAAATTTAGAAACAAAAAGATCTTTCAGGAAAGAGGATTTTAATAATGGCAAAGATAAAAAGGGAAGGTAGCATTAGGGTCTGGCAAGACAAGGGAGCAGATGCCAACAAGTACGAACACAAGCTTACAAAGAGCAGGCTGGGGACACTGGGTGTGAACTTTATACATGCCAGCTTTGATGGTGTGATGTCCCCTGTGACTTGCCTCCTTTGGCAATAGATAATAAGGACGAAGTTTGTTATGACAAACAATTTGGAATACTTAACAAGTGCTTTCACAATAGAGAAAAGGATTATTGTTTTCAAAATCCGTAGCTAGATTTAGAACGGAATTAATAACTACAACAGCACAGCTGAAAACCTTATACTCGCTTGTGTAGTAACATTTATCCAGAAACAGGTTCAGTCACTTGTCCAGCAACCCAGAGCTAGGCATTCTTTCTCTATTAAATGTCTAATCTTTTCAGTCACAATTCAAATGTCATTTCCTTCCATGGCCCCTGCATGGCCCTGTCCAAAGCATAATTGCTTCTTGCTTTCTGCATCCATAACATCAGATGCACAGTCCTTTTGTACTGCAAGTTCTCTTTCCATGTTTTACTTTATATTAGAGGGCCAGCTCCTTGGGGGCAGGAAGCGTTCATTTATCATCAGATCCACAATATTCAGCATAGTGCTTGATGCATAGCGATTACCCTACATTAAGGGTTTCCTTTTTTTAAGGGAAACATGAGTATGTGATTAAATTCTTAATTAAATGAGCTACTTTTTGATGCCTACTTGCTTTATGATTTATTCATTAATTATCTTACGTGGGCAGGAATAAGCTACATTTTTTTTTTTTTTCTGCACCAAAGAATTCAGAAACCTGCATTTTCAAGTCTCTGTCAAATGCCTTTGTAAATGTGCCAGACTTCTCAGTCACTTAATGCAGGCCAGGTGAAAGAGCTGCTGAATTGTTTATTATGGCAAATGGTGGCTACTGCACCTCTATCTCATACATGTAATTGTTTTTTCTTCTGGGAAGAATAGTTTTAAGGTGAGGACTCTAATTACATGTAGGTCTATTTAATAATTAAATAAAATACTAATAATAAACAATTCAAAAATAGAAAATTAACAAGCATTTCTACAAGAATATATATTTATTTTACCCATTTTAAAAGAACTCTGGAGAGCTAAAATCTTTTGAGAGCTACAGGCTTCTGGATATATTCTACTTTGGTAAGTTTTATACTTGTCAGTTATTGTGAAAGTATTGTAGGCCACAAAATTGGTATTCAAACGAATTGTTCAGCAAAACCAAAATGTTAAGTAAGAAGTCTCCATCTAAAAGGTTAGATGATTACTTTTCGTATCATAATTGTGCAGTCTATAAATCTTCCATTTTCTGTAGCAGGCTTGACCCAATCTGATGAATAGAAAGTAGTGACTTCATGGAAATATCATTGGACTTGGCGTTAGAGGGCCTTTACTGATGTTCAACTTTCTTATTTATGTTAGCATAAATTCATGTGCCTGACACACAGTGAGGCCAAACCAACCGTAATGTCAGAGTTTGGCACAGAGAAAGGTATACTGCAGGGCAATGCAAGGAGACGGGTGGCTCATGCTCTAAAAAACCCCTGAGCTCCCCAAAGGGTTTCAGCAAAGCATTTTTAAAAGCCAGGTAAGGGAGAGGGCTCACGGGGTATGATTAGCTTGTGCACAAATCTCTGATTGGCTGATGGTGAGGTAACAGGGTGGTGTCACAGGGGTTAACATTATCAGTCCTTAGGTCTCAGGAGGCCAGGTGCTATGTGCTCATGGTCATCAAGTAGATAATGTCTTCCATTTAGTGGGGGGTTTTCACATCTGTAAAACAACTCAGGAAATGTGCATCAGATCCTGTTATCTAGGTACTTCAGAGAGGAGCTAAAGTAGAGAATATGGGGGAAGGGCCTGTCCCAGGAAGGCCCCAGAGGGTCCTGCTCGGTTACGATTATTAGCCATTTGACCCTATTCAAGTTCTTGACTTCTCTGAGTGCAGTTTAAAACAGCCAAAGAAAAGTTTTAATCCTCAGTGTTACCTGAGAGGGGCAACCATAAACAGGTGGTGCAAAGGCACCCATACAAGTGAACGAATGGGCTCAAGATCCAGTCTGTTTTTCAACAACCAAATCATGAGTCCTGGAGTGGGTTTCATCTGTCAGGAGAAGAGAGGGTATTTTTCTTTCCAAAGTTTCCTTCTGCATACCCAACCTTATACCCTCAGGGCTTCATCTGCCCAGACAAGGTGCTTTTTTATAGTTCAATAATAGTTGCCATATAGGCTAGCTGAAGCCCAGGTTATAAAAAACCAAAAACCATAGCTATTGGATTCTACACATATAGAAAATATTATTAATTTAAAACATTTTTGGTTAAAAAAATGCATGTTATGGCAACCAGATCACAAAAATCATAGACCAAGTAATTATGCTTTAAAATTATATCATATAATGTAAATGAAGTTTAGTATTTTATGGCTAGTGTAAACTTTTTTTTCATTCTGTAAATCACTGAATGATTTCTAGTAGAGATATTTATCCAAAGGATGGATAAGTGAAAATATAATAGAAATTGTTACCATTTATTGCAGGAAAAAATTTTAACCTTTCTTTGTAGAACAAGGATAATGGTAGTACCCACCTCTTAGAGTTGTTGTAAAAATTAAATGAAATAATATATGTAAAGTTGTTAGCAACATTCTTGGCACATCATGAGTGGTCAATAAATTTTTTATGGGAAGCAGTATAGTCTAGTGCTTAAGTGATCAAATTTTGGAGTCTGAAAGAATTTGTAGTTTAAATATAAATCCTGCCATTGACTAGGTGCCAGAACCTGAACAAGTTATTTAAGGCTTAAAACTCTAAGCCTCAGTTTTTCTCATCAGTAAATGGGACTAATATCAGTACCTATCTCATTGTGATTGAGAAAGAATCAAATAATCAAATGTAATTAACACAGTGCCAAATGCTAAAGTCTACTGGAATTCCATTTAATTATTTTGGCATATTCTTTGCTTCTGCCAGTTCACTCAGTTGTCACTTTTTAATTTATCTCATGTCATCTTCTTTCTTACAGACTTTTAAAATTTTACTGGAGCACCTTATTGAGAAATTGAGCTAAACTCTGTGTCTTTGCCTATTTGAAAATGTCTCTATTTTACCTTACACACGATTGATAATTTGGCTTGTATGGAATTCTAGGACCCAAAGTATTGCTTCTCTGTTGTATATACTCATTATTAAAGGGCTACGTTTACATGCCTGGTTAGCAGTCATGGGTTTTCTCTGAAGGTGTGTAAGTTGTCTATTTCTCTATTAGACCTCTCTGTTTAAAAATTAACCACCTCTTTTGAGAGATAATTATGGGGTCTATAAAAGTGGATATACTGACTGTATACTGACTGGCCACTTCCGTTTCATAATTCCTGAAAGTAAAGCTGTCACACATGCTGAGACCTTTCATTGTCAAAATAAGAGTCCATTTTAATTCAGCAATGGAGAACTCCAGTGCATTTCCCTCTTAAGTACAGTTGACCACTTTTCAATTTTTTTAACTTGTGTTCTCCATGTCTCCTGTTAACATTTAGCATCCTTCTCTTTCTTAGATCCCCCATCCACATCATAAGTTTATTCTATGCAGAAAATTCTCTTCCTAGAATACTACTTGGATTTTATCTGTACGTTGAGTGAAAGCAAGTGGGATGAAAAAATGGAGTCCTGCTATCCTAGCTGTTCTAGAAGGAGTTCTTTCATTAATTATCTCCCTAACTGTCAGAAAACTCACTTCTGAAATTGGCATATGTTTTTGAACTTGGAAAAGACAGCTCCTATCCTTGTATTTTCTATTTCATTGTTTTCTATTTCAATCTTATTTTGTTTAATATTTTATCTTCTAAGTTTTCCTCATAATTTCCAGTATGCTACTGCTTCCCTTTTCTCACCAACACTACTATGATTTTCTCAAGTTCTTCATATATATTATATATATGGGGAGTTTAGAGGAGGAGATAGTTGTGTGTCGTTTATTATTTTTTGCTAAAATAAATAATATTAAATCAATTAAATTTGCTATTTATTGAACATAATTTACAATGAAATCGTATGAAAATTCATCAACTGTCTTTTTCTCACTATCAATCCAAACCTTGCCTTGTGTTATTTGGCCTCTTAAGGGAAAAAAAAAAAAAGATCATATCTCCCTGGCAAGGTTAGGATACATTGTACAAAGTATCTCTTTGTGTTTCTGACACTCTTTTTACCTTGACATGTTTAACTTGATCCTATTAATGCAGCAGAATAGCAACAGAGCAGTAGCCTGCCATTTGGACTTACTTTAGGTAGAAAAATGTAAGTTTCTAGGATAGATAACCTTTAATAAGAAGGTATAAACACACATATTCTATCAAATCTTTCTTTGGAATGACTATCCAAATGTGGAAATGACTTAAATCCAATAAGATCAGGCCAAAGTAAAATAACTGTCAAAAGGTTAGGTCAGCAAAAGAAAATTTAATAACAGCATATCAAATATTTACCAAAGCTATTTGCAAAGTTAAATCATTCATGAAAATATATTAAACACTTTAAAATAGGCTAGCTTTCATGTGACAAATGAGGGATACTTAAGAAGAAAGAGTACCATCTTCTGTAATAATAAAACTAATTTTTCTAAAACTCTAGTTTCCTTTACATACAATTTTCCTTCATCTTGGCTGTCTGGGGACAAAAATACATATGACTTTAGTTCAATTCTTAAGTTCAATGTACTTCTTACTGACTTTAAGTTATAGGGAACTAGTGGGGCTTCTGCAAACAAAACAGATGTATAGGTTAAACAGGGAGAAGTGAGCAAGGCTATAATACGCCTGAAAGATTTCTACTGAGTCTGTGCTATATTCATTCCATAAACATGTGTTGAATATTTATTTCCATGTGATAAACATACTTATAGATACAAGGGACACAACAAGATTTTTGGCTTTCAGGGACTCATACCAAACTTTGCTTAAACACTTGCAGTGATGTAGCAATCACTCACAGTACTCAGTTTGTTCCAATGCTGCACAGCTCTAAATAAAAAAAAAAAAAAAGTTTTCCTTTAAACTTAGCTCCATTGTTTTTCATTAAATTCTTATCCACTGGTTCTGATTCTTTTTCTTGAACTACACAGATGTCTATTCCTCTTTTCACTGTGTAGAACTTCATACATTTGGAGACTAATTATAGCTTCCTAAATCTTTGTTTTTCTGAACAGAATATTCCCAGTTATTTTAATTGTAGCTTATAGACCATGTGCTTCAGACCTCATAACACCCTAGTTATCTTCCTCTAAGGTATGCATTTTATTTTCTTTTGAAGGCTATCTGATGCCTACAAGATAGAGTCCATATTCTAATACAGGGCTCATTCACGCCTTAAAATATTAAATGTTACTTGTCAGATTCTGTGCTGTACGTTTGGAATACAGTGGTAAACTACAGATAGCCCCTGCCTTCAGGAAGTTACCAGTTCAGTCATCAGTTTCATTTCATCTACTGCTCATTCACATTAAACACTAACACTGCTTCTCAATGTCAATGCACAGATAAATCTAAATGCTTCAGAGCATGGGTCTCAAACCCATGACTTTCTTATGGTAGCCACACACTAAGAAAGCCCTCGAAGGGGGTTTTGTTTGTCTACTTTTGATTGCAAAGTGTGGAAAAGAAAACCCGCCATGGAAATAGAAGAGTTAGTTCTTTTAGAAGCCAAAGCATAAGCAGGCAATCAGCGTTAAAAAAAATGAAACTTAGGAATCTCCACTCTGGATCTGTTACTGCAGACCTTTTACTTTGATTGGGGCACAGAATAGGCAGTGTTTATCTTTGGAAATGCCATTCAAGTCTTTCACAGGCATAAGCACTGCTCCCATTGTGAAATATTTCAAGCCCAAACTGCAAATATGTTGGGATTTACTACAAATCCCCCATCTAGCAATATACCTTCTCAGCAGTAAAAGCTCACTCTCCTTTTGTTCTGTAAATTTATGCCAAACTATAGTCTTGTTTTTACTTCAGAGGTTGAAGATACCAGAAGCTCTGCAGACAGGGCTGAATAACTCTGCATTCCATCATCCTTTAAAGTGTAATTTTGAATCATTTTTAAGTTGCATTGTAAACCACATTCCAATCCAAGATTTATTTTGCTACTGAAGCCATTCTATTATTTCCCAACTATAAGAGCCTACAGAAAAATGTCTCATGATCTCATATTTAACAAACTAATTTCTAGTATTCCGAAGGCATCTGTCGATAGGCTTTGACAAATATTTGGTAAGGTATCAACATTTTGAACGTTATTATAGCATACCTTTCTATAAGGAAATATTAATTATTATGTCTGGTCATAAACTGAAGTCTATAAGTCAAAAGAAACCAGAGCATGCTGTACAGAGAAGGCAGTGTGCTTCACCAATATTAAGTGTTCCCTAACAGAAAAGATGAAAACCATATACTGAGGAAACAGAATCTTACCAAATGCCAAAATTAAATAATTTATTCCTTGGTAGGTTTAAGGCCAGAAATACAAAGGTTTAGTTTTCAATGTGACTGTTGTTAAGTCAGTTGAAAAGTAAATTCAGAATGTTTTGAATGATCCAACGCAAACTGCCACAGTGACAGTAAAAGCTGGTTTCCAAAACGTGATAATGAATTAAGCTCTTATGTGTAACTATGCAATAAAACCGAAGTGTGTGAAATACACATAAGTGAGAATGTGAATAATAATTGCAGAAATACGGTGCCAGATAGAGAAATCAGTGTTGCAATCTGGTGACATGGTGGACAGAGGCCTGATGGGATCAGGAGATCTGGATTCTAGCTCCAATTCTATGCCTTAGTGTTTGGTGGAGAGAGCTGTCAAAATGGGAGAAATGTAGTACAGAAGAATTACTGGAACGATCCTAAAGAAAATCTGTTATTTCATAATTTTGAGAGGAAGCCAGTATAAAGTGTCTCAACAGTATATTGCTAAAACTTGTCCTTTCCTTTTGAATCTGTTATAGCAAAATGATTAAAGGGACAGCCTCCCAAACCAGACTGTCTGGGTTCAAATAGCCTCTTTATAGTCACTAACTGTGACTCTGGGCGAGCTACTTAATCTCTCCTATAATTAATTTTCACACTTATAAAATAAGCATCATAGTAGGTTGCAAAGAATTAAAAATTGTTCAGTGCTTAGAACAATGTTTGACCTGGTTTAGGCACTATATAAGTTTTAGCTATTATTTTGTTATCATTACAGATATCATTAATCTATAGGAAAGTGTCAATGGATTTTATCTAACCCATCAGTTTACTCGTTTTCCTTTTTTGCTGAAGTACCTAACATTTTTCCTTGTATTTATTTATTTTTAATACATGCTAGGAATTAACAGTTAAAAATCATTATTTTAGTTGGTTTTAGCCAAATATTTCTTCCTGATAAGAAAATCTTTTTTCTTTTAAATTGAAGTATAGTCGATGTATAATATTATATGTTACAAGTGTACAAAGCACTGATTTATGATTTTTGAAGGTTATACTCTATTTATAGTTATAATAAAACATTGGCTATATTCACTGTGTTATACAATATATCCTTGTAACTTATTTTATACATAATAGTTTGGACCTCTTAAACCCCTACACCTGTATTGCCCCTCCCCCCTTCCCTCAAGAAAATCTTTTTTGTGTGTTTCATCTGGACATGTTTGAACAGCTATCAGAGTATCAGAGAATTTCATTCAGCTGGTGAATTGCCCATTACTCTTGCTCCTCTTTCTCATGGGAGAAGAATGCATCCTCATTTGATCAGAAAAAAACGGAAGCTCTTTTACTCTCCTTTTATTAGAGAAAGACCTGGGTAAATAAAGCCTGTGCCATTCCCAGGGCAGCAGTGGAAGCAGCCATTGAGAACTGGAACGTCATTTTTTGTGACTCTCAGCTAACAGAGAAGGAAAGAGCCCAGTGCTTTTTTTTTTTTTTTTTTTTTTTTTTTTTTTTTTTTCCGGTACGCGGGCATCTCACTGCTGTGGCCTCTCCCGTTGTGGAGCACAGGCTCCAGACGCGCAGGCTCAGCGGCCATGGCTCAAGGGCCCAGCTGCTCCACCTTCCGGACCGGGGCACGAACCCGTGTTCACTGCATCGGTAGGTGGACTCTCAACCACTGCACCACCAGGGAAACCCGAGCCCAGTGCTTTATAACACTATGAAGAGAGTATAAGATTACTAAAAGCTAGAGTTAGGGCTCATTCTTGGATAACTATTCTTTCTTCAATTGATAGAATGTTTGTCTTTGAGAGTTAAATGTCATTAAAGAGTTCAGTAGTACTGGAAATAGCAGTTCCACATTTTCACTAATGAAGAGTAGAACTTGACTGAGAGGTCTTATATTCATTTTTTTCTTGGGGCCTAGAATCCATCCTTTACCTAGATCCTGGAAAAATCAGAGTCATCTGGAAGACACATGGAATTTCCTGGAGACTTAGGAAAGGACCAAAAATGAGAATGCCTTGTTTAAAAGAGTTGGTGTTTTCTCAGGGAGGTGGGGGGAGTTCCAGAGAGGGATTCCTGTGATTATAGGTGTGAATAGGCAGATGGAGAGCCAGGAATGAAGGGAATGTTTCTGAGAGCAGCCAGCTTTGTGTGAGACATTTTGGGTCACATATGTTGTCTGTGTTGTTCTCACCTAATACAGGGTTACTGATTTGGGGTTTGCTTGTTCTACCAGTTATTTATTGAGAAAAGGTTAAGTCCCCCATATAATTGTGGATTTGCCTATATCTCTTTTGAATTGCATTGATTTTTTTTCTTTATATATTTTGATGCTGTGTTATTGAGTACATGCAATTATAAAATTTTGATGTAGTTCTAGTAGTAAACCTCTTTACCATTATGAAATGTTCTTTTTCCTTAATAAAGCTTCTTATTTTAAAATCTAATTTGTTTGATAGCAGTAAAGTTACACAAACTCTTGTTTTAGTTCTTGTTTCTTGGTTTACCTTTCTATCTTTTTGTATTCAGTGCTAAGATCCTTATATTTAAGGTAAGTCTAAACAACCTTAGTCCTTTAATCAGAGCATACATTCCATGTACATTTAATATATTTAAGGAAATATTTGAGTATATATCTACCATCTTATTATTCATTTTCTTTAACCTACTTCTTTTAAGTTCCATCTAATCTTTCTTTCTTCCCTTAGAATACTTTATTCTTATTGTTTAATTTTTCTTCTATCACTTTTTAAGTTTAGGATATTTTACTATCCTTTGGTAGTTTTTCTAGATATTAAAGCATGCAGCCTTGATTTACTGCAGTCTAATTTAAATTATTTTTACCGTTTTACTTTTAAAACTGGGACCTTAAACACTTTAGTTTTATTAATCTCCTCTCACCTTTAGTGTTGTTGCCATCATATTTTAATTTTAGGTATGATTTTAATATTCTAAGACATTATTAATGTTTTATACCATCAATATTCATGTCTATGTACTGCATAGTTACTTTCTATTGCTTTTCATCTCTCCCGATATTTTTGTATTACCCTCTGTAATCACTCTTCTTCTGCCTGAAGAACTTTTTTTTTTTAGATTTTTTTTTTTTAACACTCATTTGCCAGTGATGAATTCTCTTAGCTTTGGTTTATCTGAAAGCATTTTTATTTACCGTTATTTCTGAATAGTAATTTTTTGGTATACATTTCTAGTTTGGTGTTATTTTTGTTCCGCATTTACAGTTATTTGCCCATGATCTTTTAATTCTCATTGTTTTTTTAATTGAAAAATTGTTTGTTTTATTGATGCCCTTTTGAAATTATTGACTATTTTTTTTCTAGCTGCTTTTAAGATTTTCCTCACTGTTTTCAGTTTTCAGAAGTTTGCCTATGATATACTTAGCATAGACCTCTTTGTATTTTCCTCCATGTGGTTTATACCTTTTTTGAATTGTGATTTCATGTTTTTCATCAGTTTTGCAAAAATCATAGCCACTATTTTTTCAAATATTTCTTCTGGTTCGTTATTTCTCTCTTCTCTTGAAATTCCAATTATCCATATATAATTAGTGCTGTGTCTACTATGACTCACATTCTTTTCTATACTTTCTGTCTTGTTTTTCTCTCTGGGTTTACTTTGGATATTTGCTATTGACTTATCTTCCAATTCATTAATATTCTCTTCTGCTATGTTTGGCATGTGATTTAACCCATCTGTTGATTTCTTAATTTCAGTTGTCTTATTTTTATTTTTTAGAATTTCCACTTGATTCTTTTCCACTGATGTCAATAAGCTGATAAGATTCTCCACCATTTCATCTGTTGACTTAAAAAATATATCCACAAGGAGAGAGTTGCGAGTTAAGTTTTGTTTGGGGCAAGTTGAGGACTGTAGCCCCTGAGCCAGCGTTTCAGATAGCTCTGAGAAACTGCTCTGAGGAGGCGAGGGGAGAAGCCAGGATATAGAGGAGTTTTGCAACAAAGACCAGGTAGTCAGGAACGTCAAAGATTATTGTTAATTTAAAAAAAACCCAGATATCTCAAGTTAAGGAATTTAGCGCTTTTCTACGTATGGGCAGATGCAAAAGTCTGGGGTCATTTAAATCATTCCTTTGATATGCACCTCAGCTACCTGAGGCCAGTATCCTGACTCATCCTGAGTTTCCTCAGGGCTCACCACAGGGAGTGACTGCAGTCTGATGGCTGCTAGATGGCAGGTATTCTTTTCAGCCCTGAATTTCCTGGCTCACTGGCTCACGTTGGAAGGCTACAATCCTTGATGACTGTGACATCTTCTGTTTATTGGTATCGCAGGAAATATTCCATTTCTCACATCTATTGCTTTGAAACTCTCCATCATAATTACCTTATAGTCATTGTCTGTTACTTCAGCTTCTGGGTTATGTGTGGGTCTATATCTATTATCTATTTTTAATCTGTTGGGTTTTGCCATTTGTACCTGTCTTTGGTATGCTATTTTTTACTTGAATATTTGCATATTAAAAATTATAGAGACTTTAGATCATGTTATCTTCCTCCAAAAAAAAAAATCACCTTTCTTCTAGAAAAAATAGGGTGGGGAACTGGTTGTTTTAATCATGTTCTGATCTCAGTTAGGTCTGGGTTGAGGTTTTTTTACAGCCTCCATATATCTCTGGCTGGCCCCATTCACGGGCATAGCCTTCTGTGAGTACAAAATAAAAGCTGGGGTGCTTACCAGGGTCCTTCTTCATGGTAGTTCTGGAATACCAAATCTTTTCTCTTTAGTATAGAAAGAATTGTGAAAATTCCACTGTTTTTTTTTTTTTTTTTTTTTTTTTTTGCGGTATGCGGGCCTCTCACTGTTGTGGCCTCTCCCGTTGCGGAGCACAGGCTCCGGACGCACAGGCTCAGCGGCCATGGCTCACGGGCTTAGTTGCTCCGCGGCATGTGGGATCTTCCCGGACCAGGGCACGAACCCGTGTCCCCTGCATCAGCAGGCGGATTCTCAACCACTGCGCCACCAGGGAAGCCCTCCACTGTTTTTTTAAAATTAATTAATTAATTTACTATTTTATTTATTTATTTTTTGAGTCTTCCTGTTTAGTTTCTTAAATTTCTGTCCTGTTCATCTTAAGAACTGGCATGTATTTTGAGGGTAACTAGCTGTGTGTCAGGCTTAATTCTTTAATACTGGTTTCTAAAGTTAGTAACCTCGCTGCTGGGAAAATTTGGGTTAATAAACCATAGTCATAATATTACCATTTGTTTAAATTAAGAATGCTTCAGGTGGAGACAAAATAAAATTAACAAAAAGTATTATATTCATTAAAAAATTAACCAAGTCACATCTTGTAACTTTTAGATAAAGATAAAAGATACCCTGGAGTAACATTTTTTAAAAATGTATTTCAAAGGATATTTTTTCCTTGCTGTATTGTAAATTCTGTTAAGGCAGAGAGCATGTCAATATTGTTCACCACTATGTATCCAGATCTTTTCATAGTGGTATAGTGTAGGTGCTTAAAAATATTTGTTAAATCCATAAATAAATGCAAGAGAAATATTGATGTCAATAATGCCAATCAGTGTTCTATTCTTCACAATCTTTCAGAGCCTTTCATTGGGAAGTTCTCTGTGATTACCCAATACAGGGATAGAATATTCAATGTTTCCCAAATGTAGCTTTCAAAATAGCACGCTGTGGTAAGTACTTTGACAGAGGCTTATTATTATCATTTTTATTTTTAACACAGGCTTATTCCTCGACACAAAGCTCAACTGACACCAGAAAAAAATGTTGGTATCAATCAATAAATATGAAATAATAAAACTATAGATCATTAATGAGCTAGAATAGGGGATGTTAAATTGGAATTTTTATTGCTCATCACACCACAATTAACTGTATGGCAGGACACTGTGGGGGTTGAACCCAACAAATGCCACTTAGTAACTGTAACCATATGCTATGTCTAGGACATCAACTTATTAGCACACTAATAGTATCTTTGAAAAAAGTCAACCAGGCATTGAGATGTAGACAAGACAGCCCAAATATATAATCCTTTGTTCACCTTTGAACATTCAATATGCTTAGTGCCTTCATCGTGTCAGGTACTGAGGACACAAATACAACTCAGTTCCTGCCTTTATGGAGCTTATGATCTATTATGGAAGACAGCTATAAAAACAAATACTCTAATAAAGCATTATAGGGTCTACGATGGTTTGTTCATGCATATCAGTCCTCTAAAAATTAAAAACATTATTTCCCTTAAGAGAGAACATTATTTCCTGTAAACATTGAAGGTGAGGTATATGAAAAAAGTGTAAAGCCTCAGTGCATTTTAGACCCAAATAGTCTGTTTTATAAAGTATAAAACAGGTTTCACTTGACTTCTGACAATATGTGAAATAGCCAAATCAGTGCCAGTCATAATCCTACAAAGCTGATATCCACTTACATATATTTCCATAACAATATTCTTTTTTCCCATTCAATAAATATTTGTCAAGAAACTACTATTCTCTAGATACAGTTCTATGAAGTTTAGTCTTTATGGAGAACACAGGCATGCAAACAATTAACAGAAATTTAGAGAGGCTACTAAGTGTTAGGAACACACTTTGTACATTACTTTTTAAAATTCATACAATTAAATATTAGTATTAATGTTATATTAGTCCAAGAATGCCTTTGTTGGTACTTAATGTGGAAAAATGATCTCTCAATATTTTCTTTCTTAACACCAAAAAAGAAGCTTTGGAAAATGTATTTATTTCTCAAAAAACATTTGCCTATAAGGAATAGCATCATTTGTTTCTTCTATTTTAATTGCAAATAGAGATCTAGACATACTCAACCTTTCCATGTAATTAACAAATAATGTTTCCAGGAATTACCTAGAAGTCTAACTTCTTTTCACCTTTTGGAAGCATCAATATAAAATCTACACTACTATTTTAAATAGATCAAAATAATGAAGTTACCACATTCTCTAATTTTTCACTTTCAGAAAGATCTTGAAAACTACAACATGAACATTAGATCACTAAATCAAGTGCATGGTATAATCCCAAACTAGGATATGTCAACACTTCCTATGCATTTATTATTGAATTCAGTTGAAGGTATTTTTCCAGCTACTCCACTCAACCCTTCTTTATTTATAAAAGATGGTTAAGTACTTTTCTGCCTATACTATGTATATTTTACATTGCGTTGCATGTCTAAAGCTTCTATGCAGTGAATCTTTCCATAATCCCATTGACCCAGTTGATCCACAGATTCTAGAAGCTTTTATAGGGAGGGCATGCACACACACACACACACACACACACACACACACACACACACACACACACACTCTCGATGCTGTAATTTAAAATGTGTAATGTCAGTCTAGCCTTATCAATGAGTTCAAGAGTAGGAATTGTAATGATAACCATGCACTGAAAACTAACACTGTATATATAAGATTGCCTTAAATGAACTGGATATACACATGGTTCTTTCCATTACATGACCGATGAAATTCAAATGTAAACTTACCAGAAGGCCTTCTCTGATCATGCTACTTAGAATTTCTCTGTCACTTTCTATCGAATTTTTACCTTTTGTTCCTTTGTAGCACTAATCATGCTCTGCCATATTATATATTTGTTCATTGCATGTTTTCATCTAACAGAATGTAAGGACCTTAAAACTTATCTGTTTTGTATCCTTAGTGACACCAGCGTACTTGTAACATTCTAATAAGTACCAGTTGAAAAACTGAATATGTGCCAGATATTTTATATATATTACACAGAATTCTGAGAAGCTATATTCAAACTATGCCCAGTTAACAAATAGGAAAGTTGAACTCAGTTAAGTAACTCTTTAGGTACAGAGTTAGGTATCCTTTAACTCAGGTCTGGAGTGACACCAGACCTAACACCTACTCTGCATATGAGTCTTCTGGATTCCGCAGGTACCCAGGAGTCCTTGCACAGAAAAATCCATGACATCCTGAGCTATTCTGTGGGAACAGTAAAGAGAAAAGAATTTCCCATTCACCACTAGGCCAGCAAGGAGAGAGAGGAAGGTATTTTATTTTAGGGGGTGCAGAAAGAACTGTTCTCGGCATCTGGGGTTACGAGCTTGAACTTAGGTTGGAGTTTCAAAACAAATACTGAGAAATTACTATTTAATACTAGGAATAGAGTTTAGATGCAATTAATTATGTTCTGTGGTCCAGCTGGGAACCAAACATATATATGGTGTATAGTAGAAGGAGCTAACTAGTTCTTGTACAAAAATACATTTCAGTCTCAATACTGATACTAAACAGTGGTTTGACTTTCAGCATGTTATTGAATTTTTATAGAAATCAGTTATTCAATCTGCAAAATAGGAAACAACATAGAATGGCTGTGAGAGTTAAAATGAGATAATGTATATGAAAGTGTTTTGTAAAGTCTAAATTTTAAAAAAACGTATTTTCTTGTTTGAGAAAAGTGTTCCAAGGCACTAAAGACATTTCTGGGTGAGCATATTGTAAATTGGAGCTATCATTATTCTAAAAGCTACTGTCAAGAATGATTTTCTTCTGCTGTGACTCCAAGGTTTTGTGGTTTAATAATGAAAATAAGGGAGTCACTGTCTTCTAAATTTTATCTCTCAACTAAATATTATTAGCAGCTGGTAAGAAAAAAAATTTTATGAGACCCCCTTATGACATTTCTCTAAGCCCCAAGCTCCAATGAGCTACAATCAATGCAAATACAGTGGCTGCACAATGAAATGATTGCTGTAAGACAAGGGAAAACAAAAACAAAGAAGGGAGAGTGACCCCCATGAAGTAGGATATTTCTTTTCTATCAGCACTTTCTTCAATCCTCATTGGGTGCCTTGCTTGGTACAAATCTCCCAGCCAGTGTTCTCCTCTGCCCTGCTAACCACAATTTTGTTTTAATGTAACCCAAAGGGTACATCGCAGGACCTTTATTATTGTTCTTTTCTTGTAAGATACAGCTATCTGATGAAATAGATGAAAAAGTAAAATAATTCTACTCACTAAGTCTCCCTTGTAAATCATGAAAGGAAGAAAGGGAGAAGAGAGACTTAAAATAATTCTGAGGGAAAGAGGATATTCCTAAAAAACAGCTGTTAGAATGTAAATTATAAATGTCATGGCTGGCAAGCACCAAACACATTAAGACTGCATAGCTAACTTTGCAGATTTTCACTGGAGAGAGTGTAACTAGCAATACAAAGCTTGGGCTTTCCAATCAGAAAGATCACACTCCCCATTATGCAGTGTATGAGCATGTGTGGGTCTTAAACTCTCAGAACATCATTTCCTTCACCTGTAAAATGGAGATAATAATAGACTCCCTTGGATTGTTGTAAAGATTAAGTGAGATAATGTAAGTAAGTGTTTAGCTCGGGGCTGGTACATTGTTAGTCCTCTATAATGGCAGTCATTATTCTGTCCCACATGTTCTCAGGGCAACCCTCTGTTTCAATTTCCATCCTCCATGATGCATTGATGGTGACAGGAGACATTTGTTCCCACAATCTGGTCCCTGGATAGGATAAAATCATAACTTACCACCATCCAGGCAGCATTGTCTTTACTGCACACTTTTTAATGATTAACAATCAATTATAATATCATCCTTTAAATCCAGTCTATAGCACTGTCAAATGATTATGCACTATAATTAAATTAATGATATTGAACTTTAATTTTAGTTGCATGGCTGCTTTTATTTGATGTCTGCTGTACTCTCATTGAGTGAACATTGGGTTCTGGTGTGAAGTTATCATATTTATTTTACAATAAAAGGATTTGCTCTTTTGCCACAAAAGAGCAAATCCTTTAATTTAAAACAATAACCACAAATAGAAATATTTCCACATAAGCCCATTTGGAGGCAAACATTTGTTATTCATTAATTTAGGATTTGACAATTTAACATAAGTTAAAATAAAAGCCTGTTTCACGGAGCATGTGTCTCATTCTTCACTATCTCAGCATGACCACACTGATTCTCATGTTTAGTAATGTCCTTAAACATAATTTACAAATGAGGAAGTTAGTGGGGCTGGAGTAATGCATATATAACTTGCAGCATAGCTTCCTATGACATTAAAATCTTGTTAATCTGTGAAGGAAGAATCAAAATTATCAAGCATAAACCAGCATTTGCCATATAAAAAGTAATCAAAAAATGCTAATAAGATTTATAGGTAACAAGAAATTGGATTATAACATCTATTATAAGTCAATTTGAAAGTTGGCCTCAAAATTTGTGTCCTGATATAGACTGAGCCTCAGATTTTATTACTCTTTTTTTTCACAAAGCATATGCAGATACACAGTGATAGATTATTATTATTATTTTTTTTTTTCGGTACGCGGGCCTCTCACTGCTGTGGCCTCTCCCGCTGCGGAGCACAGGCTCCGGACGCGCAGGCCCAGCGGCCATGGCTCACGGGCCCAGCCGCTCGGTGGCATGTGGGATCTTCCCGGACCGGGGCACGAACCCGCGTCTGCTGCATAAGCAGGCGGACTCTCAACCACTGCGCCACCAGGGAAGCCCCACAGTGATAGATTTATAAAATACAATAATAAAAGGAAAAGAATGCACACACCTCTCAAACAATTAATGCAACAAGTAATACAAAATGTATGCATTATTAAATTTATACTATGAGGAAAGATAAGGAACTAGTCGTTTATGTCTATTTAGAGGTAATCAAAAGGGGATAAAGATAATTTAAACCACATACTTTTCTTATGTGTATTTGGAACAGTGAGCAGCTATGATATATGGTAAAATGAATATTCATATTAAAAGCTTTTCTCTTTACTATATTACATTGAAGCTTAGCATCTATTTCATCAGTCAGTTACATGGTGTGGTAAGAATATGATTTAATTCATAACAAAATTGGTATAATGCAGGAACTAATGAAGTGTTTATTCAAAATTTATCTAAAATGCTTAACTCTGAACACCTTCTGAGTGACTGCTCATTGACAAATTTAGTAATATCTCCTTACAAACTGCCTGTCAGGTCCACCCAGAGCAAGTTTAGTATAATGGCCACAACAAAGAATTCAACTGCATATGCATATAAGACCCATGTGTGGAAATTTCCTTCCATTGTGAACAGGCTTTTTAGTAGGAGGGCAGAAAAGGAAGTCTTCAAGATGGTATGTTCAAACACTCAGAGCCAGGAAACCATTGTGAATTCAGGAAACTTTAAGTACCTCTGAATGGGTGGGACATCATACAAAGAAGAATAAGGAACAGCGAGTCTGAAAGGACACTGAGTAAACCGGCAGAGAACAACAGATCAAGAAGAGAATAGCATGGCACATCAAGAGACTGACACAGAAAGGGAAGCCACAGAAGATTTTAAACAGGACAGTGACAATATCTGATTTGTATTTTGTAAAGATTACTCTGGAAGTTACATGGAGGAGCTTGAAAATCAAATAGACATGGATTTGAATTTCAACTGTAATGTTTGTCTATTACTTTGTTTCTGGTCTCTCTATTCTATTTAGTGCTCTATTTATCTTTCCTTCCATCCATACCACAGTGTCTAAATTATAATGATGTTATACCCCCAATTTTTTTCTTCTTTAGGACTGTCTTAAGTTTTCTTGTTTTCTTGCTCCTCCATGTCAATTCTAGAATCAGTTTTTCAAGTTTGACAAAAGTATCTATTGTGATCATGATTGGAATTGTATTTAATTTATAGATCAATCTGGAAACAATTAACATGTTCACTACATTTACAATATTGAGTTTTCAGATCCAAAAATACAACATAATTCTCTATTCATTTCAAGTTTCTTAAATTCATTTTAATAAAGTGTGTATTTTTTTCCATAAAGGGTTTACATATTTTCTCTAATATATATTTATATATATTTACAATTGTAAATGAATTTTTAAAAAATAACTACAGTTTCTGATTGTTGATGGATTATACAGAATCACTGCTAAAATCTCTTATTAATTTTAATAATTTTAATATAGATTATTTTGACTTACAATAAAAAACATGCTATCATCCACAAATAAAAATAATTTGATAAGTTTTTTTTTTCTTTTTAAGTTTTTACATCTTTCATTTCTTTGTCTTTTTGTACTGCAAGTGTAAGAACCTGTACTAAAATGTTGAATATGGGTGCTAATTGTCAAGTCTTTTTCCTGATCTGAAATGGAAAGCATATGATTTTTCAACATTAAGTAAGGTGCTTGATGTAGAAATTTTGTACATGCCTCTCATCAAGCAAAGTTCCCTTCTCTTCATAGTTAGTAAACTAAGAGTTTGTATAGTAAATATATGTTGAATTTTATAATTTTTTTCTTGAATATACTAAAATTACCTTACGATTTTTCCATATATTTCAATAATACTGAAAATATTCTGAGCCATTTTTTTCTGTATTGACTTTTGCTCACTTCCCCAATTCTGTGTAACATGTCCTTATGGAATTATATTTCATGGTTTTTAGACATTTATGCAATATTCTTCATATCACTTTCTTAAATTCTATCTTTTGGTATCTCTGAATAGTATTCCATATAATTTCTCCAGATCATTTTTTGAATTCACTAATTCTCTCTTTAGCTATAACTAACCCATTTATCTGGTTGTGATGTTCTTCATTTCATTTATTCTAATTTTCATATCTGTAAGTTCTGTAAGATTTTCATTCATAATTGTTTATTCTTTACTGATATTCAAACTTCATTCTTATGTAAATTTATATTTCTGAAATTCAGAATCTGAAGTTTTTAAGTTTACTTTTCTTGTCTGTTGCTCTTGCTGATTTTCATTCATGTCTCATTATTTCATTGTACGTTATGTGATTTTTGGCTCTGAGATTTTCATTTTACTTGGCACTTTGCCTAGAGAAATTTTTAAGGAGTAGAATGAAGTCACACTTCTCCTGAGAAGATTTTTGTTTTTGTGTTTAGTTTTACTTTTCCATTTTTTTGTTTTTTGAGAGTTTCCTGTGGACTTCACCTATTGTGGACAAGAGTAAATTCAATTAACACCTTTACACTTTTTAAATAAAAGTGACTATGTGGCTGCAAATAAGTTGAGGTTATAGATTCTCAGAGGATAATTTTCTTCCGTGAAATTAGGAAAAGGTTTATGATAGGAAAATTCCTTGAATCTCCTTTTGAGATATGGAGTATATTTCTCATTCATCCTTATAATATTACAGATCTAGCCTTTCGGGGGTCTTAACTTTATGCAGGAGGGTTCTCCTATAGTTTTAATGATTATTGAACTTAATCTCCTAATCCTAATAAAAAACTATGAAAATTATAAAGTTACTCCTGAATATAGTTTTCTTTGAATCTGGTCTTTTTTGCTATATGGTATACTTGCTCCTGCTGTTTCTTAAATGGGCACCCAAAAAAAGATATTTAAGAGTTTAGATTTTTATTTTCAGAAGTTTGGGGTCTTGTCATTGTAGTTTGAGGATTTAAACATTTATTATTGAAGTTGGATCAGAAAATATGACTCATCCAATTTCTGCTTTGTGAGATCTATTGAGATTTTGTGTCCTGGTAGATAAACACTATTTATAAA
This sequence comes from Kogia breviceps, assembly GCF_026419965.1. Classification (NCBI taxonomy): domain Eukaryota; kingdom Metazoa; phylum Chordata; class Mammalia; order Artiodactyla; family Physeteridae; genus Kogia; species Kogia breviceps. Next base: position 140,312,211 of record NC_081310.1, on the reverse strand, counting down.
AATTCTGTGGCTACCATTAAACATAGTTTATTCTTTGAGGGTGCAAAATCCAATGTGCATATTAATTTAACATCACTAATATTATTATTAAAATTCTTTATCTTCTTATTTATTTCTACTTGATCCAGCAAAAGATGAGGATTTTTAAGTAAAACTTTCTCCAACCACTTGTGAATTTGTAAATATTTCCTATTTTTCTTTCTAAAAAGACTATATATATATCTGTATACATATATATACACACATTATATACACATATGCACACATATATATTTATATATATAATCCACACATATATTAATATATGTATTTTATATTACTTGACTAATAAGGTTCTTTATTGGTATGGATTATTAGGGAAGGCACTTCCATTTTCCTGACCTCATAATTCTATGTGGAGCGTTTTTCCCCAGAGTAATACTTCTTGCCTGTCTCACCATTCCCATGGGAGGAAGTTAACTGAATGTTGAACTGGAAGAAGGAATTATTCATGTTCTGTTTGGCACCTTCCATGTTTAGAACCATCCTTCCTAAAGAACTCATGCTTTGATTCTTGTCCATGCTCTAGTGACAGAGGCAGGCTTTCCATTTTGTCAAGCTCCTGAATCTCTCTCTCTCAATTGGTTACAAACTCATGAGGGAAACATTAACTAGACTATTAATGTGCTCCCTTGAAATGAATATTTTAAAATTATTTTTATTCCTCTTTTAATTTTCCTTGAATTGCTTTAACAAATCATTATCCATGCTTTAAGTTAAATTTTTTATGTTACTTTGCTTTAGATTTGTCTTATATAGCAATATACCTTTGATTATTATTGGATTGGCCAAAAAGTGTCTTTGGTTTTTAAGTAAAAATAAAACACATTTTACATTTTCACCAAGAACTTTATTGAACAAGGTATTCACCCTTTTGTTCCACTACCTTCTGCCATTTTTCAGGCAACTTCATAATTCCATTTTCCCAAAATGTTTATCTTTTTGAGCAAAGAACTGTTCCAGGTGCCTTTTACAGTCTTCCAGGGAATTGAATTTTTTTCCATTAAGAGAATTTTGTAAAGATGGAAATAAATGGAAATACGAAGGTGCAATGTCTGGTGAATACAGAGGATGAATCAGAACTTCCCAGACAAGCTGTAACAGTTTTTGCCTGGTCATCAAAGAAATATGCGGTCTTGCATTATCCTGATGGAAGATTATGTGTTTTCTGTTGACTAATTCTGTATGCTTTTTGTCAAGTGCTGCTTTCAGTTGGTCTAACTGGGAGCAGTACTTGTCGGAATTAATCATTTGGTTTTCCAGAAGGAGTTCATAATAGAAGACTCCTTTCCAATCCCACCAAATACACATCACCTTCTTTGGATGAAGAATGGCCTTTGGTGTGGTTGGTGGTGTTTCGTTTCACTTGCCCCATGATCTCTCCACTCCACATTATTGTACAGTGTCCACTTTTCATTGCCCATCACAATTTGTTTTAAAAATGTTACGTTTAAGTAGAGAATCGCATGCAGAAATGCGGTTAAGAAGGGTTTTTTTGCTTAACTTACGTGGAACCCAAACGTCAAAGTGATTAACATAACCAAGCTTGTGCAAATGATTTTCAACACTTGATTTGGATATTTTGAGTATGTCAGCTATCTCCTGCGTGGTATAACATTGACTGTTCTCAATTAATGCCTCGATTTGATTGCTGTCAACTTCAACTGGTCTACCCCGCCATGGAGCATTGTCCAGAGAGAAATCTCCATCACGAAAGTTCACAAACCACTCTTGACACGTTTGATTAGTCACAACACATTCTTCATATACTGCACAAATCTTTTTTTGCATTTCGGTTGTGTTTTTACCTTTCTTGAAATAATAAAGCATAATATGCCAAAAATGTTGCTTTTTTTCTTCCATCTTTAATATTAAAATGGCTACACAAAAATTCACCAATTTTGATAAGTCTTTTTTTATATGCATGATGATATGATGGCTGTCACATACAATCTAACAAAATTGTTTCAAATGAAGTTAAAGACAACTAAGTGCTACTGAAGCCATCTTATGGTAAAAAATGAATGAACCTTTTGGCCAAACCAAAATATTAGCACATAATAAACAGTAGTGTTTTAAAATACAAACTCACTATTATTTTCCTTTTAAGAGCACCATTAATCATATTAGTTATTTTAACTGATGTTCTCAATTGGTTTTCTCTTTTCTGTGTGTGAGTTCAAGTGTTCTTGCTTCATGGCTTTCCCTTCTCATTTTACTATATGTGGAAGAGATTTGCATTCATGCTTCCTGCATTTATTTTTATTGGGGTTTACTTTTCACCTTTAACAATATTATTTATGTTCCTTGGATTATCAAAATTCAATAATTAAATTATTTTATTTTCTTTAATATATGATAGATAACATTTAGCATGCTCTCTCTGTGTGTCCTCCTGCCTCCCCAATCATTCTGCTCTCCATTCTTCCATTCACCTCAATGTCTCTGTCAATGCTTCATTTAAAGAGGATAATCTGAGCTTTCATACCCCAACCTTTTGTATTCAATTTATTTACATTATATAGATTTAAATGCAAAACGTTTTGGAAGAATTTTTGAAATCTTGTTTATACCAATTGTTTGGAATTACATCTGAATTTAGCTAGTTTCAAAGACTATTGTCAGTACTTTGATTCTATTATTTTTCTATTATTTAAACTATTAATGTTAATCTGGCAATTGTAAGCTAGACAGGCCTGTGGAGGGCATATTTGCTGAGATCTTGCATAGCAATAATCCCATCCTGTTGTTATCAGACATTAATGATTGGTTCTTACATCACAACATACATCCCCACAAATTCTATAAGCATTGTTCTATTACCAGTTGTTATTTAGTACTGTAGCGGAGAAATCTGAGGAGAGTTTAAAACATTTTTTTAACTTCTCTGTAGGAATGAATTTTTGAGACCAAATTATTTTATATTTCATATGATTGAAAAAGACTTTTAACAGGATATATCTAGGTTTGTGGGCTATATAGATATACATTCTCAGTGCTTCTTTCAATTCTTAAAACTTTTCTTCAATTGTTTCTTTGAATATTGCTTCTTTAGACATTCTTGTTTCTTCTTAGAAACATATATCATTGTTAATTTAAATAGAAATTCAGAGTCCTCCAAATCATTCATCTTCCCTTTCATAGTTTTCATTTCTTTGTCATTTTCATCTGTATTCCAGAAAACATTCTTTTATAGTTTACCACTGATGCAGCCATTCCTAAACAATATAGTGTTTAGATTATTTTTGAACTTTACATCAACAATCTCATGTTACATGTATTTTCTGCCTATTTTTTAACTTAATATAATGTTTTTGAGATACATTTAGATTGATTCCTGTAGATACAATATATTTATTTTTACTTCTGTATAGATGTTTATTATATACCCTATTTAGTGCTGATGAACATTTGGGTTGTTTTCAGTTTTGTTGCTACTATAAAGAATCCTCTACAAACATTCTTGTACATATATTCTGGTTCATATGTACACATATGCAGGGAACATACCTCAGAGAGAAACTGCCATGCTGCAGGGTATGCACATGCTCAACATTACCAGGTGATATAAAATTGCTTCCCAAAGTTATTATTTCAATTTACATTTTCCTCAAGAATACCTGAAAGTTCTTTTAGCACTATACTGTCACAAAACATGATATTTTAAGATTTACATTGTTGCTAATGTGTTTATGTGAAATGATAAATTGATTACGATTTTCTTTTTTTTTTTTTTTTTGCAGTAAACGGGCCTCTCACTGCTGTGGCCTCTCCTGTTGTGGAGCACAGTCTCCAGACACGCAGGCTCAGCAGCCATGGCTCACAGGCCCAGCTGCTCCACAGCATGTGTGATCCTCCCGGACCAGGGCATGAACCCGTGTCCCCTGCATTGTCAGGCGGACTCTCAACCACTGCTCCACCAGGGAAGCCCTGATTATGATTTTAATTTGCATTATTTCCATTTTAACAAAAATGAGTTTGGACATCTTTTATATCTTTATGATCCACTAGACTTTATTCTGCTGTGAAATGCCTGTCATGTGTCTTTTCATATTATGAGATTTCTTGGCTCTTTTTTAATAGCTATTCTTTATATTTTCTGTATATTTAATGTTTGTTGGCTTTATGTATTTCAAAACCTTCCTCAGTTTGTGGCCTTTCTTTTGCTGTCTTTCATTTTAAAAAGTGTTAATTTTAATGTGATATAATATATGTCATTGTCTTTATAGTTTTCCTTTTCCTATTTAGTTTTTTTTTTTTTTTTTTTTTTTTTTTTTTTTTTGTGGTATGCAGGCCTCTCACTGCTGTGGCCCCTCCCGTTGCGGAGCACAGGCTCCGGACGCGCAGGCCTAGCGGCCATGGCTTACGGGCTCAGTTGCTCCGCGGCACGTGGGATCCTCCCGGACCAGGGCACGAACCCGTGTCTCCTGCATCGGCAGGCGGATTCTCAACCACTGCGCCACCAGGGAAGCCCTCCTATTTAGTTTAAAGACACTATCCCTACCAAGGGTCAGAAAAATAGTCTCTTATGTTGTCTTTTAGAGGTTTTTAATGATTTACCTTTCACAATTACATCCTCAATTTATCTGTAATTGATTTTATGTTGTGAGGTAGAGTTTCATTTCCTTTTGTTTTTTACTTACGAAAACTAATTGTTCCCAAACCATTTATTAATGGTTTATTTTTTTCCCTACTGATTAACAATATCTTCTCTTTGATATATCAGAATCCTATATATTCATGGATCTGTTTGGGGGCTTCCTGTTCTGCCATAGTTATATATTTGTCTATTGTGGCATTAATATCTCACTTTAAACTTATCATATAGTTATAATACATTTTGACATCTGGTAGGGTATATTGCCCACCTGATTTTTTTTTCCTTAGATGTTTCTTATACTATCAATATAAATTTTAGAAATAGCTTGTCAAATTTCATGGAAACAAGTTTAATTTTTTTATTTGAATCTAACGAGTCTGTATTTTGTTTGGAGAGTAACAACATCTCTAAATATCCCTGGGTATGCTATACCTCTCCATTTAATTATGTCTTCTTTAATGTATTTAAATAATACATTGTATATTATTATATATATGTGTGTTTGTGTATATATATTTATATCCTCAATACATTTATATTTTGTTGATATTCTAAACATTATTTTTCTCAATTGGACTTGCTTTTTTGCTGATTTACAGTAATACAATTTAATTTGGTATATTGATTTTATATCTATTAATCATGACAAACTCTTATTTATTCTATTTATCTGTAAATCTTCTAGGTTTTGTACATAGACAATCACATCATCTTGGAATAATGGCAGTTTTAGTTCTTTTTTTCAAATAATTTTACCTCTAATTTTTTCTTGAGCTTGTTGTCCTGGCTTGGCTAGGAAAAGTAATGAAAGGGGTCATCTTTGTCTTAGCTGATTTTAAAGGGAATGTATTTACATTTCTTCCATGTGTATAATACTTGCTGTAGCTTTTTTTTTTTGCGGTACGTGGGCCTCTCACTGCTGTGGCCTCTCCCGTGGCGGAGCACAGGCTCTGGACGCACAGGCTCAGCGGCCATGGCTCACGGGCCCAGCCGCTCTGCGGCATGTGGGATCTTCCTGGACCAGGGCACGAACCCGTGTCCCCTGCATCGGCAGGTGGCCCCTCAACCACTGTGCCACCAGGGAAGCCCTGCTGTAGCTTTTTATTGATGTCTTTTGTTAGCTAAATATATTTCTAGTTTGCTAAGAGATTATTTATTTAAATTGTTCAATTTGGGTAGCATCACATTCTTTTATCATACTTTAATTCTCTTTTTATTTCTTTGAAGCATATTAATATTTTGTTCATATTCTATTTGGGGTATTTCTAATATTTGTATTACTTACGTCTTATAGTTTGTTTTTCTGCTGGTGGCTTTCTTTCTCATTTGTGCACTGTATTTTCGATTGAGAACTCATTTTACTTAAACACTACTTATGGAAAATTTTTCAGGTCTGTTTAAAATGTGTTCTACAGAAGGCATTAGTTTCTCTTCTGTCAGACACCTAAGGGGACAGTCACTCTAGAACCACTTTACACTAAAATTTCTACTTAGCATGTCTTAGACTTTACAGGGAATGTGAATCCAGTCTCAAATCTATCAATAGATGAGTGAACCTTGTGATCAGGAATTCTCGGAGAATAATTTTCTTTCCTATAACTCCTGTCACTTGCCTCATATCCTGTATCAAGATGGGCACAGGCATAGACCAGTGAGCTTTTCTGTTTGTTTGTGTTCTGTTTCACCCCTGAGTATGTTACCCTTTCATTGCCTCACATTTGTGAAAGGGGGGGCATCATTAATGTGAATTTTTGTGCCAAAAAAGACCCAGCTTTTGTGTCAAGTCTCTTAAGATTGGCAAGTTAAAACCAGATTCCACACCTCCAGGGAGCAGCTGGTCAGGGCTCCTTGCCTGATGGAATAGCATTTTGTGATAACTTTCATGCTTCCAATTTGTGTTTCTTATATTGACACAAGCTTTGCCATGCTGAAAAAGACATATTTTCATGTTCTATACAGTTTCTAGCAATTTCAGATGTTCAATACTGGGAGGGGTTTTTCTCCACATCTATTATAGTTGATGGTAGGAAATAACAGGTCACCAGCTTTCTCTGCATCACAATTGGTCATTTTTATAATGCACCTTATTGGTTTTTTCCTTCTCCTTTCATCTCAGCCTATTTCCTATGCTTTGTGATATAATTTTTGTGGAGAAAATGCCTTCTTGTTTCATATAAAGTATGTTTAATAAGTTTTTGAACATTTTCTCCCTTTTGCTATAGGCAATCATTTAAATAACATACTCACCTTTAAGTTTCTTTAAGTGTATTCTTTTTTTTTTCTTATTCCAGTGCATATTTGTGTATTTACTTAAGTTCCCTGCCACACTGCATTTCTTACTGTGTGGACTTCTGATTTGAACTGATGCTTCCCAGCACACAGGTATGTAGTTTGTAAATACCCTATTCACTGTCTCCCTGGTTGGATGAATTTTTTAAGCCAAAGTGTAGGGCATGACCATGGTCACAGCTATTCTCCCCTGTCCTGTGTCTAGCAGGATGAATCAAATACAATTTACAGGATCAACTTGAGTTCCTCTCCTACCTCTTGTTCCTGATATTATAATACTTGGAACCAATGGAAAGCTACAATCCCCAACATGGTCTGGTTTTAGTACTCTTCTCTTCTTTCTCTTCCTACATACAAAGTTTTAAATTCTGAAAACATACGCCATAAAATGCAATGGACCAGTGGATAAAGGAAGGTAGGGTGAGAGCAAGGGAATAATATTCCGACTGCCTTCATAACTGCAACCATATACATAGAGGAGGCTGTCCAGTTTTGTCTTTGGTACAAGTCTGGAAGTTTCTAAACCAGGAAGCAGAAGCTCAGGGAGAAAAATTAAGTTCTCTGTTTTCTTTCAGGAAGGCTGGACTGTTTCTTCCATGAGGCTAAGCGAGGTATAGCATTGGTTTTTTGTTTGTTTTTTGTGTTCTAACTCCATGAGCTTTTTACTTTGTAGAAATGCCATCTGAATACTTGCTTTGGGTTAGTATTAAGTTTGGAGGTTTTCCAACTGTTTTTCCATTTTCTATGTCTCCAAGTCACATTTTGTCAGGAAAGTTCATATCAGAGGTTGATGGCCAGATGCTATTTTGAATCCAGTTGTATTTTTTTAGCAATATCATATGAAGCCTCAAATGTATGATATTCATAGATTGTTGGTTTTTTTTTTACCATGACTAACAAAATTTGAAAATATACATTCAGTAGGCTATACTTCATCTTGGAGAAAGAAGAGATCCATTATCTCCTTACTCTTCTCAGGAAACTTTTAATCATTGCTTCTGGCTAGATTTTTAAAAACAGATATGAGGCAAGAATGCCTAATCTATATAGATGATTTGAGCCCATATCTTTGATTATACTAGTCAGAAGAGGCTCAGCTACAGTAACAAATAGACCCAAATATGCAATGAGTCAATGAAAAGGAAGGTTATTTCTCATTCACCTAATAGTTCATAATGTTTTAGATCAATGAAAGGTTAGGAGCGAAGTGACATAATGAGGTAGGGGTATTCTTTGGCATAAAATCACTCAGTGGCTCAAGATAATAATAGCTTTGTTTTCTTCAACCTGTAGCTTTCCAGATCACCATGGGGGGTTACTATTCCAACTAGCCAGGAAGAGTAACAAGCATGGAACTGAGCATGGGAAGCTTTATAGGCCAAGCCTGGAAATGGCCCATGTCATTTCTGCTCACATTTCATTCACTGGAACTCAGTCACAGGGCCAAAAGTAACCCTTAAACAGGTTAGTCACTGTAGTCCAAGTGGGGAGAGGTGGGGGCTGGGAGTGGGGTAGGGTGTTCTAGAAAGAGATAAAAATAGGTTTTGATAAACAACTTGAAATTTCTACCACATTGGATTATCTAGAAAATTCTATTAGGACACTAGATTCTTAGAGTTATGCAACTTGACTCCTAAAAATCCATAGATTATCAGATTCATCTCTTTCCTGTTGGGTTGTGCAGAACAGCTCATACTGCATCTGTATGCGAATTACACTGAGCTTCAAAGTCCTTTAGACACTCACAGAGAAAAGTAGAATGGTTTGCAAAAGCAATATGCTCACAAATGTGAAACAGCATTAACAAATGTAGCATTTGTGAACTTCAGCTAATTGCTGATACACCTCCTCCATCCTGACATGTCAATGTACACTAGTTGGTTGAAAGAAATGTGGAAACACTCTCAACATCTGTTCTAGGCTACAGAATGCTGATATGTTTGGACTAGGTCAAAGTATGATTTATTGAAGAAAAAAATTAGTATGAATTAAGCTAATATGTCTCACTATAGTATTTAAAAACCTAGAAATATTATCCGAATCCCTAACTCGAACTCTGAAACAACTGGGGAGTGGGCATAAGATATAAATTACCACCAAACTACTTTTAAGTTTTTGATAAACTGAATGAAGTATGACCTCATTAAGCCTGGAATACACAGAGAGTGTTCTAAATAGGACTTTATCATCTTTCATTTTACCTATGAAAACTGTAACTGTTCAATGCCCCCCAGCACAGTGGGCATTTTTGTGGGGGAGTTGTTTTTATTTTGGGGGGTTTTTACATTGTTGTTACCTTTACTGCGTAGGGCAAGCAAGCAGTGCTGAGACTTCATTACATTCACTACTGAACAAAATCTCTTATTTCAGACAATGTATGAACAAACTTATTTTGAGTGCAGCATCATTCCCAAGGATTATTTACTGTGATTGTTTTATCTATTCACTGGAATCCTAATTCTCTCGGTTCTTCACTTTATTTCAGTGACAGCCATTCTGACGGGTAGCACCTGTGTATATTCTTGTTATTCAAACCTTTTCCTCATTACCCACAGTGATCTTTTCTCCTTACCCTTCAGACTAGGCTATCTTTCTCAAAGACTCTGAAGTTTACAGAATTTACTGAAAATAATTAAATCTTATTTTGATTAACATGGAGGCAGGCTGGTATAATGAAATAGCATCAGACCTCGAATCAGGATTTCAGGATTCTATTTTGAGTGTTTCTGTGAACTCTGTGATCTGATTTCAAAAGCTATCTAAGCGTACATCCATAACACGAAGGAACTTGGGTGATCTTACAATACTATCAACTGTCAAATCCCATGTGTACTTATATTTATTTATTTATTCAACCTATAGACATGTATCACCAGGCAATATGTTAGGTACTGAAATTAAAATAATATGTACTGGGCTTCCCTGGTGGTGTAGTGGTTAAGAAACAGCCTGCCAATGCAGGGGACACGGGTTTGAGTCCTGGTCTGGGAAGATCCCACATGCCACAGAGCATCTAAGCCCGTGTGCCACAACTACTGAACCTGCTCTCTAGAGCCTGTGAGCTACAACTACTGAGCCCATGTGCCACACTACTGAAGCCCACACGCCTAGAGCCTGTGTTCTAAAACAGCCATCGCAATGAGAAGCCTGCACACCGCAACGAAGTGTAGCCCCCGCTTGCCACAACCAGAGAAAAGCCTGCACGCAGCAACGAAGACCCAACACAGCCAAAAAAAGAAAAAAATTAATACTAATATGCACTAAACCTTTTTATGCCTTAACTTAGTTAAATGCTCAGTCCCCACTTAATAGTTGAAGAAACTGACACACACAAAGCTTAATAATTTGAGCAAGCTTGCATAGTAGTAAGTGGCAGAGCTAGAATTCAAAGCCAAGGTGACCAGCTGCAGAGCCTGTCCTCAAAACTATGTGCATACTGCCTCAAGCACAAAAGTGAATAAGAGTCGTCCCCTTCTTCAGAGAGCTCACAGGCCACAAAAGAAGGTTGCCATGTGAACAAAAAGGGCAATGTGATGCGTGCTATATATCAATACTATTATTTACAATGTAGGTTGTTTCCTTTGTGCTAGTGACACTGTTGTTTTACATATATTATGACACAATTCTCAGAAGAAATCTTCAAGGTAGGTATAATTATCTCCAGTTTTTTTGTGTTTGTTTGTTTTTTAACGTAAGAAAACTGAGCCTGTGAGAGGTTAACTAATTTTTCCAGTACTCCATAGTTAACAAGTGACTGAGCTGGGATTAGAAATCATGTTTGTCTGATTTCAAATCCTGTTTTTGTTACCCTCTGTCACATTCCACTGCATAAACGGCAACCTTACTTTGAAATTCTCTGAAATTTATTTCTCCATTGTTGTACTTACTCTTTCCATGAATTTACAATTTTAAAGTTAAAAAAATAGTTTGCCCAAATTTGCCAACAGTGCATGAGAGAACAAAATTATCATTCTTAATAACTTCTCAAAGAATTTACAAACCCATAGAATAAGATTATTTAGAATCATTTGACACTAAAGCCAAACAGTTGCTTTACACCTTTGCTTCCTGTCTGCCTGCAGTTGAATCCACACTGTTACTAAATAACTTAGATAGTTGTATCAGAGAAACACATCAGAATCTCAGAATGAGGGAATACCATAGACATGATTACCTCATTTTACAAATGAGGCAATTAATACTAAGAAGTTTAACTTCTTTGTCCAATGTTGTATAATAGGTTAAGTAACTAAATTAAAAATAGAATTCAGGTGCTTCACTTGTGGCACAGTGGTTAAGAATCTGCCCACCAATGTGAGGAACATAGGTTCAAGCCCTTGTCCGGGAAGATCCCACATGCCACGGAGCAACTAAGCCCGTGTGCCACAACTACTCAGCCTGCGCTCTAGAGCCCGAGAGCCACAACTACTGAAGCCTGCGTGCCTAGACCCTGTGCTCCGCAGCAAGAGAAGCCACTGCAATGAGAAGCCTGCGCACCGCAACAAAGAGTAGCCCCCGCTCGACGCAACTAGAGAAAGCCCACGTGCAGCAATGAAGACCCCAGCGCAACCAAAAATAAATAAATAAAATAATTTAAAAAAAAAATAGAATTCAGATCTTCAGCCTTTCTGTCTTACACTCATTATGCTGTAATCTCTAAACATACATGTTTACTATAATCACCTAGTAAATTTTCAAATATTTATTCATTTATTTATAAGTAAATATAATAAAGACTGAATAATTCAGTATATTTGGGGAGTGGTTATTCAGGAATCTGTATACTTTAAATATTTCCAAGATGGCAAGAATGTTCATTGCTAATTCTCATTACATAATTTTTTTTTTTTTTAATTTTGGTTTGGTATTTTTATACATTTAGGTAGAAATAAGAGGAAAGGAAAGGGAAGAAACAAACAGAGAAAAAGATAATGAGAAAAATGTAGCAATGGGCTACTGATGGTGAGAAAGAGAAAATTCATACAAAAATGAAGGAAGGAAAGAGGGGAGATGGGGGAAGCAAGCTCTAAAGTACAAAGGACGTTTCCCAACAGTTGGCCCCTTTTTCCAAATTTACCTACCCTAACTCTTCTACATATTGCCTTTATTTATACTATTTCTACCATATATTTCCCCTAATCTTCACTCCGTTCAAACACACACATACACTTACACAAAACACACACATATGTGCAAGAGCAGACATGAGAATACTTGACAATTCTTGTGAAGTTCAATCATGATGATGTGGAAAAGACCCAAGAAGATTAACTCTGTGTTGCTCTCAAGTGTTCCATTAAAAAATAATTCAATTCCATAAATTATCTTGCTTGATATACATGCTCACTGAGGAAATTTGCTAATAAAGTTGGACTTAAATAAATACGGGTTTATAAGCTGTATGTTTGTTTCAACTTCCAAGATCAGTTTGAAGAATATATTCAGAAGGAGGCACCTTGAAGTTTTCAGAGTTTGACCCTTGGGGAGCTTACTAGAGCATGGATCTATATGAGGACACCATCACAGAAGCAAAAGCACACACAAAAGTGTGTGACAAATATATTTGTTATTTCTTTCCTGACTTTACCACTTTTCTTCAGTTTGGTGTGGAATTATTTTCAACCTAAAGCATTTTCACTCTGTTAGAAATTGCTTTCTTACTGCTAATTGACGGTCAATCTCTATTATATCTATTACTTGACAAATATCTTTTTTTTTTGAAGCAATAAATGCCAACCTAGGAAGAACAAGACAGACAAAACAAACACAGATGGTCATCTAGCAAAAAGTCTTGCTCATGTACTAAAGCAAGAAAATTGTTTCATCTTTTACTTTAGAAAAAAAATAGGAATAATAAAAATATGCGCATTTGGTTACTGCAGATACATTTTGACTTTCTATGAACAAAAGGGTCAAAGATCACTCATAGACCCTTAACACTAAAACTCCTCTCAAAACTTCGATAAAAGTATGAGAGAATACATTTAAGTTAAATTGGGTAACAGACTCATTAAGTAAAAATAGCCTTGGCACCCTAGTCATTAACTGAAGTGTAAGTCTTAGATTTAAAACAAAGGACCAATTATCTTTCCCTCAATAGAAGAAATCATGTATTCCTTAACTGCATGTTTAATAACATAGTTTTGCTTCAACTAAGGAATTATATAAACCATAGAATTAAATCTGAACTTTTTATACCATGAAAGTCCTAAGGTGAAAAGAAAAGGTTTAATTTGTAGATATTTATGTTGTTCTATTGAGTAGAAATGTTTTATTTAAAAATGTTTTCTGGGTGATTATCCATACATTTCTAATATTCAGTGCTCAATATCCATAAGGATTTTCCTTCAAATTTCTTAGTTCGTCATGTCTCTCTTAGCTGTAGTTGTTTTCAGTAGTGTCATTTTAATTTTTTCCTTTGCCCTTGCAATGACAGTACAGAAACGTTCCAAGTACAATCCATGGATGTAGGAAAGAAAAATATTTAAATACATTTCTTTAATATTCAGATGTGTCTCTGAATAGTTTTATCATCTCAAAGTTATTCTTCTTTGATTGTGAAGCACTGTATCTATGTCTGCCTATGAAAATTCATGAACTCCCATTGAATCTGGACCTGCCTTCCTCTACACTATCCATCCTCCTTTCTGTTCCCCTTTTTGGTCTACTCCAGCTCACTGCAGCTTGACAGATCCAGCAGTGCCTTGTCCCCTAATTCCTATGGGGTTAAGCAAATGCTGCTGCTATTGTCACAGAGGCCTCACTCCTTTATTTCCATTAAAAAAAAAAAAAAAAAACTATCAAATTCAATTTTATCCTTCAGACACCATCAGGGCCAAGGCCTCTTGGAAGCTTTCACTGATACCCCAAGGTGTCTTTATGATAGCCTTGCATAGCACCTTATGATTGGTTTATCAAAGTACTTGCCACACTTTACTACAACTTCATGTTTTTGTTTATTTTTTTTGAATTTTAGTTTATTTATTTATTTTATGCAGCAGGTTCTTATTAGTCATCAATTTTATACACATCAGTGTGTACATGTCAATCCCAATCGCCCAATTCATCACACCACCATCCCCTCCCCCCCATTGGTATCCATACGTTTGTTCTCTACATCTGTGTCTCAACTTCTGCCCTGTAAACCAGAACATCTGTACCATTTTTCTAGGTTCTACATACATGTGTTAATATACGATATTTGTTTCTTTCTTTCTGACTTATTTCACTCTGTATGACAGTCTCTAGATCCATCCACGTTTCAACAAATGACTCGAATTTGTTCCTTTTATGGCTGAGTAATATTCCATTATATATATGTACCACATCTTCTTTATCCATTCGTCTGTCGATGGGCATTTAGGTTGCTTCCATGACCTGGCTATTGTAAATAGTGCTGTAATGAACATTGGGGTGCATGTGTCTTTTTGAATTATGGTTTTCTCAGGGTATATGCCCAGTAGTGGAATTGTTGGATCATATGGTAATTCTATTTTTAGTTTTTTAAGGAACTTCCATACTGTTCTCCATAGTGGCTGTATCAATTTATATTCCCAACAACAGTGCAAGAGGGCTCTCCACACCCTCTCCAGCATTTGTTGTTTGTAGATTTTCTGATGAAGCCCATTCTAACTGGTGTGAGGTGATACCTCATTGTAGTTTTGATTTGCATTTCTCTAATAATTAGTGATGTTGAGCAGCTTTTCATGTACTTCTTGGCCATCTGTATGTCTTCTTTGGAGAAATGTCTATTTAGATCTTCTGCCCATTTTTGGATTGGGTTGTTTGTTTATTTGTTTTAATATTGAGTTGCATGAGCAGTGTATATATTTTGGAGATTAATCCTTTGTCTGTTGATTCATTTGCAAATATTTTCTCCCATTCTGAGGGTTGTCTTTTTGTCTTGTTTATGGTTTCCTTAGCTGTGCAAAAGTTTTTAAGTTTCATTAAGTCCCATTTGATTATTTTTGTTTTTATTTCCATTACTCTAGGAGGTGGGTCTAAAAGGATCTTGCTGTGATTTATGTCATAGAGTGTTCTGCCTATGTTTTCCTCTTTTGTCTTTCTCTTCTCTTAGATGTTGAACTCCTTGAAGACTGATATCCCTGGCCCTAAGACCACGATAGTATCATAGTAAGCAATAAGTAAATAGGTAAATAAATACATATATAAATGTAGATTTACTGAAGTAAATCTTCATTATTACATATGAACTAGTACTTCATTTAGAAGAAAAACAATATGTGGTTTTTAATGTCCTGAGTTGTTCCAGGTAAGTGTTAATTAGCTTATCAAGAATTTAAAAACAGTAGAGGAGTTTATATTATAAGCAGTGTAAAAAGATGAGGAAAATGGAAAGTAAAGGTAGGGGCACAAAATGGAACCAGAAATGAAAATTTAGGTGATAATTGTGAATTCAAATAACTCTCCTTTTTCTTCTGGTCCTATGGTAGTATCTTTGTCCAATTTCAACTCCAAATGCTGAGATTTTCTCTTTATTTAAGGTGATATCTATTTGTCATCTGCAATTTCTTCTAGTGTTAAGTCTGATGTGTCTTCCTAACTTGCCCAACGTTTTGGAGAAAACTTATGAATAGCCTAAGAAAACTGGTCCCTTCCCTAGAATCTTCTTCCTCCTCTTACCTCTCCCTGGTGGCCCCTCATTTCAGGCTTTGATACAATTGTAATAAGTTATACTAATTGGTACATTCTATTCCACATGTTTGGAGCTAGTTATATTGGAAGATAAAGTACACGTTTGCATAAATGAATATGTATCATATGCAAAATAATGTACAAATACGTGCCTGTGATTTACTGGATAAAATCTTAGTTCACAGTGCACTCAAAAATATCTCTACTGTTTGACCATAGGAAGAAGTACTTAATTCTATTTTACTGGAAATTGTGTGTGAAAAATAATTTCTGATACCAAATACAATGAATGATCTTACTGACATGAGAGAAAACTGAAATAATATCTAGACCTCTTTTTACCTTAATCTAGTTGACTCTATATTTTTTCTGGTTAATTAATACTTTCCTTTATTCATGTCTTTTCGCCCTTGAAAATCAAGGGTGTTATGAAGTATTTTAATCTCATTGAACTTCAATTTTCTTATCTGTAAAAAAAAATGGAATTAATGCTTCCTCCTTCTGGGTGAAAGCATTATATAAATGGCAGGTTATCTTTATTGAATCCATCTGAAAATTTTGGTTAAAAAAATGGTATCGGAAATAAGTTAGTCAACATACCATTTACTTATTGTTCTGGGAGAAAAAATATATAATTGTGGGACAAACCTAATTACCTCTTTCCTGTTTTGCCTAGAAGAGTAATGCACTTGGTGAATGCTAATCTTTTAAATAATTCATCTGACAACTATTTTTGAGTGCCTCCTATAAACCTGGTGCTGCTCTGTGTGACGGGAACACATCATTGTACAAGAGAAGGGAAAACCCCTTAAGACATAGAGCTTACATTCTAGAGTAAATATGTGCAGAGAGAAATGTATATTTTTTCAATTGCCAACAGTGGGCCAGTCACTGTGATAGGTGCTATATGTATATCATCTCATTTAATCCTTACCTCAACCCTGAAAATTATCTATTATTGCCCCAAATTTACAGAATTGGAAATTGAGACTCAGAGAGGTAAAGTGGTTTCCCAAGGCCTCAAAGTCCAGTAAATTATAGTACAAGAGTTCAAATAAGTTACACCTGACTATAAGGCCCTCATTTCTAAAAGAGTTACTCTTAACTGGAAAAGTACATATAAATAGAGTGGAGAAAATACAACCTGTCACAAGATCAGAGAATCCTGCCCCTTTTACCAGCAACATTCATTTTGAAGCGTGAGGTCTTGCAGGCTTTCCTGATTTATAAATCTGGGATTCTGCTTCCCTATAGAGATCTTTGTTATTTGATTAGTCTATGATACCATCTACATTTTCCAGATTCTAGATTTGGCTTCCATGAATCAACTTTACTGATTTTTTAGACCCTGGTCTCTCTTTTCCTGTTTTTCCCAGTTTAATTGAACCCATGGGCTTTCTGGACATTCATTTTTCCACTTTTTAATTAACAATAAAAATTATGGGACTAATATCCTCTAGGCTGCTTCCAGGGATGGAATACAAATGCAAATAAGACAGAGAATCTATCCAACTCCAATCCACTAGCTCCCTCTGGCTTAGCTAACCAATTGGTTCAAATTTTTTTCTCTTGTGTTATGTGTATGTATGTGTGTTAATTTCTCAAGGTCTGTTTATGATAACTGTCATGATTCTTTTCATTTTTTAGTTTGTTTTTCAATTTGATAAGAAATATATATACATACTTACATATGTAATATATAGTGAGTATATATAAACATATGTAAAAATGTGTAATATATATGTAAGTATGTAATATATTTCTTGTCCAGTTGTATGTAGGTGTGTCTATACATATATATGCAAATATATAAAGAAATGTACATATTCATATGTTTATTATAACTATACTATATCATAAATTCATGAATATATTATATTCATATACAAATGAATAAGAGAAAATACAGAGAAAAACAAGGAGAATAATCACCTACAAAATCTCCCTACTCAGAAACAAGCTTTTGTATAAAATTTTACTATCTATAGTAAGGCTTTCTGTAAATAACTCAAAATGAATGTATTTATTCAATCAACCTAGTCCAATCTATAAAAACTAAGTCAAATATGCCAATCATTTAACTAAAGTGCTGTTTAATTAATTTAAATAGAAATCCACATGAAAGTGCTATAAGTACAAAGTGTGTGGCAAAATATGATATTTATTATGTGTATGAGATATATACATGTGTCTATATATATATATATATATATATATATATATATATATATATAGTGAATGTGGCAAAAGTATTAGATGAATACTAAAACATTAAACATTTCTAACTTGCAGGGAACCTAAATCTCTTCCTCAAATTGACTTACCAAATAACTGAGTCAACCAGAGCTTATGAAAATTTATTACATTTCATCTTGACCCCCATTTGGGAACAGGGACAAAGTTTCTCTTCAAATTATAACTCACAAAGCTACTGCAATTTTACATGCACCATCAATATTGATTAATAACCATGAAAAGAAGGGCTGACATAATTCTATCTTCAGGGAATCTTCAGGTTATCATGGGACGTGAAGTTCTGTGTTTGTTACAGAGCACTGTGTTCAATTTTGGGCTTTGACAAACTAAAGTTTGTTCAGTAGGTTTTGGCTAATTTCCTTTGGGAAATCAGTTCAGTAAAATCCATGGATAGTGCTTCTAAAGGGGTAAATTCACAAAATTAATACTTTCCAAATTTCCTCATAACCAAGAACATACACACTTACACTCACACACACCTACGCTACTTAGTGATCACTGGTATACATGTGATAAAATTATTCCAAACTAAGGCAAATTTTAGGTCTTGACCAGAAGTCTGGACAAACTTACATAAAATATTGACTCAAGAGATGTAAATTTAATTGATCAATCAGTATTCAATACAATTCTTCTTGGCACATTTAAGAAAATGAGAGCTATCAAAGGTATAATTTGAGAAGCAGCAGAAAACAACATTGGATGTTTAAAACAATTTAAAAAATCCTGTTGAGTCCATTTTCTTAATATTTTAATACTGTGTTGACACCAATATTTTCACTTATGACTGTACTTTAACTGAAATTAGCTTTTAAAAACCATAGTCTGTATTATGACTATAATAAACACGTCCTTAACCATTTTTTTTTTTTTTTTTTTTTACTTTCCCCTTCTTCCTCCGGTTTTCCTTCTTAAGTTAAAGTTGGTTAACAACGTTTTCTTTTCTACCAACTTTTAGGTGTCTAAAAACCCTGCAAAAGCCACTGAAGCACCCTTTTCAACTGACGGAATGTTTCTAGGCTCTGCTTCAAACTTTCCTGCTTCCATTTTGTGTTGGAAGACAAATCTCCATGGGTCTCTTGTGTTTCTGCACATCTTGTGAGCAGAGGCACTGACAGCTTTTGTTCCTGACAATCTTTTCAAGGACGTTTGTATAGAGAACAGTCTTGGAAGATAGAAGAGGTAGTTCTCTCCGTGGAGCAAAGGGCAGGTTTGTTTACAGTCCAGTAAAATAAAGATAATTTCTCCCTCTGTGGCAAAGGACAGGTTTGCTTGCTACCATTATACAAAAAAAAAATTCGAGTTTCTAAGCTCACGGAGCCTCAGCTATGACACAAACCCACTGTGTGTACAGGCATCACCTAGCCCTCATCATATCACCCTGTAGTAATTAGGGCTTGGGGAACGGATGTAAGACAATGCTCTGGCTACTGCTATCGCTATGAGTAATAAACTGCTCCTTGTCTCTGTCTTCTGCCAGCAACCATGAAATTGTGGCAGATCCTTCATAGTTCTCGACATCTGTTTCCTTAATTTCTGTCTTCTGCTTTTTATATGGATTCTTTTCTCCACACAAATGCTTAGATGATGACTCATTGGTTGGTGTGTCTTTCTTTCAATTCAATTTCTCTCCAAATTTCTGCATCCTTACTTGACCTTTATCAGTCTAAAGTACCCACTTGTCCAGGATAAAAAAGAGAATCAGATTACATAATAAGTGACAATGAACTAAAGTCAGAGAGATAAAAAGGATAGAAAAGAAAGTGTGAATGAAAAAAAAAGTGCAGATTATACATGGAGGATATGCCCATGAAAATCCATATGGCAGCTTGTGTTCAATTGTATCCCCATTGGAGACATACGTTTAGAGATATGTTGTTTCTGGGGGCTTGAAAGTAGGATACATTGCCAGGCTGGGTGTCTTGCTTGTTTGACAGATTGACTCTACCTTTTCTTTTCTTAGTGCTCACTGCTAAAAATATTACTTCTCTTATACTCCTATTTCTCACCTCTTTTCCCAACCCTCCAACAATAAAATCTGTAGACTCATATTCAGATAAGTATGGTTAGTTATAAAATAATCAGGGATTTTTATTTGCTTATTAACTCTAATTTCAGAGAGTTCCAGAGGGATGAGCAGTAACCCTCTGCAAAAGGAGTCCTGAGATTCAATGGGAACCTATCATAAATGCATAATTCCAGGCCGTATACCTCAAGGTTTTTGATTCAGTAGGGCTGGTGGGGCACAGAAAATTTCCATTTCTAGTAAGCTTCTTGGGTGCTCTGTAGAAGTTTGTCTCAGAATATTATATGAGAAACTCTGCTCCAGAAACTGCCTCCTTCTGGCATTATGCACATTTACTCAGAGTCAACCTCAAATGTATAGCTTAGTCACTGACAAATGATAGTTGGTTGCAATGATTTTCCCTGGCAGATACTCAACTGCCTAGAGTATTTTGATAGTCAATTTTTGACCCAAGAAACTGAGATTCATATTAATATGAAAAAAACTGCTTAGTTTTAGCATTTGGGGATATATTTGGAAAATTTTCCTTCTGAATATGGTACAATACAATGTACTCATTATTAGCAATGGCCATATATAGAAAGATGTATAAATGGGAGGAAAACACATTGGAAGCTATAGTTTGAAAATACTTTTTGTAAATACTATTATCCCCAAAATATTCTATGTGAATAAGTTAAACAATGTGAAAATTTTTGAAAGACTAAAAGGGATTGTTTTTGAAAAGTAAAGACTATCGCAGTCATTGCTGTTGAGATCATAAGATATGAAATAAGATAAATGAAAAAATGACTTTCATCACTGTTTTGAAATATATTTAGAGAAAAGGTATAACATAATGACACTGATGGTTCTGCAGGTATCTCTTAATATTCTAATTTCCTACTAATGACGTTCATGGGAAAATTACTTCTTCATTTTCTCAATGTTGTCCAAAATAAAGAGAATTAAATACCCACATAATAGGAGTATCATAGTAACAGCTTTTCTTTTTAAGTACAGAATAGCACACTTCATGTCCATCAAATTTGATTGGGAATTCCACAATTAAATTTAGTCAGAATACACTCCAGATGAAACCCATGAGAATGAAGATAACACCATGAGTATAGGATGCTTTAGAGATAAGTATACCACAGTTTAGAATGCCAGGGACTAGGATGATAATGGAAACACTGCTGTCTAAACATTAAACTGAATTATTGTGGAATTACTTGGGGCAATTGATGTTACATAAAACAATCTGATCAATATTCTAACATGTAAACATTTTCACTGCCAATAGGCAGTGTTTATCAATAGACCACCTCTTAAAAAATAGCAACATATATTTCAGACAGTATTTTTCAGGTGTTTTACCTTTTCTTTGAAATTATATTGATAAAAGATTATGGGACTTACAGTTTACGACAATTTTCACTTTTTTCACATCTGGAAATGACACATCATTTTCTGCACTGCATTCATATTCTCCAGCCTGGTCCCTTGTAATTCCATAAATGTCCAAATATTGTCCATTTTCAAATGGTTTTGCTACGTGAAAAAAAAAGTACGGAGTGTTTAATTGTAGCTGCTTGAGGCTTGATTCAAGTAAAACAACGATGGTGTGTCTTCCTATTAGATATTGCTGACAAAATAATTCCAAATGTAACTGGGGAATTATTAAACCTTTTGTTCTCTTATATTCAGAGGTAAAGTCAGAGAAAAAAGCAGAAACTGAACAAGGGATACTATAACAACTGTTTCCCCAGAACAGGATATACATGTGTTCTTTTTAATTGATTGTGGTCTCCTAACCTCCTCACACATCAAATCAAGCTCTGCACATTTCTGTAATTGAGTTCAACAACCTCCTAGCAGTGTAGATGAAATTCACTAATATAACTTGTTACATATTGACTTTTATACAGTGTAAGCTAGCAACTTGACACTTAACCTAACTAAATGCTACTTTTCTTTTGGGGAAATCTCACACTCATTCTCAAAGTTTCAAGCTAGATGCCTTGATAAAAGTATGGAGATATATTAAACCATTGCTATATTTCAGTTTCCATACTTATTAAGGTTTCTAAGGGAGTTATACTATATACACTATACATAACCCACCTAATAAAACTCAGGATAAAACTTTATGATTCTCAAACTAAGAGTTAAGTGGCTGTAAAAACAAACTAAATTACTTTTATTTTTTAATATTCCAGGGAAAACATTCTATTTGACTAAAAGTGACAGATTAAAAATACAGGGACAATCATGGATAAAAGAATATTCCCAAGTGAATGGGATTTGAAAAGAAGACTACTTTCTGAAAAAATGGAATTTTTATTTATTTGAAAGTAGAGAATCATCAGGCAGGAGGTTCCTGATTATTAGAGATACTACAGAGGAAGAATGGGCCTATGTGAATTTTAGGAGGAGGGATTTCATACATAATATCTATGTTAATTTTTTTTTTCCTTTGGGTTCCCTTATCTGGGTATATCAGTTGCTGCATTGTTGCCCTCCAGGTAACTATGACTTTGCTAACTAAAATCTGCAGTGTTTAGAATATAGATGATTAAGTCATTTCTCTGGCTGATCACAATTTGTAGATAGAGGAGAGTTATACTTCTGAGATGATAGTTGGCTGATGTGCTATTGTAGGTATACAGAGGTAAGCTCACAAAAGCAGCAGTTGTCTTCAAATTCATGTTCTTAAAATCTGATTTTATAATCATTTTCTTTGCTCAACTTGGTGTCTTTATCTGACTCCAAACACTAATATAATATTAAATTTTAATGTTCCCTTCCATTTCTCTTATTTTTCATTCTTACAATGAAGATAATCTAGTCCTAAATGTGTCCATAAAAAACTACTGAAATATAGGGAGGACAAAATCTTTATTCATATCTAAGAATTTTTAAAATATAACTTGAATTATAAAGGGGGATATTAAACAGAAATTAAAGTATGGGGAAAATTGATCTACTATATCAGAATTAAATAATCTCATTGGGCAGTATAAAATGAAGCCAATCACAAGTAAAAAGGTATAATATTGTGAAAATTTGTAAAAACAAAATTTATAAGGGTCTAACTTATTTTCAATATTAAAATGTTATATGTAAATTCCCATTTTTGTGAAATGACATAATTTTAAGAAGTGTTACCCCCAAATGCATGTTTTTGATAAATAAATCATTAAATATGGTGTGTATTAGTGTATGTCATTGTTTAAAGAAAGAAACACATTAGATTTGAAATAATAGATTTCAGAAATATAAAAAGATGCAAGCATTTTTTTCTCTCTTAAATGGTTAAATGGCAGACTTTGTAAGACTGACAACAACTACAAGAAGCTGTGTGACAAAACACCACCAATATCAAAACCACTACCTCATTCAACTCGAGAGCACCATTTACATCTATTGAATGTCTGTTCCTAGAGTTCACTGCACAATCTATGCACCCAGATTCAGGGATCCTTCTCCAACCCCACCAGAGAACAATGTCTTTATTTACAAACCAGAATTATCAATAGATGTCTATGCATTGCACAAATCAATACCTATAGAGCAAGTGAATGAATGGGTGATATTGCCAACACTAGCTATTGATAATAAGACACTAATATAAAGAAGCATAAATGCATGGTCAACATCTTAATTTTCCCCACTGGATTCCTGATACTTTAAGCCATTCCCTTAATTCCATTCACCATGCATCAGCTCTTCCCAAAGGTGTGCTCTAAGTATTCTCTTGTTTTCACACAACTGTAGCTCTGTTTCCATCCTGAATGCATCTTGCTCTTTTCTCAGTCTAATCTTACCATGCTTGAATTTCAGATTTGAAACTTGGAGTTGCTTTGCCTAGAATTTATACCCTGGAGTGTCCTGCCTGTCTGTGATTTGCTTGGTTGCCTCTTTGGCTTTTGATATCCTCAGTTTTCCTGAGTAGTAATTCTTTACCTTAGTTTTAGACCCAAGGAAACCAATCTTGTCCTTGGACACTTGTCAGGGTCTCTATTTCCATCACTCCCTTAGTAAGGGAAGAGGATCTGCACACAGTACATTGAAATGCAAAGAGTAACATTTCAGTTCAAGCAATCTAACTCAACTTATCCCCAGAAAACAGAGGGGGAAGGCCAAGGCTAAAGAAATATAGGGAGCTAGTGACTTGGCATCATCACCACTGCCAAGACTTTACAGTGTTTATAAGGGTTATGTACTATCTGAGGGTACTCCTTATAAATCTAGAAGATGTATAAAAATTGTGTATATTTCATAGGGTACAAATTATAAATGTTGGTGAAACATAGGCCATTGTGACTTGGCAGCCTTCTTCTGGTCACAGGTTTTACCATTCTCCATGTGTGCAACAACAATTTCTGTTTTGTTTATCTGCATTCCTAGCTCTACCATAGTACTTGAAACAGTATATACTTGGTAAATATTATTGAATAAATAAAAAATACATTAATTAAAGAATTAACAAAGTCCCGTTAGGATAGTGCACGAAGAATCTAAACACTTTTATTTAAAGAAATTGCCACTTCTCTTTCAGAGTCGAGAGGAAGGGAAAGAACTTTAAAGAACTGTCATCCTTGCTGACGTCTTATAGTAATAAGTGATAGCAGTGGTAAGAACAGACTCTGGTATAGCTATCACAGATCCTTTTTATGATTATAAAGACTAACAAAAACTTCAAATACAATTTTGAAGAAAAAGTGATAAGTACTTCCTGTAATCTAAACAATAATTTTCTTTTGTGCTTAGTCTCTTCCAGACATGGATAGACTCGTCTCAAAAAACAAATGGAAAACTGGAGAAATTCCACAGGCTTTCAATAATGCCACTATTATCAACATCTTCAAAAGAAAGGCTGAAAAACAGAATGCAGCTATGCTTTATAATATCTCTCTTATATTGATTTCTGGTAAGAATCTGGCAGGAAAGAGTTCTGTATTGGCCACTAAATAATATCTAGATTTGGCTTTATGGTTTGGTAAACCATCTGAAAATTGTTAGTAAAAACATTATATTTCTACAAAGTGCTAATACGTTTGAGAAAAACTTTTGACAAAATAAATCTCGGGATCTCTGGAGAGAAGATGGCGGAAGACTAAAACGCGGAGATCACCTTCCTCCCCACAGATACATCAGAAATACAGCTACACGTGGAACTGCTCCTATAGAACAGCCACTGAACGCTGGCAGAAGACCTCAGACCTTCCAAAAGGCAAGAAATGCCCCACGTAGCTGGGTAGGTCAAAAGAAAAAAGAATAAACAGAGACAAAAGAATAGGGACGGGACCTGCACCAGTGGGAGGGAGCTGTGAAGAAGGAAAGGTTTCCACACACTAGAAGCCCCTTCGCGGGCGGAGACTGCGGGTGGTGGAGGGGGATGCTTCAGAGCCACGGAGGAGAGCGCAGCAACAGGGGTGCGGAGGGCAAAGAGGAGAGATTCCCGCACAGAGGATCGCTGCAGACCAGCACTCACCAGTCCGAGGGGCGTGTCTGCTCACCCGCCAGGACGGGCTGGGGCTGGGAGCTGAGGCTCGGGCTTCGGTCAGATCCCAGGGAGGGGACTGGGGTTGGCTGCGTGAACACAGCCTGGAGGGCTAGTGCACCACAGCTAGACGGGAGGGAGTCCGGGAGAAGCCTGGAGCTGCCGAAAAGACCGGAGACCTTTTCTTCCCTCTTTGCTTCCTGGGGCGCGAGGAGAGGGGATTAAGTGTGCCGCGTAAAGGACCCCAGAGACAGGAATGAGACGCTAAGGCTGCTGCTGCCGCCACCAAGAACCCTGTGTGCGAGCACAGGTCATTCTCCACACCTCCCCTCCAGGGAGCATGTGCAGCCTGCCACTGCCAGGGTCCCGGGACCACGGGACAACTTCCCCTGGAGAACGCACAGCGCGCCTCAGCCTGGTGCAACGTCACACTGCCCTCTGCCGTCACAGGCTCACCCCGCACTCGGTGCCCCTCCCTCCCCCCGGCCTGAGTGAGCCAGAGCCCCCTTATCGGCTGCTCCTTTAACCTCGTCCTGTCTGACCAGAGAGCAGACGCCCTCAGGTGATCTACACGCAGAGGCGGGGCCAAGACCAAAGCTGAACCCCCGGAGCTGTGCAAACAAGGAAAGGGGGAGGTCTATCCCACCAGCCTCAGAAGCAGCAGATTAAATCTCCACAATCAACTTAAAGTGCCCTGCATCTGTGGAATACCTGAATAGACAGCGAACCATCCAAAGTTGAGGAGGTGGACTTTGGGAGCAAGATATATTATTATTTGGACTTTGGGAGGAAGATATATTATTATTTCCCCCTTTTTCTCTTTTTGTGAGTGTGTATGTGTGTGCTGCTGTGTGAGATTTTGTCTGTATAGCTTTGATTTCACCATTTGTCTTAGGGTTCTGACTGACCCATTTTTTTTTTTTTACTTTAAAAAATTTTTCTTCTTAATAATTATTTTTTTATTTTAATAGCTTTATTTTATCCTACTATATTTTATCTTCCTTCTTTCTTTCTTCCTTTCTTCCTTCCTTTCTTCCTCCCTTCCTTCCTCCTTTTCTTCCTTCCTTTCTTCCTTCCTTCCTTTCTCTCTTCCTTCCTTTCTTCCTTCCTTTACTTCCTTTCTTCCTTTTTTCCTTCCTTCCTTTCCTCCTTTCTTCCTTCCTTCCTTTCTTCCTTCCTCCCTCCCTTCCTTCCTTCCTCCCTTCATTCCTCCCTTCCTTCCTTCCTTCCTCCCTTCCTTTCTTTCTTTCCTTTCTATTTTTTCTCCCTTTTATACTGAGCCGTGTGGATTAAAGGCTCTTGGTGCTCCAGCCAGGCATCAGGGCTGTGTCTCTGAGGTGGGAGAACCAACTTCAGGACACTGGTCCACAAGAGACCTCCCAGCCCCACGTAATGTCAAATGGCAAAATCTCCCAGAGATCTCCATCTCAACACCAAAACCCAGCTTCACTCAACGACTAGCAAGCTACAGTGCTGGACACCCTATGCCCAAAAACTAGCAAGACAGGACTACAGCCCCATCCATTAGCAAAGAGGCTGCCTAAAATCATAATAAGGCTACAGACACCCCCAAACACACGACCAGACGTGGACCTGCCCACCGGAAAGACAAGATCAAGCCTCATCCACCAGAACACAGGCACTAGTCCCCTCAAGCAGGAAACCTACTCAACCCAGTGAATCCACATTAGCCACTGGGGACAGACACCAAAAACAACAGGAACTCGAACCTGCAGCCTGCAAAAAGGAGACCGCAAACATGGTAAGAAAAACGAAAAGAGAGAAAAACACACAGCAGATGAAGGAGCAAGGTAAAAACCCACCAGACCTAAGAAATGAAGAGGAAATAGGCAGTCTACCTGAAAAATAATTCAGAATAATGGTAGTAAAGATGATCCAAAATCTTGGAAATAGAATAGACAAATTCAAGAAACATTTAACAAGGACCTAGAAGAAATAAAGAGGAAGAAAGCAATGATGAGCAACAAGATAAATGAAATTTAAAATACTCTAGAAGGGATCAATAGCAGAATAACTGAGGCAGAAGAACGGATAAGTAACCTGGAAGATAAAATAGTGGAAATAACTACTGCAGAGCTGAATAAAGAAGAAAGAATGAAAAGAACTGAGGACAGTCTCAGAGACCTCTGGGACAACATTAAACACACCAACATTTGAATTATAGGGGTCCTGGGAGAAGAAGAGAAAAAGAAAGGGACTGAGAAAATATTTGAAGACATTATAGTTGAAAACTTCCCAAATATGGGAAAGGAAATAGTTAATCAAGTCCAGGAAGCACAGAGAGTGCCATACAGGACAAAGGAGAAACACGCCAAGACACATATTAATCAAACTATCAAAAATTAAATACAAAGAAAACATACTAAAAGCAGCAAGGGAAAAATAACACACAAGGGAATCCCCATAAGGTTAACCGCTGATCTTTCAGCAGAAACTCTGCAAGCCAGAAGGGAGTGGCAGGACATATTTAAAGTGATGAAGGAGAAAATCCTACAACCAAGATTACTCTACCCAGCAAGGATCTCATTCAGATCTGATGGAGAAATTAAAACCTTTACAGACAAAGAAAAGCTGTGAGAGTTCAGCACCACCAAACCAGCTTTACAACGAATGCTAAAGGAACTTCTCTAGGCAAGAAACACAAGAGAAGGAAAAGACCTACAAGAACAAACTTGAAAGAATCAAGTAAATGGTAATAGGAACATACATATCGATAATTACCTTAAATGTAAATGGATTAAATGCTCCCACCAAAAGACACAGACTGGCTGAATGGATACACAAACAAGACCCATATATATGCTGTCTACAAGAGACCCACTTCAGACCTAGGGACACATACAGACTGAAAGTAAGGGGGTGGAAAAAGATATTCCATGCAAATGGAAATCAGAAGAAAGCTGGAGTAGCAATTCTCATATCAGACAAAATAGACTTTAAAATAAAGACTATTACAAGAGACAAAGAAGGACACTACAAAATGATCAAGAGGTCGAACCATGAAGAAGATATAACAATTGTAAATATTTATGAACCCAACATAGGAGCACATCAATACATAAGGCCAATATTAACAGCCATAAAAGGGGAAATCAACAGTAACACAATCATAGTAAGGGACTTTAACACCCCACTTTCACCAATGGACAGATCATCCAAATTGAAAATAAATAAGAAAATACAAGTTTTAAATGATACATTAAACAAGATGGACTTAATTGATATTTATAGAACATTCCATTCAAAAACAACAGAATACACATTTTTCTCAAGTGCTCATGGAACATTCTCCAGGATAGATCATATCTTGGGTCGCAAATCTAGCCTTGGTAAATTTAAGAAAATTGAAATTGTATCATGTATCTTTTCCGACCACAACACTATGAGACTAGATATCAATTACAGGAAAGGATCTGTAAAAAATACAAACACATGGAGGCTAAACAATACACTACTTAATAACGAAGTGATCACTAAAAATCAAAGAGGAAATCACAAAATACTAATAAACAAATGACAATGGAGACACGATGACCCAAAACCTATGGGATTCAGCAAAAGCAGTTCTAAGAGGGAAGTTTATAGCAATACAATCCTACCTTAAGAAACAGGAAACATCTCGAATAAACAACTTAATTTGCACCAAAAGCAATTAGAGAAAAAAGTACAAAAACCCCCCAAATTTAGCAGAAGGAAAGAAATCATAAAGATCAGATCAGAAGTAAATGAAAAAGAAATGAAGGAAATGATAGCAAAGATCAATAAAACTAAAAGCTGGTTCTTTGAGAAGATAAACAAAATTGATAAACCATTAGCCAGACTCATCAAGAAAAAAAGCAAGACTCAAATCAATAGAATTAGAAATGAAAAAGGAGAGGTAACACTGGACACTGCAGAAATACAAAAAATTATTAGAGATAACTACAAGCAACTGTATGCCAATAAAATGGACAACCTGGAAAAAATGGACAAATTCTTAGAAATGCACAAGCTGCCAAGACTGAACCAGGAAGAAATAGAAAATATGAACAGACCAAGCACTGAAATTGAAACTATGATTAAAAATTTTCCAACAGGCTTCCCTGGTGGTGCAGTGGTTGAGCATCTACCTGCCGATGCAGGGGACACAAGTTCATGCCCCTGGGCAGGAAGATCCCACATGCCGCAGAGTGGCTGGGTCCGTGAGCCATGGCCGCTGAGCCTGTGCGTCCGGAGCCTGTGCTCTGCAACGGGAGAGGCCACAACAGTGAGAGGCCCACATACCACAAAAAAAAAAAAAAAAAAAAAAAAAAAAAAACAACTTCCAACAAACAAAAGCCCAGGACCAGATGGCTTCACAGGTGAATTCTATCTAACATTTAGAGAAGAGCTAACACCTATCCTTCTCAAACTCTTCCAAAAAACTGCACAGGAAGGAACACTACCAAACTAATTCTATGAGGCCACAATCACCCTGATACCAAACCAGACAAAGATGTCAGAAAGAAAGAAAACTACAGGCTAATATCACTGATGAACATAGATACAAAAATCCTCAACAAAATACTAGCAAACAGAATCCAGCAGCACATTAAAAGGATCATACACCATGATCAAGTTGAGTTTATTCCAGGAATGCAAGGATT
This sequence comes from Kogia breviceps, assembly GCF_026419965.1. Lineage (NCBI taxonomy): Eukaryota > Metazoa > Chordata > Mammalia > Artiodactyla > Physeteridae > Kogia > Kogia breviceps. Next base: position 140,282,212 of record NC_081310.1, on the reverse strand, counting down.
CTTCAATATACACAAATCAATCAACGTGATACACCATATCAACAAACTGAAGGAGAAAAACCATATGATCATCTCAAAGGATGCAGAGAAAGCTTTTGACAAAATTCAACACCCATTTACGATAAAAGCTCTGCAGAAAGTAGTCATAGAGGGAACTTTCCTCAATATAATAAAGGCCATATATGACAAACCCACAGCCATCATCATTCTCAATGGTGAAAAACTGAAACCATTTTCACTAAGATCAGGAACAAGACAAGGTTGCCGACTCTCACCACTCTTGTTCAACATAGTTTTGGAAGTTCTAGCCACAGCAATCAGAGAAGAAATAAATAAATAAATAAAAGGAATCCAAATCGGAAAAGAAGTAATGCTGTCACTGTTTGCAGATGATATGATACTATACATAGAGAATTCTAAGGATGCTACCAGAAAACTACCAGAACTAAGCAATGAATTTGGTAAAGTAGCAGGATACAAAATTAATGCACAGAAATCTCTGGCATTCTTATACACTAATGATGAAAAGTCTGAGAGGGAAATTAAGAAAACACTCCCATTTACCATTGTAACAAAAAGAATAAAATATCTACAAATAAACCTACCTAAGGAGACAAAAGCCCTGTATGCAGAAAATTATAAGACACCGATGAAAGAAATTAAAGATGATACAAATAGATGGAGAGATATACCATGTTCTTGGATTGGAAGAATCAACGTTGTGAAAATGACTCTACTACCCAAAGCAATCTACAGATTCAATGCCATCCCTATGAAACTACCACTGGCATTTTTTACAGAACTAGAACCAAAAATTTCACAATTTGTATGGAAACACAAAAAACCCCGAATAGGCAAAGCAATCTTGAGATCTAAAAATGGAGCTGGAGGAATCAGGCTCCCTGATTTCAGACTATACTACAATGGTACAGTAATCAAGGCAGTATGGTACTGGCACAAAAACAGAAATATAGATCAATGGAACAGGATACAAAGCCCAGAGATAAACCCACACACATATGGTCACCTTATCTTTGATAAAGGAGGCAAGAATATACAGAGGAGAAAAGACTGCCTCTTCAATAAGTGATGCTGGGAAAACTGGACAAGTACATATAAAAGTATGAAATTAGAACACTCTCTAACACCATACACAAAAATAAACTCAAAATGGGTTTAAGACCTAAATGTAAGGCCAGACACTATCAAACTCTTAGAGGGAATATAGGCAGAACACTCTATGACATAAATCACAGCAAGTTCCTTTTTGACCCATCTCCTAGATAAATGGAAATAAAAACAAAAATAAACAAGTGGGACCTAATGAAACTTAAAAGGTGTTGCACAGCAAAGAATACCATAAACAAGACCAGAAGAGAACCCTCAGAATGGGAGAAATAGTTGCAAATGAAGCAACTGACAAAGGATTAATTTCCAAAATTTATAAGCAACTCAGGCAGCTCAATAACAAAAAAACAAACAACCCAATCCAAAAATGAGCAGAAAACCTAAATATACATTCTCCAAAGAAGATATACAGATTACCAACAAACACACGAAAGAATGCTCAACATCATTAATCATTAGAGAAATGCAAATCAAAACTACAATGAGATATCATCTCACAGCGGTCAGAATGGCCAACATCAAAAAATCTACAAACAATAAATGCTGGAGAGGGTGTGGAGAAAAGGGAACATTCTTGCACTGTTGGTGGGAATGTAAATTGATACAGCCACTATGGAGAACAGTATGGAGGTTCCTTAAAAAACTAAAAATAGAACTACCATACGACCCAGCAATCCCACTACTGGCCATATACCCTGAGAAAACCATAATTCAAAAAGAATCATGTACCAAAATGTTCATTGCAGCTCTACTTACAATAGCCAGGACATGGAACCAACCTAAGTGTCCATTAACAGATGAATGGATAAAGAAGATGTGGCATATATATACAATGGAATATTACTCAGCCATAAAAAGAAATGAAAGTGGGCTTCCCTGGTGGTGCAGTGGTTGAGAATCTGCCTGCCGATGCAGGGGACACGGGTTCGTGCCCCGGTCCGGGAAGATCCCACATGCCGCAGAGCGGCTGGGCCCGTGAGCCATGGCCGCTGAGCCTGTGCGTCCGGAGCCTGCGCTCCACAATGGGAGAGGCCACAACAGTGAGAGGCCTGCGTACCACAAAAAAAAAAAAAAAAAAAAAAAAAAAGAAATGAAAGTGAGTTATTTGTAGTGAGGTGGATGGACCTGGCGTCTGTCATACAGAGTGAAGTAAGTCAGAAGAAGAAAAACAAATACCATATGCTAACACATATATATGGAATCTAAGAAAAAAAAAGTCATTAAGAGACTAGGGGTAAGACAGGAATAAAACACAGACCTACTAGAGCGTGGACTTGAGGATATGGGGAAGAGGGAGGTTAAGCTCTGACGAAATGAGAGTGTGGCATGGACATATATACACTACCAAGCGTAGGGTGGATAGCTAGTGGAAAGCAGCCACATGGCACAGGGAGATCAGCTAGGTGGTTAGGGACCACCTAAGGGGTGGGATAGGGAGGCTGGGAGGGAGGGAGATGCAAGAGGGAAGAGATATGGGAACATATATGTATGTATAACTGATTCACTTTGTTGTAAAGCAGAAAGTAACACACTATTGGAAAGCAATTATACTCCAATAAAGATGTTAAAAAAAATCTTTCTTCCCTTAATTTCTAGTACATTATCCTTCACTAATTTTCCTCTCACCTCTCTGGCTATTTCTTTTCACTTTTTCAAAACCCTTCATATCTTCACATCTCCCAAATATTGCTTCTGTCCTATGACCTCATTTTTCCTCATTCAGTACACTTTTCATGATTAAATGGATTTGTTCATTCATTTTCATTTCACTATTATCTATATATTGATAAGCAACTGATTGATCTATGTATCCTGTATCTATATCCTGAATCTTGGAGGCATTTATTTAGTGGGACATCTCCACTTGGATGTCTCACAGGCATCTCAGAATCAAAACACCAAAACTAAACTTACTTTTCCTGCTATACCTGAAACTCCTGCCAAGTTCCAATCTCAGTGAGTGCTCTGATTATCACCTAGTTGCTCAAGCCACATATCTTAGCTTAACTTTGACAGCACATTTTGTCTTAATCCATAAACCACCAGTCACTGTGTCTTGTCAATTTTACCCACTAAGTAATTCTCAAACCCCTCTAGGAGCCTCTGTGTCTCAGTTACTGATCTCTGAATGCACATACTAGGATGGTGTGCCAATGACTACATACTGCTTTGCAGAGTCATTTCTATCATTTCCCAAAACCCTTGCTCAGAAACAGTCATCCCATTTTTCAAGACTGCCCTTCAAGAATATATTTTATTAGGTTCTTATAGCCATTTATTACTAAATAGTACTCTGCAAATGAATTTTAAAATACCCTTTGAATGATTCACTTACATTTATGACTGTAATTATTTCCTGTCAGCTTGTTATCTACCAGCATATTTAGTATCATGCAAGTATCTCCTCTATGCATTTTCCCATATTGAGTGGTTAGGGATGTGGTTTCTAGAACTAGCCTATGTGGCTTCAAATGGCAACTCTGCCATTTACAAGTTCTGTGACCTGATACAAGGTGTTTGACCAATAGTTTACTCATCTGTGTTGTGTGAGGATAATAACAGAACCTGCCTCATACTTATGGTTGTTGTGAGGATTAAGTTGGTTAATGAAAGCAAAGTGCTTAGAACACTGTGTGACACATCATAGGAAATATATATATATTGTTATTACAATGCACAGGATTAGGCATGCCAGGAAGATTAGTTTAGATAAATATTGTTTCTGTGGTGAGAGGTTACTGTATTCAAGGATTGACGCTTCTGTCTTAACATGATATTCAATGGAACTAGAAGTGAAAATAAATAAATAAGTAACTGAGAGGTGTTAATAGCAATGACCAGTTAAGTTCTCATATCACTGTAGGAGATCAGTAAATATATCTGTCTTGTAGATCTGTAGATGGAATTGAAGGTTGATCTCATGTTGGAGTCACTTTCTCTCTGCCTGAATTCCCAAGGACAATTTAACCTTAATTCACTTCTTTCCTTTCTTAACAAAACAAAACAAGAAAGTCTGTGCTAATGTTATAAGGCACACACATGCTTGCTATTAATAATTTTTGCCTTTTATTGTTTATTGAAGTATATTTGACATACAATATTATATTAGTTTCACATATATAACACAGTGATTCAGTATTTATATACATTATACATTGGTCACCAGGATAAGTCTAGTATCCATCCATCACCATACAAAATTATTTCAATATTATTGAATATATTTCTTAAACTGTATATTACATCCCCATGACTTATTTATTTTATAATTAGAAGTTTGTACCTCTTAATCCACTTCACCTATTTTATTCAATTTCCCATCCTCCTCTTCTCTGTTGACCACCAGTTTTTTCTCTGTATCTATGAGCCTGTTTCTGTTTTGTTTTGTTTGTTCATTTTTGATTTTTAGATTCCACAAATAAGTAAAATAATATACTTGTCTTTCTCTGCATGACTTATTTCACTTAGCATAATGCCCTCTAGATTTATCCATGTTGTCACAAATGGAAAGATTTCACTCTCTTTTATAGATAGTAATATTTCTTTGTCTATATACCACATCTTCTTTATCCATTCATCTGTCAAACATTCCTCTATTAATGAACACTTAGGTTGCTTCCAAACCTTTATTATTGGTAAATAATGCTGCAATGGACATTAGAATGCAAGTATCTTTTTGAATTAAAGTTTTTGTCTTCCTCATATTAATATCCAGAAGTGGAACTGCTAGATGATATGGTAGTTCTAGTTTTAATTTTTTGAGGAACCTCTATGCTGTTTTTCATAGTGGCTGTACCAATTTACATTCCCACCACAGTGCACGAGCGTTCCCTTTTTTCCTCATCTTCACCAACACTTATTTTTTCTTGTATTTTTGATAATAGCCTTTCTGGCAGGTGTGAGGTACTATCTCACACAGAAATCTTACATGTGTTTCCTTGTCTTTACCAAGGACTAGGCTGTACATACATAGCAAGAAACCTCAAAAAGTTGCAGAAAGAACAACTTGGGAGTTTGTAAGCTGAACAATTCCTAGAGCTCAAACAATGTGAAGAGTCATTTGATCTCTGACCATCAAGAATGAAAAGGCCTCTGTAATTATCAGAGAATTCAGTGCAGACTTAAGAGGCTTATGTCTTAGTAGAAAGGTTAAAGAAAAGCTGGAATAGAGATTCTTCTAGATCTGTTCCCTTAAAGCTTAAAAGTAGGATTCCATGGATCAAAATTATCTATAAGTAATATAGCTTCCTGTAAGAAAAAAGCCCAACACTTTTTAAGGAAACAAAATGAAATCTAGACATTCAACAATGTAACAAACAAAATGTCCAGTTTCCCATGAAAAAAATCACTATATATTCAAAGACGCAGGAAGTTGTGAACAGTAACTAAGATAAAAATGAGTCAACAGAAATAGATCTACAAATGAGAGAGATGATAGAACCATCAGGCAAATATTTTTAAATATCCAGCTATTATAACTATATTTAAGTATTTAAGGAAAAAATAGTGAATATAATTATGAGAGGAATGGAAAATAGAAAAAAAATTACCAAAATTCTTGACATAGGAACACAAAATATCTCAAATGAAATATTAATTGGCTGAAATTAATTGGCAGACTAGATACTGAAGACAAACTTTATTAAACTTAAAAGCATTTATTATCAAAAAAGCATTTATTATCATTTTAGTATTTATCTAAACTGAAGCAGAAGGAGAAAAGAATACAAATAACCAAACAAATAATTAAACAAACAGAGCATCAGTTATATATGGAAAATATAAATTTCTCTCATATATGGATATTGGAGTTCCCTAAAGGGGATAGAAAAATTATTTGAAGAAATAAAGGAGGAATTTTTCCCAAATTTGATGCAGACAATAAAATGTCAAATATAATAAGTTAATAATCTCCAATCAGGATAAACACAAATAAAAATCACTCAAAAGCACATTATAATCAAATTGCTGAAAACCAGAAAGAAAGAGAAAATTTAAATAGCATCCAAAGACAAAACAAACGTTGCATGCCAAGAAACAGAAACAAATATTTTCCAGACTTCTTGTCTGAAACTACATAAGCCAGAAGACAGTAGACCACCACCACAAAAAAATAAAGGTCCAAAGTCAATCCTGTGAGCTTCAACCTTAAGAAACTAGGAAATGAAGAACAAATGAAACCTAAAGAAAACAGAATTATGAAAGTAATAAAAAGCAGAAATCAGTAAAATTAAAAATGGACAATCAATAGAGAAAAATCAATGAAACCAAAGCTAGTCTTTTAAAAGATCACTGAAATGGATAAATCTTAGCTAGGCTAATAAAAAATAGAAAGATAACACAAATTACCAATATCAGAGGTGAAAGAGAGGATATAATAACTATAGTCATAAGAAAAATTGAATAACTACTAAACAAATACTAAGAAAAACTAACATTTAACTCAAGAATTTAGATTAAATGGACAAATTCATTGAAAGACACAAATCTCAAAACCGATCTAGAAGAAATAGAAAATCTGAATATTCAATATTTTTTCAATTATAAGAAATTAAATTTATAACTTAAAATTTCCCACATGGAAAACTCCAGGATCATGTTTATTAAGATTTTAAGGAAGAAATAATGCCAGACTTATACAAAGTCTTTCTGAAAATGGAGAAGGAAAATTCCCCAAAGCATTTTATGAGGCTAACATTACTTCAACATCAAATCTAACAACAACAAAAGAAAAAAAAATGATGAACATAGACACAAAAATCTTTTAACAAAATTTTAGTAAACAAATCCAGTAATATATAAAAATGATAATACACCATGGCCAAGTGTGGTTTATCCCAGAATTGAAAGACTGGTGATACAACTGAAAAGTCAAACAATATAATTCACTATATTAAGAACAACAACAATAATCTACAAGTATCTCTAGATGCAGGTAAATCATTGAAAACATTCAATATTCATTCAAGATAATATGTTTCAGAAAACTGAGAATTGAAGGGAACTTTCTCAACTTGACAAAAACTTCTGCAAAAACCCTACACCTAACCTCATACTTAATGATTTAAGAGTAAATCCTTTCCCCCTAAGATGAGGGTCAAGGTAAGGTTGTCTACTCTGACCCATATCTCACATCTTATACATAAATTAACTCAATAATCATGACTGACCTAAATGTGAATCATAAAACTATAAATATTCTAGAAGAAAACTATAAATATTCTTTGTTTTGGGCTAAGAGTTCTTAGATATGACACTAAAAGCAAAAGACATAGAAGAAGATATGGATAAACTGGCTTTCATCAAAATTAAACAAAACTTTGCCTTACAAAAGACACTATTAATAAAATAGGAAGGCAAGTCATATAATGGGAGAAAACTTTCTAAATCATATTGGACAAAGGTCTTGTATCAAGCATATATAAGGAACTCTCAAAACTCAATAAAAACATACAATCTAATAAAGAAATGAACAAAAGATTTAAATAGATGCTTTTTGAAAGAAAATACTCAAGTAGTAAACAGATATGTCAAAAGGTGATAGACATAATTAGTCATTAAGAAAGTTAGGAAAAGCAAAACCAAAATGAGATTCCACTGTACATATATTAGAATGGCAAACAAACAAACAAAAAACTCACACACAAACACACACGAAAAAAACCACTGATTAGTGCTGGTAGAAAGCAGAACACCTGGAGTTCTCCTATATTGCTGGTGGAATGTGAAATGGCACTGTCCCTTTGAAAAATAGTGTGTCAGTTTTGCATAAAATTAAACATGCATTTACCATGTTACCAAACAATTTTACTCCCAGAGAAATAGAAATCTGCATTTGTATGAAAACATGTATACAACGTTTATATTGGCTTTACTGGTAATTACTAAAAATGAAACAACCCAAATGTCCTTTAAACAGTGAATGAATAAACAAATTGTGGTACATCCATACAAGGCAATACCATTTGCCAATAAAAGTATTCATATTATATAACATGGATGAATCTCAAATACAGTTTACTAAATGAAAGAAACTAGATCCAAAAGGCTACATGTATGAGTTAATTTATATAACATTCTAGAAATAGTGAAACTATAGATGTGAAGAATAGATCAGTTTTTGCCAGGGTTGGGGAAGGGAAGGCTGGTTGACTACAGAAGTGCATCATGAAGGAATATATTCAAATGCTTAAACTGTTTTGTATCTTGATTGTGGTGGTGAATACATGTGGATTTATTTGTTAAAACCCATAGAATTTTATGCTACAAAGAATGGTTATTTACTTTATGTAAATTTAAAGACAAAGCATATATATATATATATATATATATATATATATATTTTTTTTTTTTTTTTTTTTTTTTTTTTTTTTTTTTCCAGTATGCTGGCCTCTCACTGCTGTGGCCTCTCCCGTTGCGGAGCACAGGCTCCGGATGCGCAGGCTCAGCAGCCATGGCTCACGGGACTAGCTGCTCTGCGGCATGTGGGATCTTCCCAGACCGGGGCACGAACCCATGTCCCCTGCAAAGGCAGGCGGACTCTCAACCACTGCGCCACAAGGGAAGCCCGACAAAGTATATTGATATGTAGCATACCACTACATACTCAACAAAATGACCAAAATTTTAAAAATGCCAAATGTTGATGAGGAAGTGAAGCATATAACACAGCTCTCTCCTAAGAACTAAGATGAAAATCCTTCTTTCCCAATCCTTTCAGTCCTACAGGGAAGGAGGTAGTTTTAGGAGTATTCTAGTTGGATGATGGTGAATCATATTTTAGAATTTCCACAGAGGTAATGTGAATTACAACTCACTCTGCTATCTGTTGCCTTAGGATTTCAGCTGAAGGTTCCATTTTAGCATCCTATTATATTAGCTTTGTGACCCAAGGCCCTCTGTGAATAATACACTCTGTACTCCAGGGTCTGGCCAGAGAATAGAACTTTGATTTCTATTATCACAAGCTCACATAGAGAAATAGCATTCATAAGGGATTACATGAAGAAAATTCATTCATTTCTTCAGCTATTTAAGTTTTCTTCTTTTCAGAATAAGCCAGTATATTAGAAGACTGTCCCCTTTCATTACTTTATTATGGTTCCTATTAAAATTTCCTTTACCAAACTTTGCTTCAGTGTTATCATACCAGTCATCATTGAGGGACATTATAAGAATGGCCATATGAAATTTCCTATTACATTTTTATTGGAACACTTACTGAGGCCCTACTGCTATAATCAATGTGTCCACTTACTGCAGACCCACGGGAGAAATTCATTGTGCATCTTAGTACCAGGAAAAGCTCTACTTCTGACATCCTAATTTGTTTTGATATTATGATACATGATCTTATAAACTGTTTGTTACCACTTCATTCTTTTTTCTAGGCCAAGATACAGGAAAATATATTTTTGATATCTCTATATCTAGTATGTTTTGAGTATCATTAAGTAATATGTGGACATCATAAGAAAGAATTAAAGCAAAAGATATTTGGAAAATGGTTATATTACATATAATGGAGCAGAATTGTGTTAAAATAAGTAGATTAGATAATTTTCTATTGGCTATTACCATAGAGTCTTTGAATTTACTTTGTTTTTTCTTTAATATTTATTATTTATTTATTTGGTTGCATGGGGTCTTAGTTGCGGCAGGCGGGATCCTTAGTTGCAGCACGTGAGCTCCTTAGTTGTGGCAGGTGGGGTCCTTAGTTGCACCTCCAGGGCTTCTTAGTTGTGGCCCACCAGCTCCTTAGTGTGGCACGTGGGTTCCTTAGTTGTGGTTCACAGGCTCCCTAGTTGCAGTATGTGGGCTCCTTAGATGTGTCATATGAACTCTTAATTGAAGCATGCACATGGGGTCTAGTTCCCTGACCAGGCATCAAACCCAGGTCCCCTGCATTGGGAGTGCAGAGTCTTATCCACTGCACCACAAAGGAAGTCCCCTGGATCTACTTTGTTTACAAGCAGAAATATTTGCTGAGCAGACAGAAAGCAAAGCAGCATGGTGCCTAATAGGAATGTTACAATAATTATGACACCACCTTGAGATCATCAAATAACATTCTACTAATCATGTTGAGGCTTCTAAAAGTCATTTAGCATCTTGAGGAAATAGGCACATACCAACAGTTAACTCTAAATGTGTTCACATCAATACTACAAAGCAACAGTAATCGAAACTATGTGGTATTGGCACAAAAACAGACATATGAATCAATGGAACAGAATAGAGAGCCAGAAATAAACCCACATATCTATGGTCAATTAATCTTTGACAAAGGAGGCATGAATATACAATGGAGAAAAGACAGTTTCTTCACCAAGTGGTGTTAGGAAAGCTGGACATCCACATGTAAAACAATCAAGTTAGAATACACCCTCACACCATATACAAATATACATTAACTCCAAATGGCTTAAAGACTTAAATATAAGACATGACACCATAAAACTCCTAGAAGAGAACACAGGCAAAACATTCTCTGACATAAATTGTACCAATGTTTTCTTCAGTCTCCCAAGGCAATAGAAATTAAAGCAAAAATAAACAAAAGGGACCTAATCAAACTTATAAGCTTTTGTACAGCAAAGGAAACCATAAACAAAATAAAAAGACAACTTACAGAATGGCAGAAAATATTTGCAAATGAAGTAAGCAACAAGGGCTTGATTTCCAAAATATACAAACAACTCATACAACTCAACAACAACAAAAAACAAACAACCTGATCAAAAAATGGGCAGAAGACCTGAATAGACATTTCTCCAAAGAAGAAACACTGATGGCCAATAGGCACATGAAAAGATGCTCAACATTGCTAATTATTAGAGAAATGCTAATCAAAACTACAATGAGGTACTACCTCACACAGGTCCAGAATGGCCATCGTTAAAATGTCTACAAGTAACAAATGCTGGAGAGGATGTGGAGAAAAGGGAACCCTCTTACTCTGTTGGTGGGAATGTAAGTTGGTGCAGCCACTGTGGAAAACAGTATGGACGTTCCTCATAAAACTAAAAATAGAGTTGCCATATGATCCAGCAATCCCACTCCTGGGCATATATCCAGAGAAAACTCTAATTTGAAAAGACATATGCACCCCAGTGTTCATAGCAGCACTACTTACAATAGCCAAGACATGGAAGTAACCTAATGTCCATTGATGAATGGATAAAGAAGGTGTGGTACATATGCACAATGGAATACTATTCAGCCATTAAAAAGAATGAAATAGGGCTTCCCTGGTGGCACAGTGTTTGAGAATCCGCCTGCTGATGCAGGGAACATGGGTTCATGCCCGGTCCGGGAAGATCCCACATACTGGGGAGCGGCTGGGCCCGTGAGCCATGGCCGCTGACCCTGCGCGTCCAGAGCCTGAGCTCCTCAATGGGAGAGGCCACAACAGTGAGAGGCCCGTGTACCACAAAAAAAAAAAAAAAAAAAAAAAAAAAAGAATGAAATAATGCCATGTGCAGCAAGATAGATGGAGATAGGGATGATCATACTAAGTGAAGTAGGTCAGACAAAGACAAATATCATATGATATCACTTCTATGTGGAATCTAAAATATGACACAAATTAACTTATTTATGAAAGAGAAACAGACTCACAGACATAGGAAACAAACTTATGGTTACCAAAATGGAAAGGGAGTGTGGAAGGGACAAAATAGAAGTTTGGGATTAGCAGATACTACTATATATAAAATAGATGAACAACAAGGTCCCAATGTACAGCACAAGGAACTATATTCAATATCCTGTAACAAACCACAATGGAAAAGAATATGTAAAGTATACGTATAACTGAATCATTTTGCTGTACACCAGAAACTAACACAACACTGTAAATCAACTATACTTAGATAATAATAATAGGAAAAAATAAATAAATATGTTCATATGGATGCCTTTGTCAGGGAAAAAAGAGCGATTTTGTAACAATAATAGATTAAAAAGTAATTGAGAATGTGGACTTCAGAGTAGATGCACTGGGTTTCGTGTGATCTGGGGTAATATTTTTAACCTCTCTTGGAGTCACTTTCCTCATATGAACAAGGAAAACAATATCTACCTCATAGAACTATTATAAGCATTAGATGTGATATTATGTATAAAGTCCTGTGCAAAATTCCAATAAAATTAAAATGAAAATTTTTATTGATAAAAGTATTAATAAAAATGAAATTGAAATTATGATGTGTTTTTTAGTGCCTATAGTGTTTGTATTTAAGAGGTAGCAATTGTGTTGTGTGATCTCAGTACTTAATTTAATTTTGATTTTACACAAAGCCTACAGAGCCAAAAAAGTAATTTAAAGTGGAAGAAACAACACCTGTGCCTATTCCTGTCATGTAGGGATCAAATTCACTCAATAGAGCCTTAGCAGAGTCACAGCCTTTCTAACTGCCACCTCACATTTGGATTTTGTGACTATTTTTCTGGCCTCTCTACATTTGGTGGTCTGAGACTCATTTTCCCCAGAAAGTAAGAAATTCGATTGAAATGGCAAGTTTAGTCATTTTTTTTCCTTTCAAATTTTAAATTGCAAAAAGAGAAGTGAAATAACATATTGTACATCATTCTGGGGAAGAGTTGCCCCTCCTCCTCCCCTGCCCTCCCTGCGTCTAACACACATACCTTCTTCAAGAGGGATAAATTATGGAAAGTACCTGCAAAGGAAGAGGCTGTTGCTGTTTATGTGGTGGTTTGCAGCTAGGTTCTGTTCTGACCAGGTTGAATGTATTACTAGCAATGCATTATTTACTGTCTTTCTGAATGGAGCCATATGTTATTGGTCTGCACCATGTGAAGTCTCTATTATGTTCCATTTGAAAGTATTATAGCTTACCTGAATGCACTAGTCTACATATGCTGTAGCCTAATAAAACTATCTTCTCCAAGTAACAATAGTCGTAGTTATAGAAGGTTCAACTGGGTATCGGAAAATATTGTTTACACTTCCACTATGCCTATAACTCACTCAATGGCTTTATGTGTCTCTTAGCATATTTGTTCCTTATTTCTTCATCTGCAAGGTAGGAATTGCTTTGTTCCTAGTATTACTTTTGCTGAATAAACCCCAGTCTTATCTTCTCTGTCATGTAAAACAGCCCAGTGCCTATGTAGATCTGCAGAGCTAATCTTAATTTTATGTCATATCTCTCCTCTGTGTCTGTATATTTTTTCATAATTTTCATCAAGGTCAAAGACTTAATCTACCAGTAATTTTTTAAGCTGCACTTAATATCTAAAGTGTTTGGGTTCCAGAAAGAAATCTAATACTTCAATAGATGCTTTTTGACTAACATTGCTGAATGTTATGGGCTGAACTGTGTAACCCCCAAAATTTGTATATTGAAGGACTAACCCCTTCCCCCACCCAGTACTTCAGAATGTGACCATATCTTTAGACTGGGTTTTAAAAGAAAGTCTTCAATTAAGTTAAAATGAGGTCATTAGGGTGGACCTTAAACCAACATGACTGGTGTCTTTATAAAAAGAGGAGAGGATATTTGGACACAGACTTGTGCAGAGGGATAATTAGAAGACATATAGAAAAGATGACTATCTGTAAGCGAAGGAGAGAGGCTTGAAACAGACCTTCCTCATGGCCCTCAGAAGGAACCAACCTCTCTGACACCTTGATCTTGAATTTTTACCTTCCAGAACTGTGAGAATATAAATTTCTGTTAAGCTACCCAGTCTGGTATTTTGTTATGGCAGCTTTAGTAAACTAATAAAGATGCCATATATGAAGTAGTAAAAGTCGTATCTTGTCTCTTAGAATACATTACTCATATTTAAAATGCTAGAAATTTGACATTTTACCTTTTATTCTATTTTATTTTTTTTAACAAATTCCAAATATTTTTTCTAGGATTTATTCCCAAATAGCATGTAAGGTATCACAAGATGTATATAAAAGCCAGTCATTTTTTGTAATGCATTCAGTTTTTCTGTTTACAAAACACTGGCAACATGTAAAAGAAATCAAAGCAGTGATCTTTCATTATTACGTTTCTGCCTCCTTTCTATTTTCCTCTGTCTCTATTCTTATACTCAATTTTCTTCCCAGTAAACGAGGTATCCCTTTCTGTATGCTTAAGAGTCTGCCTATGTGTACCAATCCTTTGATCCCTCTTACAGAACTTCAGCCAAATTGAAAGAAAAAAATCCACAAGGTTTTCTGTAAAAAGTACTGCTTCCCTCATAGTTGAAGCTAGTGCTATGGAAAGGGATAAACTAAGAGTGTAAGTTATAAGGTGTTATAGAAAAGAGTTTGAGGAAATAAAATTGTGCCACTCTCTGGGGAAATAATTTTTTAAAAAATCCTTCATGTTTTTGCCCCTAACACATTAAGCCTTTGGTTTCTGCAAAAGCCTTTGGGTTAGCCCTTTTTGAACATGAACCAACATGATGATATATGAGGCTTAATGAAAAAGTTCTATTCTTAACTCCCTACTCTCTCTACATCCAGTAACTTGGAAACTGCGGGAACTCAAAAGTTCTGGCTTATGAATACATATAAAATGTTCATTACATTTGTTACATTAAATAATGAAAGGTAATTGATTGAAAGAGAAATAGAATGAAGCAAGAATAAATGTATGAAGTAATGAACTGCCTGGCCTTTCCAGAGTTTGATCACCAATGCAATTTCCCACCTACCATATATCCAATATATTATACCCTCTTCTTGGTGGATCTGAAATTAATATCTAAAAATGAAGGCAAAACATTTGATACCATCATCTTCTGGTGACCTCATGTTAGCAGTGATGGAGAAACCTTCCATCACCATTGCATTCCCATATCTTTCAAATGTTTCTGGACAGATTAGATAAGCCCCCACTATTTCTGAAAAGTCAAGACCAAAGTGATAAAGGAAGATAACTGAGAGTACTTAGAATTAAAAAATATTCTAGTTCTATAAAATATAATTCCATAAACCCATCAAGGAGCATGTGCTCAACATGATGGCTAAATCTCACACAGCGTCCATTCATTAAGAGAAAAGAAAGCTCAACTGAAAAGGCAGTTGCAATGTAGGTATATAGTGGAATATAATCATTTTCATTTTGATTATTTGATATTACTATATGATTAGAAAAGGAAATAAGAAGAAAAAGACAACTATATTGAATAAGAAAATAGAATGCAGAAATGATAGATATTCAATAAATTTTTTTTAAACAATTCAACTGTTTCCATTGTACAATACTGTGGCAGTGTATGGAGAAATATATTGTGATATAAAATAGGTGATGAATTATACTGGTTCAATAAAAGTGATACAATCTGTTGATACTAGAATGCCACCTCTATGCAACAGGAAGAAAAAGAAACTCCTTTGAAGCCTTAAGTGCCTGTATCTAGCTAGCTAAGCTAAATCAGAGAGCAGTGTACAAATAATTCATACATACGCATGGGTGATATGATATAATGGGCATCAAAAGCTTTGCCAACTATCAAATATATCCACTGCTGGTTTTCCTTGTGCCCCCAATTCCTGCCATTATTAATTATTCTTTTAATTGAAGGCATTTTTTTTTCCCTAGAAACACTTGTTTAAAATGTAAACGCATTAACTAAGAAGTAACATATATAAACCTATTGGTGCCTGTTTCTTTAACAGACCTAAAGTCAAGTCTTGGCTCCACCACTCTGTGAGCCTAAGCAAATTACTTGACCTCATTTCAACAGCCATGATTTTTTGTCTTTGATAAATATGTTATACCAAAGTAACTATTCAGGAGAGAAGAAAATAATGGACAAAAAAAAAGTAGAACCAGGTTTTTTCATGGGTGCCTGTCGACAAATGCTTTGTTAACTTCCAAATTTCCACTTTCGTCATAATCTGCCTAATGTGAGCACCATTATTCACAATACTTGTTTCCTCTGGATTTTTTTCCCTGCAGAAAATCAACCGCTAAAGCTATTACTTTTACTTGAAATAATAAGGTCAGTAGTCATTCCTCCAGGGAAAACATCAGCTAGCATTGCAATATCCTTTCATATATAACAGGTGGAAACAAGTCAGATTAGATAAAATGCTAATTTATTTATAGCATGACAGAGGGAAAAATCAGAGATGCAACAAGTTTGCACATTTAAGCACAAATCATTGACCTTGCCAGAGATCTGGGAAAGCAGATTTACTTCACACGCTATGAAAAACATTTTACTCAAAAATCATGTGTGCTTGGCAACTTTCCTTCCCTGAAGATTTCTAGTATTCACACCATTTTTCTTTTTTAAAACTTATAAAAAGATAACTCCCCTCTCCTTTAGTCTAAAATAGTGCTCTGGGGAAAACATGTCTTCAGCTGGTGATGGAGGTCACTTGCGGAAATACTCGACTAGTCCTATATAATGTTTTTGAAGGAAAATGTGGGTGGCATTCAGTTATTCAGTTAACACTTATCAACAAAACATTCTGTGCCAGTCATTACTTTAAGAGCTGGGAATGTAATAGGAAACAACAGGGCTAACGTTCCTGTTCCCATTGGATTTTTAGTCTACCAAGGTAGGAAAAATGAAAGAGAAAAGTAAATGCAAAAGAAAATATCAGATAATTATACATGATGGTCAGGGAATTAAAATAGAGCACGTTTTCTGAAATTTGACTCTACTGATATTTTGGCCTATGTAATTCTTTGTGTGGGAGGCTGCTGTCCTTTACACTGTGGGATGTTTAGAACATCCTTGGCCTCTACTTACTAGATTCCAGTACAGTTACATACCTATCTTAAAAAATTCCCCACCTATTTCCTAATGTCCCTTGACGAGATATACTTTTTCCCCAGTTGAGAATCAGTGAAGTAAAGTAATATGATGGAGAGTGATTGCTTCATCACTGAATGAGTAGCATTTGATGGTCACAAAAGACCATTTAAGGGCTGTCATGGAGGAGTCATCCATGTAAAGATGTGAGGGAGAATGACTGAGGCAAAGGGAACAATTAGTGCAATGGCTCCCAGGCAGGAACAGGAATGGCAGGTTTGAGGGACAGAAAGAAGGCCAGTAAAAGGAACAGAAGCATGAGATGAGAGCAGAGAATAGAAGTCAGTTCACATATGGTTTTTTGTGAGATAAGGAGTTTTTCATTACAGTCTAAGTATAATGAGATGCCATTGGAGGAATTTTTCACCAAAGAAGTGATATTACCTGGCTTATGTTTTAAAACAATCACTCTAGCTTCTGTCTAGAGAATGAATTGAGGAGGCATGAGTAGAAGATGGAAGAGTAATTAGGAGGCAATAACTGTAGAAAGAGTGAGATGATGATGGTCTCAATTATCTGCAAATATAAATTCTCCCTCAGCCAGCATGATCAGCATTTACACATTTGATGTATTTGTTTTCTTCCCATGTCCTTCTCTTGTGCACAGGCCACTCTTCTCTTTCCTATCCTCAGAAATACAATAATTTTTCCTATTGTCATAAATATAATAAACCATTAATTTGTTTCCTCCATTTATTTATACAACTTTTTAAAGTTAATTCACTTATTTATTGAATAAAATTGAGCTGCATTAAGGGATTTAATAAATACAGTATCATCCCTGTCATTAGTTAATTTTTCACAGAGTATAATGTTTCACATGACAACACATTATGTCCATAATTTTTGTTTCCTACAATCAGAAATATCTTTTAGAATCTGCTCATATTGTCTTCATGACAGAAAGGAATAATGGAATAAATGGTCATTAAAGTAGATAGATGTGGAGATTTTTTAGCTAGCCATGGGCAAGTCTTTTTAACATTGTTTGATTTGTTAAATTATCTATAAAATACTGGAAATTTATATTTTGCCTCATGTTGTATGAATTAGAAGAAAAAATGGTCATGTAATGCATATTTTGTTTTTATTTTTAACAGCTTTATTCAGATATAACAGTCATACAATAAACTATACTCACTGAGATATAATTTAATGAGTTTTAAGATATGAATACACCCATTAAACCATCACCACAATCAAGATGAGTATATCCATCATTTTTGAAAGTTGCCTCATATACCTTTGTAATACCTCCCTCCTGCTCCCCCATGTACGCCCACTTCCCAGCAACACTGCTTCTCCTATACACTAGCTTATACTTCCTAGTATTTTATATAAATAGAATCATACCCTTTGCTGTATAGTTCTTACAAAAAAAAATGCTGTCTTTCTTATCTTTGTTTCTTTATTTTACTGTCCATTTCCCTGAATGCTATTAAGATTTTTCTGTCTTTCACTGTTTTTAGCAATTTGTTTATTTTATACATTGTTGTAGGGTTTTGTTTTTTTTTTTCCCACCTTCCTTGGGCTTGAATTTCATTGAACACTTTTGGTCTCTGAGTGTGGTATAATAGAAAGATATCTGGTCTTCATCCCCAGTTCCTGGAACAGAGCTCCCCAAACCCTTGGAATTTCCTGAGTGATAGAGGTGACAAGAATGTCTTGGTTCTAATGAAGTGACTCTTGGTAGACCCCTTAGGTTTCTTCAGGATGGGCCCTCATCACCAGAAAGACCAAACAATAGTTAGAAGATTGGAACTTTCAGCCTCATCCATCAACCCCTAGAAAGGGAATAGCGGTTGGAGATTGAACTAAACACCAATTGCCGATGATTTAATCAGTCACACCTACTTAAGGAAACTTCCATGAAATACTCTAAATGATGGGGTTCAGACAGCTTCCATGTTGGTGAACACATCCATGTGCCAGGAGGATGGTGTACCTCAACTCCATGGGGTCAAATGCTCCTGTGCTCAGCACCCTTCTGGGTACCTCTTCATTTGGCTGTTCATTTGTATCTTCTATAATAAACTGTAAACATAAGTAAAGTTCCCTTCTGAGTTTTATAAGTTGTTCTAGCAAATTATTGGATCTGAGGAGGGGGGGTTATAGGAAGCCCAAATTTATAGTCAGTAATTCAGAAGCACTGGTTACCTGGGACTTGTGATTGGTGTCTAAAGTGGAGGGAAGTCTTGTGGGACTGAACCCTTAACTTGTGGAATCTGATGTTAACTTCAGGTAGGTAGCCTCAGGATTGATAGCTAATGGTTACTGTCAGAGAATACGTGGTGTTGGAAAAGACCACACTTATTTGGTGTCAGGAGGAAAAATAAAAAAAAAAAAAAAAACTTTCCACTGGGTTTATAGTTTTCACCAAGTTTGGAAAATTTTCCATCATAAAGTCCTCCGTTTCTTAACACTTAGCCCTCTTTCTAAACACTCATCCCTCTCTCCTTTCCTTTGAGGACTCCACTTACATAAAGATTAGGCTCTTTGCAGTTGTTCCACAGCTTATTGATCCTATGTACATTTATAAAATCCTTTGTTTGAGGGGATCTTCAAGATGGCAGAGGAGTAAGACATGGAGATCACCTTGCTCCCCACAAATACATCAGAAATAAAACTATATGCAGAACAACTCCTACAGAACACCTACTGAATGCTGGCAAAAGACCTCAGACTTCCCAAAAGGCAAGAAACTCCCCACGCACCTGGGTAAGGCAAAAGAAAAAAGAAAAAAACAGAGATAAAAGAATAGGGACAGGACCTGCACCAGTGGGAGGGAGCTGTGAAAGAGGAAAGGTTTCCACACATTAGAAGCTCCTTCATGGGCGGAGACTGTGGGGGCAGCTTTGGAGCCACAGAGGAGAGTGCAGCAACAGGGTTGCAGAGGGCAAAGCAGAGAGATTTCTGCACAGAGGACTGGTGCCAACCAGCACTCACCAACCTGAGAGGCTTGTCTGCTCACTCACCAGGAAGGGTGGGACTGAGAGCTGAGGCTCGAGCTTTGGAGTTCAGAAACCAGGGAGAGGACTGGGGTTGGCTGTGTAAACACAGCCTGTAGGGGACCAGTATGGCACAGCCAGCTGGGAGGGAGTCCGGGAAAAAGTCTGGACCTGACTAAGAGGCAAGAGATGATTGTTTTGGGGTGTGTGAGGAGAGGAGATTCAGAGTACCATCTGAAAGAGCTCCAGAGATGGGCACAAGCTGTGGCTATCAGAGAGAGCCCAGAGACGGGCATGAGATGCTTAGGCTGCTGCTGCAGCCACCAAGAAGACTGTGTGCAAGCACAGGTCACTATCCATACCTCCCCTCCAGGGATACTGTGCAGCCCGCTACTGCCAAGATCCCGTGATCCAGGGAAAACTTCCCTGGGAGAACACACGGCATGCCTCAGGCTGTTGTAATGTCACGCCAGCCTCTGTTGCTGCAGGCTTGCTCTGCCTTCCATACCTTTCCCTGCCCCTGGCCTGAGTGAGCCAGAGCCCCCTAATCAGCTGCTCATTTAACCCCATTCTGTCTGTAACAAACCCCAAACAATTAAGAAAATTGTAATATGACCATACGTATCGATAATTACCTTAAACGTGAATGGATTAAATGCTCCAACAAAAAGACAAAGACTGGATGAATGGATATAAAAAAAAGACCTATATATATTCTGTCTACAAGAGACCCACTTCAGACCTAAGGACACATACACTCTCACCACTATTGTTCACTGAAAGTGAGGGGATGGAAAAAGATATTCCATGAAAATGGATATCCAAAGAAAGCTGGAGTAGCAATTCCCATATCAGACAAAATAGACTTTAAAATAAAGACTATTACAAGAGACAAAGAAAGACACTACATAATGATCAAGGGATCAATCCAAGAAGAAGATATAAAAATTGTAAATATTTATGCACCCAACACAGGAGCACTTCAATACATAAGGCAAATGCTAACAGCCATAAAAGGGGAAATTGACAGTAACACAACAATAGTGGGGGGGCTTAACACCCCACTTTCACCAGTGGACAGATCATCCAAAATGAAAATAAATAAGGAAACATAAGCTTTAAATGATACATTAAACAAGATGGACTTAACTGATAATTATAGGACAATCCATCCAAAAACAACAGCACACACTTTCTTCTCAAGTGTTCATGGAACATTCTGCAGTATAGATCATATCTTGTGTCACAAATCGAGCCTTGGGGAATTTAAGAAAATTGAAATCATATCAAGTATGTTTTCCGACCAAAACGCTATGAGACTAGATATAAATTATAGAAAAAAATACAAGCACATGGAGGCTAAACAATACACTATTGAATAACCAAGAGATCACTGAAGAAATCAAAGAGGAAATTAAAAATACCTAGAAACAAATGACAATGAAAACACAATGACCCAAAACCTATGGGATGCAGCAAAAGCAGTTTTAAGAGTGAACTTTATAGCAATACAATGCTCCCTTAAGAAACAAGGAACATCTCAAATAAACAACCAAAACTTACACCTAAAGCAACTATAGAAAGAAGAACAAAAAACCCCAAAGTTAACAGAAGGAAAGGAATCATAAAGATCAGAAATAAATGAAAAAGATATGAAGGAAACAACAGCAAAGATCAGTAAAACTAAAATCTGGTTTTTGAGAGGATAAACAAAATTGATAAAATATTAGACAGACTCATCAAGAAAAAAGGGGAGAAGACTCAAATCAATAGAATTAGAAATGAAAAAGGAGAAGTAACAACTGACACTGCAGAAATACAAAGGATCATAAGAGATTACTACAAACAAATATATGCCAATAAAATGGACAACATGGAAGAAATAGACAAATTCTTAGAAAAGCAAAATCTTCCAAGACTGAACAAGGAAGAAATAAAAAATATAAACAGACCAATGACAAGCACTGAAATTGAGACTGTGATTAAAAATTTTCCAACAAACAAAAGCCCAGGACCAGATGGCTTCACAGGCGAATTCTATCTAACATTCAGAGAAGAGCTAACACCTATACTTCTCAAACTCTTCCAAAATAGAGCAGAGGGATGGATGCTCCCAAACTCATTCTTCGAGATCACCATCACCCTGATAGCAAAACCAGACAAAGATGTCACAAAGAAAGAAAACTACAGGCCAATATCACTGATGAACATAGATGCAAAAATCCTCAACAAAATACTAGCAAACAGAATCCAATAGCACATTAAAAGGATCATACACCATGATCAAGTGGGGTTTATCCCAGGAATGCAAGGATTCTTCAATATAAGGAAATCAATCAATGTGATACACCATATTAACAAATCAAAGGAGAAAAACCATATGATCATCTCAATAGATGCAGAAAAAGCTTTCAGCAAAACTGAACACCAATTTATGATAAAAACCCTCAAGAAAGTAGGCATAGAGGGAACTTACCTCAACATAATAAAGGCCATATATGACAAACCCATAGCCAACATTGTTCTCAATGATGAAAAACTGAAACCATTTTCCCTAAGATCAGGAACAAGGCAAGGTTGCCCAATCTCACCACTACTGTTCAACATAGTTTTAGAAGTTTTAGCCACAGCAATCAGAGAAGAAAAAGAAATAAAAGAAATCCAAATTGGAAAAGGAGAACTAAAGCTGTCACTGTTTGCAGATGACATGATCCTATACATAGAGAATCCTAAACTCACTACCAGAAAACTAGTAGAGCTAATCAATGAATTTGGTAAAGTAGCAGGATACAAAATTAATGCACAGAAATCTCTTGCATTCTTATGCACTGATGATGAAAAATCTGAAAATGAAATTAAGGAGACACTCTCACTTACCATTGCAACAAAAAGAATGAAATACCTAGGAATAAACCTATCTAAGGAGATAAAAGACCTGTATGCAAAAAAACTATAAGACACTGATGAAAGAAATTAAAGAGAATACAAAGAGATGGAGAGATATACCATGTTTTTGGATTGGGAGAATCAATATTGTGAAAATGACTATACTACCCAAAGCAATCTACAGATTTAATGCAATCCCTATCAAACGACCAATGGCATTTTTTCACAGAAGTAGAACAAAAAAATTCACAATTTGTATGGAAACAAAAAAGACCCCGAATAGCCAAAGCAATCTTGTGAAAGAAAAATGGAGCTGGAATAATCTGTCTCTGTGACTTCAAACTATACTACAAATCTACAGTAATCAAGACAGTATGGTACTGGCACAAATACAGAAATATAGACCAATGGAACAGGATAGAGAGCCCAGAGATAAACTCACACACATAAGGTCACCTTATTTTTGATAAAGGAGGCAAGAATATACAATGGATAAAAGACAGCTTCTTCAATAAGTGGTGCTAGGAAAACTGGACAGCTACATGTAAAAGAATGAAATTAGAACACTCCCTCACACCATACACAAAAATAAACTCCAAATGGATTAAAGACCTAAATGTAAGGCCAGACACTATAAAAGTCTTAGAGGAAAACATAGGCAGACCACTCTATGACATAAATCACAGCAAGATCCTTTTAGACCCACCTCCTAAAGTAATGGAAATAAAAACAAAAATAAACAAATGGGACGTAATGAAACTTAAAAGCTTTTGCATAGCAAAGGAAACCATAAACAAGATGAAAAGACATCCCTCAGAATGGGAGAAAATATTTGCAAATGAAGCAACTGAAAAAAAGCTGTAAATTTTAATCTCCAAAATTTACAAGCAGCTCATGCAGCTCAATATCAATAAAACAAACAACCCAATCCAAAAATGGGCAGAAGACCTAAATAGACACTTCTCCAAAGAAGATATACAGATTGCCAACAATCACGTGAAAGAATGCTCAACATCACTAATCATTAGAGCAATGGAAATCAAAACTACAATTAGGTATCACCTCACACCAGTCAGAATGGCCATCAGCAAGAAATCTACAAATAATAAATGCTGGAGAGGGTGTGGAGAAAAGAGGACCCTCTTGCACTATTGGTGGGAATGTAAATTGATACAGCCACTTTGGAGAATAGTATGGAGGTTCCTTAAAAAACTAAAAATAGAGCTACCATGTGACCCAGTAATCCCACTACTGGACATATACCCTGAGAAAACCACAATTGAAAAAGAGTTATGTACCACAATGTTCATTGCAGCTCTATTTACAATAGCCAGGACATGGAAGCAACTTAAGTGTTCATCAACAGATGAATGGATAAAGAAGATGTGGCACATAAAGACAATGGAATATTACTCAGCCATAAAAAGAAACAAAATTGAATTATTGGTAGTGAGGTTGATGGACCTAGAGTCTGTCATACAGAGTGAAGTAAGTCAGAAAGAGAAAAACAAATATCGTATGCTAACACATATATATGGAATCTAAGAAAAAAAAAATGGTTCTGAAGAACCTAGGGGCAGGACAGGAATAAAGACGCAGACGTAGAGAATGGACTTGAGGACTCAGGGAGGGGGAAGGGTAAGCTGGGACGAAGTGAGAGAGTGGCATGCACTTATATACACTACCAAATATAAAATAGATATCTAGTGCGAAGCAACCACATAGCACAGGGAGATCAGCTGGGTGCTCTGTGAGCACCTAGAGGGGTGTGTTAGGGAGGGTGGGAAGGAGACACCAGAGGGAGGAGATACTGGGATATATGTACATGTATAGCTGATTTACTTTGTTATAAAGCAGAAACTAACACACCATTGTAAAGCAATTACACTCCAATAAAGATGTTTTTTAAAGAAATCCTTTGGGGGCTTCCCTGGTGGCGCAGTTGTTGGGAGTCCGCCTGCCAATGCAGGGGATACGGGTTCGTGCCCCGGTCCGGGAGGATCCCACGTGCCGCGGAGCGGCTGGGCCCGTGAGCCGTGGCCGCTGAGCCTGAGCGTCCGGAGCCTGTGCCCCGCAGCGGGAGAGGCCACAACAGTGAGAGGCCCGCATACCACAAAAAAAAAAAAAAAAAAAAAAAAAAAAAAAAAAAAAAAATCCTTTGTTTCATATCAGATAGTATGTATGGCTATATATTAAAGTCTATTAATATTTTCTTGTGGAAGCTAATCTAACTTTAATTGCATCCAGTACATTTTTCACACCATACATTGTAGTTTTCACCTTTAAAAGTTCATTAAAGGTCTTTAAAATATATAGATACATACATACATACATATATACATACGTACATAGGGATAGCGATATATTCCATGTCTCTACTTATCTTTTCATACATATGGAATACAGATGTAAAAACTGTTGAATGCTTTATCTGGTACATCTATGTCAATTCTGGATCAGTTTTAATTAATTGATTTATCTCCTTATTATGGGTCATATTTTCCTGCTCTTTTGCATTCCTGGCAATTTTATTATTGGATAGCATTTATTGTTAATTTTACTTGACTGATGGGTGGATACTTTTGCAATCCTATAAATATTCTTGAGCCTTGAACTTGAATGTATTTAAGCTACTTGAAAACATTTTGATTTTTTTTTTTTTTTTGAGTCTTGCTTTTATGATCTTGTAGATGGGGCCAGCACAGTGCTTGGTCTGGGGTTAATTATTCCCCACTACAGCAAGGTATAGTTGCCTTTCATCCTTTTTGGTGATTCTTTCCAGTCACAGGTAGTTTTCCTCCTATATATGTGCTGAATGTGCTAATACTTAAGAAATATCCTCTGAAGGTCTCCCACGTGTTTTTCCTTTCTTTCCCTCTCTTTCTCCCTCCCCCTCCCTTTCCAGCTCTCTGCGGTGATCTGTGTCCTGTGGAGTCAACCACCTTGCTCTCCCTGGACTCTCAGCTTCAATTTTGCCCCTTAGTGAGTCATACAGGCTCTGCTTGGGTTTCACCTCCCGGCACTGATCTTGGAGAGTCAGCAGCAGTGAGTGATGGTTTGAAGTGAAATCTTAGTTCCCTGCCCAGGAATTGGACCTGGGTAGCCTGGAGGAAAGCCAGGAATCCTAACTGCTAGTCTACCAGGGGCTAGAAGCTAGAAGCAAAATTCCCCTAGTCCTTGCCCCCATTGAAAAATGCATTTCTCAAGGAGATAAAAACTGTAAAAACGAGTCCAAAGTTTATTATCAGAGACATGGCACAACAAGTGGGAGAGCACACAGAGAAAAGTTTGTTCAGTTAAGGTAGAAGGAAGACAGAGATACACACCCAGAGAGGATGGGTGTGGGCATCCTCCCTAATGAGGAGGAGTGCAGTAAAGAGGCGGTTAAGTCATTTTTATAGGGTAGTTCTTCCAGGTCTTTGTCTACCTTTGGACAATTATCTGGTTTCTTTTTCCACCTGACCCACCCTAGAACCCTCTCCAACATGCATGTGCAGCTTTCTTCTAAGATGGATTCCAGTACAGAGGCCTATGGGGGGGCTCAGCATCACATATTATGGGGGTGGTGCCCCCTCCTTTTTGACCCCCAAAGAGCCTTTCCGTGCATGTGCAGTGTCTCCATTGTCCCAAGGATAGGAACTTTGTGATCTCTTGATCTTTTACTAAAACAGGGTTTAGCTCCTCTCTGTCCCTGCCATAACTGTTATCTTAAAGTGTCCACAGAGGCACAGTCCAACTATTTACCCTATTCTTGTTGTTATTTCCATCTCAAAGTGCAAACAGGAGGCTGGTTGTAAATAACTAGCCTAGAGCCCACCTGCCTCCTTTCTCAGGAAATGTGAACAGGAGGCCAGTTGTAAATGCCTATTCTGGAGCTCATCTATCTCCTGCTTCAGCACACAGCCTAGTTCCTCTCTCAAAGCAGTAACTAGCTGGGAAACTCTAAGGCTTTCCTTCTGTATTTTCTCTCTTAGAAGTCATCGTTCTTCATTGCCTAATGTCCAATGTCTTCCAAACCTTTGTTTCATATATTTTGTCAAATTTTTGGTGTGTCATCAGGAAAGGAAATATGGTCTCTATTATCCTTGGCTAGAAAGGGAAGTCACAATGTTTTCAAAACATCCTCAAATGGCCCACAGAAGATACTAACAAATAATAATAGCGAAATTATTATTATTTGTTAATATGTGTCAGACTTTTATACTTGGTCTTCTAGGTACACAAGTACCTATACTAGGTCCTTTATGTACATGGTATTTTCTTGGGATGACCCTCTCCCCCCTACTCATTCCATCCATTTCTATTTTATGGGAAGTTTTATGGTTACAGACTCCTCACTTTGATATCTCTTTGAGTATAGCTTGGAGATTTAAATTCCATCCAAACTGATGAAGGTTAAAGGAATAGGTTAACTGCAGCATTCATCATTAGTTAATTCTAAGGCCCTTTTAGTTTCTACTTAATCTTTGTTTACGAGAATGTAGTTGCATCACGAGTGAAGGAAATACACTGAATTTTAATATTAATCATTTTCTCTTTTAAGTAACTATACCTTCAAATCAAAAAATAAAAAAAAAAAAAACCAGACTGTTCAAAACACAATGTTAGTTTTCTCAGGATCTCTGGAGAATTCATTATCAGAGTCCACTATTAGGAATTCTCCGTAGTCTGGGCTTTTGTTGTTATCATTATTATTATTTTTGAGAATACTCTGAGGGATCTAAACTTGTCATCCTTTTCTTCCTTTTCTTGATATACTTCTTAATCCATCTTGATTATGGCACAGTTTCAAGTACTTATTTTGAAGCTTGAATAGGATAATATGTTATGCCAAATGAGGTCAGTATTGTTGCTGCTCTTCAGTGACAAATGAATTGACTTTATCTGCTCAGCATCTCTCTGTCTCCCTGTCTCTCTGTCTCTGTCTCTTCTCTCTGTCTCTGTCTTCCTCCTCTCTCTCTCCCCCCCCACACACACACATACACACACACACGTAATTTGTTCTTGTGTCTGTCAGCAGTCTGGTTGAAAAAGAAATTAACAAAAATGCTATCTTCAGCAAGTGGACATGTGCAGAAGAATTGATCAAACATAGTTTCTCAGTACTGATGTTTGGAAAGGACATTGAATGACAAATTACAGCTGTTGAGTTACTGGAGTTAGTATTTAGAAAACTTTGAGTGTACTTACATGATTCTTATTGAAGTATAGCTGTTACTGTCAAGTATTAGCTATAATCTTTTTTGTCTGTGAAACCCAGACTCTGAGTGTTTTTTTTTACACCTTTTGCAAGTAATCATAAAGTATGGATTTTTTTTTTCCCTATACAGTTCTGGCATGAGTGGGAGAAAGGAATTAGAGATTTTTCTGATCTTGCTCTGCTCACCCCACTAATACCATGAATTTTTGTTCTGTAGGGTACCATGTGTAAAATTGTATTAGCCATGATTTCTTCTTTCAAAGAGACAGATATTCAGTTTAAACTAGTTAAACAAAAACAACAAAAAAGGAAATTTCACTGTTTTAGGTAATTGAAAAGTCCAAAGTTAAATGCTGGTAGCAAGAACTCAGACATGTGACATCAGAAGTCACAAGGTCTATATTTCTTGGTAATGCTTTTTTTTTGTTGCTTTTACTTTCAGGCAGGTTTCTCTATGTGGTAGTAAAGATAGTCCCTATATCCCCAAGTTTATATTTTCTTTAATGTCCTGAATCTCAGAAGTTTGAGACCTTTTCTTTCCAGTATCCAATCAATTTGTCCCCAAAAGCTTTGATAAGCTCTGATGGCATCATATATCCATCTCTAGAGCAATCAGTGAAGCAAAGGGAATGAGGTAATAGGATCACTGAAGCTTCCATCCCATGTTCATTCTGGACAAGACACAATGAAGTCAGCATATTATGGCCACCTAAGAGAGTTCCTCCCAAGAGTTGACTTCTATTACCAAAAGAGAAAGCAGAAATGCTGGGCATAAAAATGTAGCAAATATCTACATAAGATATGACACTATGAAACTCCTAGAAGAGAGCATAGGCAAAACATTCTCTGACATAAATCATACCAATGTTTTCTTAGGTCAGTCTCCCAAGGCAATAGAAATAAAAACAAAAATAAACAAATGGGACTTAATCAAACTTACAAGCTTTTGCACAGCAAAGGAAACCATAAGAAAAAGAAAAGACAACCTATGTAATGGGAGAAAATATTTGCAAATAATGTGACAGACCAGGGCTTAATCTCCAAAATATACAAACAGCTCATACAACTCAACAACAACAAAAAACAAACAACCTAATCAAAAAAATGGGCAGAAGACCTTAATAGACGTTTCTCCAAAAAAAGACATACAGATGGCCAAGAGGCACATGAAAAGATGCTCAACATCAAATATTATTAGAGAAATGCAAATCAAAACTACAATGAGGTACCACCACACACTGGTCAGAATGGCCATCATTACAAAGTCTACAAATAACAAATGCTGGAGCGGGTGTGGAGAAAAGGCAACCTTTCTACACTGCTGGTGGGAATGTCAGTTGGTGCAGCCACTATGGAAAACAGTGTAGAGGTTCCTCAGAAAACTAAAAATAGGGTTACCATATGATCCAGCAATCCCACTCCTGGGAATATACTGAGACAAAACTATCATTCAAAAGATACATGCACCCCTCTGTCCATAGTAGCCCTATTCACAATAGCCAAAACATGGAAACAACCTAAATGTCCATCAACAGATGAATGGATAAAGAAGATGTGGTGCATATATACAATGGAACACTACTCAGACATAAAAACAAAAATGAAATAATGTCATTTGCAGCAACATGGATGCAGCTAGAGATTATCATACTAAGTGAAGTAAGTCAGACAGAGAAAGACAAATACTATATGATATCACTTATATGTGGAATCTAAAATATGGCTCAAATAAACCTATCTACAAAACAGAAACAGACTCGCAGACATAGAGAACAGACTTGTGGTTGCCAAGGGGGAGGGGTGCGGGGGAGGGAAAGAGTGGGAGTTTGGGATTAGCAGATGCAAACTCTGAGAGCTGCTGGTGGAGTATGAAGCTTTATCAGTATGAAAAGTTAGGAAGAAACTGTACAAGACAGAATTAAAGTTAGAAAGAGGCACACTGCTGTGTTTAAAATAGGTAACCAATAAGGACCTACTGCATAGCACAGGGAACTCTGCTCAATACTCTGTAATAACCTAAATGGGGAAAGAATTTTTTTTTAAATAGATATATGTATATGTATAACTGAATCACTTTGCTTTACACCTGAAAGTAACACAACATTGTTAATCGACTATACTCCAATATGAAATAAAAATTTAAAAAAAGAGGCACCAAAGTTGGGCACAGTACAGCTCAGCAGAAAGCCATGACCCTGAACAATTCAGTATGATGAGCTGTGTTTGAAAACCATGCATCAAGTCAGCACTTAGGCTCATGTTTGAATCTCAAAGAGCATAGGAAATGTTCTGGTCTTAGCAGGAAGACCATGACTTGAAGTGTCTAGTGAGAAAGGAGGGCACTGACTGAAGTGGGCTGCTTATGTAGGCAAAGATCCAAGGAGCAAGTGGAGGGTGGAATGTTGATTCATTTCAATTCAATTCAGCAAATATACAACCAGATTCTGGAAGTAAGAGACTTGTGCAAAGGTCTTGAGACATAGAGGGGTAAAACAACAGGTTGGGGTCTTGGCAGAATGAGTCAGAAGATGAGGAAACAAAAAGCAGGACTTTCTTTGTTGCTGAGAAAACTACTGCTGAGCTTATGTTTCGTATTTATTCCCCTCTTAAGACTAGAACTGAACCTTGGATGTGAATAAGATGGAGACCACAGACCTAACACATTAGACAGTTTTATATTCTGATTTTATATCTTTTCTTACATACTCTTAACATATCTTTTATTAATACTCTTGTAAAAAAAATCTTTCACCAGAATTAACACTGCTTCTTTATCCTCTTGATTTTAAAGTAGGCTTTACTGGCTGTGTGATTTTAGACAACTTAACCTCTTCAGAGAAGTTCAGAGTACTTCATTCTACTCTTCCGTTAAAATGAAAACAATAATGTTTGCTTTTTAGTGTTTTCAAGACTAAATGATATAAAATATATCCTAGTAAACAACACAAAGTTACACAAAGCACTTGCTCCTTAATGCAAGTTTTCTTCAGTTCTTCACTACTTCCTTTCTTTTTCTTTTTTCTTTTTTTCACTCCATGAACTGAAAGATGTAGTTGCTTAGGAAAGCAATGAGCTGAAAAATCAAGTTATTCTTTTCATAATGATATCTTATCCTGAGAAAAATCTTCAAGGAGAAGAAGAATCATGGAGCTGGGAGCCAGAGATATTCTGACACTGATGTAATAGTCAGTAGAGAACCACTGTCCAACTCTGCCAGGAGAACAGGGTAAAAGAAGAAATGAAAAATCTTCACAATGGCCTAAAAGCTTCTAGTGATCTGGCCTACTCTGTTCTCTCAGATTTGATTTTCTCACCTCCCTCCTTTGTTCCCTCTCCTCCAGTCACAGTGGCCTCCTCACCTCTCCCTAAAAATGAGACTCTTCTGCACCAGGGACATTGCATTGGCTGCTGCCCCTGCTGGGCATGCTCTTCTACCTATGGCTTTGAGGATAAGGTCCTGTCCATCTTTACATCTTTGTTCAAGTATCACCTTCTCACTGAGGCTACCCTGACACCCATATTTAATTTGCAAAATCATCCTTCCTGCTTCAGCATTCCCATTACACTCTACTGGGCTTTATTCTTTTCCCATCTAATCTAATCATCTTCTAACATACTATGTGATTCATTCTTTATTATTTATGGCCCATCTTCCTTACTGAAATGAAAGCTCTACAAAGACAGAAGCTTTTGTCTGTTTTGTTCAATACTCTATTCCAAGTTGTGGCACATGTTAAGATCTCTTGTTGAATTAATAAAGGTATTTTTAAGATAAATATGAGAGATTTACATTAGTAACTTAATAGAACTTATTAAGAGAGCTGGTTGAATAGTTTTAATGAGAAAATAATTACAGGTTTTTTTTAACATCTTTATTGGAGTGTAACTGCTTTACTGTGTTGTGTTAGTTTCTGGTGTATGACAAAGTGAATCAGCTATATGCATACGTATATCCCCATATCCCCTCCCTCTTGCGTCTCCCTCCCACCCACCCTATCCCACGCCTCTAGGTGGTCACAAAGCACCGAGCTGATCTCCCTGTGCTATGCCGCTGCTTCCCACTAGCTGTTTTACATTTGGTAGTGTATATATGTCCATGCCACACTCTCACTTCATCCCAGCTTACCCTTCCCCTCCCTCTGTCCTCAAGTGTTTTGATAGGAAGACAATACTTATGAGAGAGTCCAAAAATAACTTTGAAATGAAATCAGATAAAAGTCAATTAAAGTAATTTCAAATGAGAAAATCTCTGCTAAATCTTTTAATTAAAATGGGGAACAGGAAGATGAATTTGGTGACAAATACAAACTCTAATGCAAAGGGGCACTGGAGGCCTCTAAAAATGGTTTTTACAATAAGGAAACACAAACAATCCAAAGTAACTGATTATAAAAATAACTAGCAGGTGTACAGGATACTAGGAATAAATATTATTTCATCCAGTAAGGGGATGGTGACAATCAGAACATCAGAGGGAGGGGCTGAAGTGCTTATTTTTGACTCTGATCAAAGAAAGAGTTAATAACAACAATAGTGCAGAATCAGGATATGATTTGGAAAAAAGAGATAAAATTCAGAAAATCTACAAATAGGTCTACATGTCTAACTTGCAATTCATGCTGAGATGAGAGTAGTGATGACAGTGATAAAACACACAGCAGCACCCCCCCCCCAACACACACACACAAAATGGTTATGGTAAAACTTATAGGCCTTCTTGTTTGAACTAAGTTTTGTGAAAGACAAGTTTTCAGGTCATGTGTATAAATTATATATATACAATTTCCTTGTATATATATAAATCTTATCTGGAAAGTTAATCTGACTTTCCAAACTCTGCAAACACATTTTTGAAAAGCATTTTAAATTCACTGCCACATTTTCCAAAACATTATCAAATAGACCATTAACAGCTATAATTATTATGAAAAGCCACAAAATATAAATAAGAATTCTTTCCAATATTCACAAACATCTGTTTTGATTTAGTTTTAGTAGCCAAGTTGTTTGGTATTTAAATATGAGTCTTAATCCATTCCTCCCAATATAGGGATGTGTGTGTGTGTGTGTGTGTGTGTGTGTGTGTGTGTGTGTGTGTGTGTGTGTATTTGCTTTTATAAAGAAATGAGCATGGAAAATAAAGTGAAAGATCAAGAGCAAGTAAGAAGTGGTTTAATTTTGTCATTATTAGACTTTTTTTTTTTTTTTTTGCTTCTAATAAGTATTGAGGCTCAGAAAACAAGAAAAGAAAGTTGTGGGATTATGTTCTCACATGGATTAGTGACTTCAGCAATTTAATGAAGATATTAGCCCCAGGAAAACATTCTTATTAACAAGACAATATAAGTCAGGAAGGTCAATTTTACATGATGAATATTCTGTGGTATGTATCCTACAGCCTCTCTCCTCATTTTTTAAAGCAACATTATAAAATACAGAGAACTCAACTCTGATCACTGCCCTTCAAGGAGCTCCCTCTACTCAGAGTGGTACTTTTGCCAAATGGTTATCGCTGCATGATTATGTGATGGTGGAATCTGGCTCTCCTGATTAGCACTTAGGGTGAGGAGCGCTCATTCTGATATCTCAAATCACACTTTCCCAACCCATGTGGGATCACTTTTTTTAAAAAAGCAGAGAGAATATACTGAGACGTATTTTAAAAGAAAGTTAACAGAAGTATCGCTAACTCGAGGTAATTCTTTTGGTAAAAGCAATGCAAGTGGAAAGGGACAATTTCTTCAGTACAAATTATAGAAACAAGAGTTCCCTTTTACTTTGTACAAATTTCATTTTAAAAGCATATTGTTTCTCTCTTAGCTCCCTACCAGTGGAGCAGGCAAAATTAGACTTGCCTAAAATAATGGGTACCGTTATATTCTGCTGCAGGAAACGATACAAGACTGACATATTATTTTCATGTATGGCATCTCCTGAAGACCAGTAATTTACTAGCACATAACCATTACACAAAACTGGTGTAAAACTGTTGGGATTTAACTTTAAGGTGGTTTAAAGTTTTGGAGCAGTACTTCTGCGAAAACTTGATATCTATTCCCATTCACAGATGAAAAAAGGGAAAAGGGTTGAATCAATAAACTTGATCACTCATTAGAATTTTATTTACACTTTTATTGGGAAGATATTAATTGATTTAAATTGAAGGCTCCAGTTTTCATGCGACTTTATCACCAATGATAAAGTATTCACATTTCACAAGCATGTATGAATTAAAGATATCTGGATTTTTTTTGGTACGTGGACCTCTCACTGTTGTGGCCTCTCCCGTTGCGGAGCACAGGCTCCGGACGCGCAGGCTCAGTGGCCATGGCTCACGGGCCCAGCCGCTCCACGGCATGTGGGATCTTCCTGGACCGGGGCAGGAACTCATGTCCCCTGAATCAGCAGGCGGACTCTCAACCACTGCGCCACCAGGGAAGCCCCAAGATATCTGGATTTTATATCAGCGACCTAGGCTCTGCCAACGTGTTTAATTTCATACTCATCAATTACTGCCTTTAATTCATTAGTGCCAAATTATTGAGTGCCTTTTTTTTTTTTTTGCCAGTTTCCATGTTATACACTGGAAATATAAAGCATAATAAAACTACTTACCTATATGCTGTTGTTTTTCTATAAATG
This sequence comes from Kogia breviceps, assembly GCF_026419965.1. Classification (NCBI taxonomy): domain Eukaryota; kingdom Metazoa; phylum Chordata; class Mammalia; order Artiodactyla; family Physeteridae; genus Kogia; species Kogia breviceps. The sequence continues at coordinate 140,247,613 of NC_081310.1, read as the reverse complement.
CATATATTGTTTTGATTTTAGCCTAATACTTGGTAATTTTGAAGAGGCATGAGAAGGGGACATTTAATGTAACATTCTTCCATCAAAAAGCAAAAAATGTAAGTATCAATTGCATAAGACTGCATTTCATAGTTCATATTAAAGGTACTGGCATTGGCACTGGTAAAACGCAGTATCTCCTGCTAGTTTGCTTCAAAGCTCTATGAGGACACAGTACCTTTAGAAGAAATCGTTTACTTTTCTGACACTTTGGAAAGATTTGTCAATTTTCTATTACTAAAATATGAATTTATATGATGAATACATAAACACTCAAGAATGATGAATTTTCTCTTTATCCCTATTGTACCAGAAAGCACAGGGCAAATCAGAGACTGTGGATTTGCACAAAATGTGTTTTGGGGTACAGGGCTTCCCTGGTGGTACAGTGGTTGAGAGTCTGCCTGCCGATGCAGGGGACATGGGTTCATGCCCCGGTCCGGGAGGATCTCGCATGCCGCGGAGCGGCTGGGCCCGTGAGCCATGGCCGCTGAGCCTGCGCATCCAGAGCCTGTGCTCCACAACGGGAGAGGCCACAACAGTGAAAAGCCCGCGTACCGCAAAATTAAAAAAAAAAAAAAATGTGTTTTGGGGGGTGGGTAGGAGATCACAAAACAACTGTCATCAATGAAAATTCATTTTATAAGAAGTTTTCTTAATAGGACTATATAAAAATATTTTTTCACTTTTTGATAAGCTTGGAAATACTGGATTAAACAGAAATAACATATTTCTATATTCCTGGATTTCCTAGAGCCTTTTATATGCTAACATGCATTGTGAAGACAGGTGGGCTCAGCTTTTCTCAAGTCAATTTGGTCACAGGACAGCGTGGTTTTTTTTTTTCCCTTACAGATCATCTACTGGAATTATTCTTCCAAAGAAAACACTTTGGGAAAGTTGCACAGTGTGCTGATTAGCTTCAGCGATTAGAGTGAGATTTAAAAGGCAAGTGTATCTTCATTTTAATACTCAAACATCTGATATATCGGCTGCTGTTTGGAAGGAAAAACACTGTCTTTGTAGAAAATGATAAGAATCAGTGAGGGTTTTAAGGGTTGGTGTTGCTCAGATTGTATTTGTGGGAACAGTTTGCAGATGTGCATTTTAGCATCTGAGAGGCAATGTTCCTCCAGTGAACTTGAATTATATATATTAACCAAATGGAAAGGAACACTTCCTTAGGAATTTTGGTCTATTTTCTAACTGCAGTTTACCCTGTTCCAAATATTCTCTCATTCACCACAATCCCTCTAGTTTGTTAAAATTGTAAATGTCACTTGCCCAGATTGAGTGGAAGTTAGTAAAGTAGATGTGATGTATTATTTATATTCCAGCTTCACATCACCCTTTTGGCTGAAGAGCTCAAGGCTCCAAGAACTTTTCAATAAAGCAAAAGTAAAATAAGTTAGAAGAGAGTGGAGAATCTAGGATAAAGAGAGTACAAATAAGGGACCTAGGAAAAGTTAAATACTGACAAATTATTCAGAGCTCATTTATTAAAATGGTAGAGTATGAAAACAATAGTAATGTAATAACATACCAAAATAAAGTGGCATAGAATTAGATGTCTTTTCTAATTGTATGTATAGTATCTATTTCAAAAGAAGAGGACATGTCAGTGCAGCCTCTTACAAACAAGAAACTTGAGGTGTCATCTGCTCCCTACCCTCAACAGCCCCCATCATGGACAACATATTTATTCATTTCCAACCACTATGTTGAAACTCCCCAAATTGGAAAATATTAAATCTCTCAACATTACTAATATCCAGACAATCTGGTTAATTTTAATGCTTTTCATATTTTTATGAGATTCTCATAAATGATCCTAGGCTTTCTCACATTGTTGAGACAATCAATTCACTACTGCAGTCTGGGAAGAGGAGAGTGATGAATTCCAAACATTATTTAGGAGCCTAAGGATGGGACAGAGTACAGAATAAACAGGAGGAAGCATTTGATTTTCCTTTCAAGGTCAAAATTTTGTTAAAAGCAAAACAAAACAGAACACAACTGGCAATTAGTAGCTAAAAAAGTAAGACACACAAAATTGTTTATGCATAGAATTGGAACTCTGATTCCAGATGACCTCCATTCCAGTTATTTCTCTATCTTTTCCTAGCAGGGTGACTTTGGGCAAGTTATATTTAACCACTTACCCAAATTTCAATGTCCTTATCTGTAAAAAGGATATAAATAATAGCATCTACCTCACAGAATTAGAATATTCTAATTTATTTTACATAAAATGTTGGAAATACTGCCTAGCACACAGCAATAGCTCAATAAATTATTATCATTATTTTGCTTTTACAAGCAACTTTTCTCCTGCTGTCTTGCCATCATTATCTTTGATAAGTTTCAATGCCTCCTCTTCATGGAAACCTCTTTGGTCACCTAAAGTGGTCCTTCCCTCCACTTGGGAATTATAGTCATTTTCCCAAGCCTCTACCCTCAGAATCTTTAAGTTCAATCTACATTCTTTCTACCTGAGAATCTTTTTTACTCCTTTAGTTATATCTTGCTAACTCCCAAATTTTCTCCACTAGATGTGGCCTATTTCTTGATTTTCAGTTACCAGTTACTTTGACAGTTTCAGGTGGATGCCACATCAGCACCTCTAATGAGCATGAATTTTCCCATTTCTTGATTCTCTGATTCATCCATTACAAGGCTGCCAGATTTAGTATTCATCTTCCAATACAGACTTCAAATAGAACCTATTTACAAAGCTTTCTAAGTGCTCCAGTTAAATTTTATCAGTACTCCACTCTTCATTTGTATCTCGTTCTTATTTGTGGTTATTTTTCCCTTTATATCAATTTTTAACCCACTACTAACTGTAAGCTGTTGAGGGCTCAAAAATATCACTATAGGGCTTCCCTGGTGGCGCAGTGGTTGAGACTCCGCCTGCCGATGCAGGGGACGCGGGTTCGTGCCCCGGTTTGGGAGGATCCCACATGACGCAGAGCGGCTGGGCCCATGAGCCATGGCCGCTGAGCCTGCGCGTCCAGAGCCTGTGCTCCGCGACGGGGAGATGCCGCAACGGGGAGAGGCCGCAGCAGTGAGAGGCCCGCGTACCACAAAAAAAAATAAAATAACACTATAATTTTCAAAGTACTTAAAAAATGACAGGGTGAACAAAAAGTCTGATATTTAATGAATGGTTGCTAAATTGGATGGTTAATGTAAAGGGAATCATTACCTCTTAAAATGGGAAATGAGATGGAGTGATTACATGATTGGTACAAAAACATATAGGAACATTGTACAATTACAGACATTGGAGTAAAAAAAACAAGATTCTAATGACTATTATAGCAGACAAAATGAATATTTATATATACATTTTAATATGTAATGTATATGCATATAATTAAATAAATAAAATGTTAACCTACAAAATTAATTATGTAAATACGTAATTTAAAATGATTAATATAAAAAATATATTTTTGCTTGGTATTTCAGATATGCCATTACCCGTGCTATTTTCGTGATGATAGTATTAGAGGGCAACAGCTGAAGATGATTCACCCTAGAATAATATTATGCGCTCAAGAGCATTTGAGAAAAATTATCTTTAAATTGTTGCATATGAATCAAAGGGCTAGAAAGGACTGAGAAAGTCATCTACTTTATACCCCCGCCTCAGGGTTTAAAGTTTTTACATTTTATTGAAATGATCAATTAATATTCAGAGAAAGAGAATATCCATAGAATTCCTGACCACGTGCTTCATGATCTCCCTACATTATTATTGTTTCAATATTTTCATCATTCTCAATGTAAAAGATCAGAATTATCAAGTACATTGACCAAAGCCAATTAGATTAAATATCTCATGAAAAAAAATGAAAATACTACCTTCTGTTTGAAATTATATTAAAAAATTCTTATTAACTATTTTCTATTATTGCATATAATATTATGTATTATAGTATTAGATTTTTTCTTTTTATATATTTGTTGAAAACATTTTGATGAATTTTAAGTCCAAAACAGGATCTGGGTTTTGAGATTTCAAAACCTTGTCAAATTATGTATATATATTATATATATATTTAGAAAAATAATTTTTCTTCTTTTGTATACTTTAATTCAGAGATTATGAAGATGTAAGCAATACATTTGGCTTTAAATATCGATTCACATTAAATTACCATTCAAAATGCACTTTTTCTTTCTCAGATTCAGCAGCAACATTGGAGAAAATCTTAATGTCTTCAATAATCAGTAATTGGCCAATGGCTTTGTAATTGGAACAGATTACAGTTTCTAGAAAAGGTACATTTCCTGCCTGAGCCTCTCAGAATTGTTCAAGTTGTGAAGTCATCTACGGTTGCCTCTAGGACATAGTTTGAATGGAATCAGGAAAGTCCTCCTAGACTATAGTTTCCACAGGAGATTAATTTACAACAAGCAATCTCCATTGTAATCAGTCCTTTGGGTTAATGCCTTCTAGTATCTGGAATAAGAGGAGAACTAAATATTTGCTGAAGAATCTAATGCATATTTAGACATGCAGAAGGAGAAAAAATGTGGATATCTACATGCCTCTTTCACAATTAAGAAATGCACAATTCTGCAATTCTATCCCAACCAAACTAAAACTGCCAAGCGGTATTTAACATTATGAATGCACATTTTGGATGGGCTCTGTAAGAGAAGTCAGAGAGGAAAACTTGAGGATACAATGCAGCAAAGTTGGATGTTTCCTAAAATTGTTCTCTAATATCTGGATGAGAAGAAATCAGAAACTATTCATGCATTCTTCAAGCAAAAAAAAAAAAAAAAAAAAAAAAAAGTGAAAAACCCAGTCTTTCAGCTATAATAAACTCCAAGCAAAAGTAGAGATGTAACCTGAATTTTAAATAAATCCTTTTGATTTTTCAACTTATGAAAAAGGAAATGAAACAGGCTCAACCATATTACACTCCAAAATGTCTGCTAAAATGTGACCTTTTACTCAACTAGTTTTTCAATACTTCTAGAATTACAAATTCTGGTCTTGATTTTTCTATGTATTTCATATTCAAACACTTCTAGGATGGAGATAAGAAAATAACCTTTGTTTTTGGAGAGGAATGCTAATGCTGGCTAAAGGTCTAGACCTCAGTTTGTTCCTTCCCTTAAGATGTTGATAAAGGTTTAGAAATATTATTGTTACAGCAACAAATAAAGAAAGGAAGAAAGTAATGAAGTAGATAGGAGAACCCTCACACTATGCAAGTTGGTCATTTATCTTGCCATTGGTTTTAAGAATTTTTCTTAAAGTATAAACATGACAAACAAAATGGAGAGTAAAACATATACTTTTTCACTCTTTCTTCCTTCAGGCAAAGAAAGGCAAAAAAGGGAGCTAACTTTTTAAGTGCTATTTATTAAAAAGGTAAAAGTTAGATTCAGTAGCTGACTCTTCCTCCATAGGCAATACCCCCTCCTTCTTTCTTTATGGGATCTCTCTGACACAGGTTTACAGGCTACATGCCTGGCAAGGTTTATAGTCCCTTTAGGCAACCATCCCCTGCCCAGAGTCAGCGCTTGCTATTTACATCAGGTGACTTCCTATCCATCTGTATAGCTATGGAGGGAGCAGGCCATGCTGGAATAATAAAGTTTTATCATCCACCTTCCCGTTCCTTTCTGGGTTACTATTATCTCATCTCTTTGCCCCTGATGTGGATCTCTAAAACACCTGCTGACTTCACTTGCCCTCTATGCAAAGACTTTTATGAATCTCAGGGTTTTGGGGTTTTTTTTCAGTTACCGAGATTACACAAAATTACATGACATGAGCTCCCTGCTTTCCTTATTTAATTTAAGTTATTACCTGTCTATTTATTATTAGGGACTAAAGAGAGCCCGGGGACAACTTAACAAAATAATAGTACAAAAGCAAAAATAAAAACAAAAACAAAACCCTCTTAAATCATTCTCACTCTTTTCAAAAAGCTGGCTATTTCCCTCATATTCTACCTTTGTGCAATTGCACTTTTGTTCCAATGAATTGTAGGAGTATGTCAAATAAAAGTTTACTTTTCTTTCATAACCTTCACAAAATCAGGAAATTGATTCATTCATTCAATAAAAAATTTACTGGGAACATATTAAGACCTAGGTGACAGAAATATAATAGTGAGCCAAAAGGATAAAGACCATTGCCTTCATACAGTCAACAGATTTTTGTCCTTCTGCTTCCATATCCCTATAGACTAAATCATCATAAAGCACTATTCAACTTATGTTGTTTCATTGTTCAAAAATATTTAATGGCTTTCAATTTTTACCAAATAAAAAATGAAGTCTAAGATCCCCACCATTTGCCACAAGTATCCTTATGCTATTCCCCAAACAATCATTTTGTATTACTACTTCATGACATTCCACTCCAGACATTTCCTCCTCTCCCATTATCTCTACTATGGGGAGACTATTACCAACTTCAGATACTTCATGATGCCAGATTAAATTTGTCCCTTCTAGATACGGTTTATTTAATCTATGATTTCCCTTGAATTTGATTTATTATTTCTCTTAGGGAATTTACATCTTCATTTCTATAAAATAGCTATTTATATCCTTATCTTCCTAATACATAAACTTTCCAAGACAGTCAATATGGTTTGTTCAGTTTTTTCAACCATTCTTTTCATTTGGGCCTCTAATAGAGCATGAAATATAGATAGTTCTTAACAAATTGTGAATGACTTACTCCATCTTTCCTATGTAATATGTGTATTATTCTTTAGATTTGCTTCTCTATGCTATATATGGATTTTAGATATAGAGATTAATGTAAGTATGATTTAAGAGAGTAATATATAAAAGTAATGGAATTACAAAGCTAGTCCACATAAAAAATGTGAAGCCTAATTTCCTTCGTGAATAACCCACATCCCAGGAACAAGGCTGGGACCTAAGGAAACAAAATGAGCTTATTCATGCAACAAAGATGTTTCCTGGGACCATGTTTCCTGGAAGAGCTTGTCTGCTGTACAGAGGAAAATAAAATAAATGCTCGAGAGACTGTCACTTAAGATATAGTAAAGATTTAATTTATAAGATATATCATTCAACATTATCCCCAGCAAATCTCAGGGAACCACATCTTTGGTTTCTTTTGGAACCAGGAGACAGGTATATTTTATTATTATCCTTCATTACCTTCATAAAAAGTGATGAGTATATTTTAAATAATAAGTCTGCAGTCAAGTTAAGCCATCGGACATTTCAGAGCTGACAAGTGAAATTTTATTTTCAGGAATTATTTTGTAAGACCACTGTTTTACTTCAGCATGACTCAGTGTACTGATTTACCATGTCCCAGTTAGGCATTGAACCACATGATTTCATTTTTTACTAAATTTCAGTATATTCACTACTTCTCTAAGGAGAAGATGCCAGAAATCTTGGGTTGATCCATTAGTTTTCCATGTGGGTCCCTTTTGGGCTGGAGGTTCAGCAATTATCGTTGCAGAACATGGTACAAAATTACACTGACATGAGGGCTCAAAAATTTTTTTTAAACCTTTCTAACAATATGGTGCTCTGTGCATCTATAAGCATTGCAAAAATAATAGCAAAGACAGTGAACAGCATCACATTTGTGTTCATCATCTTTTGCTACTACTCATCAGTCTGTTTTTAAGTTATGTGACAGTTACTTCCTCATATCACCCCAACTCTCCCATTCCTTTCTATTTCAAAAGTGAATAATCTGGGCTTTAGTTCTTCTGGGTTTATCTTCCTGGGAAAACTCCTTCCTCTCTCCAAATATTGATTCATTCTTCCTATAAGTATTTGCCAAATACCTACCATATACATTGCTTCTTAGGAACTATGGAGGATCAAAAATATGTAATGCAGAATTATATTTCTTCAAGAGAGTAAGATGTAGTTGAATATACTTACAAAATAACTTTTACAGAGATTCAGATAATACATGTAAACTGGGCAATTGCAGTTACCTGGTTTAATCACTAAGTCTTTGATTTGATAATTCAGCTTTCATTGATTTCTTAGGCTTGAGAACAATTTCAACTTAAATTTTCATAACCAGATCAGCCCTTTTGTTAACAAAGAATCTCAATTTTACCTAATGCTTAATATGTTGGATACGAAAATGTCTTTCAGTATAGTATTATTAAAAATAATGTCACCTATTTTCAAAATGGAACATTATTTATAGACTCCCTTTAAACAGTACTCTACTGTTCTCTCAGGCACTCTACTCAGGCCCTAACGACCTGCAACATCATCTTCAATGGGTCAGATCTTCCCCAGGTGTTGGTGTCCTTGCAGATCAGCCTGCAGCTGCAGAGCTCTGTTGCCTTTCTGAGCATCTTTCTTCTCTAATGCTGGGTATCATGCTTGAGTTTCTCATTTAGCTAATTGGCACTTAGGTCTTATGAACTGAATTGTCCTCCCTCAGTCAGATAATTGAAGCAGTAGAATCTACTCAGCTCTTCTTCACTCAAGCATCATCTCTACACTGAAAATTGCTTATAAAATAACTCTATCTTTTCTGTCAAGAATTGGAAATATGATCTGCCGTGCAATTATTTAGCCCTTCTCTCTGGTTAATTCTGCTATCCTTTTCCACTTGTGGCTTAGATGACTTTAGAGTTAATTATCAGAAAAGTGATGCTGATGTAGTTCTATATCTAGGGAGCCAAAGTTGTCAACCAAGCCTGGGCAGATGACATTTGGATGTTATTATTATTAGTTTAAGCCTTAGATATTAACATAAAGAATAAGAGCATGGATTGTACAGTTATAAACCTTAGGTTCCAAGTCCTAACTCTGTTCTTCAGACTTGATTTACCCTTTATAAATTAGGGGTGATAATAGAATGTTTATGATAGTTAAATGAGATAAGGATATAAAGTGTTTGGCAAGTGTACTATATAGTAAGGGCTCCATAAATATTAGCAATAATGGGCCATGTAGGTTTAAAACATATAAGTCAACATCAACACCATATATTCCTATCCATGACATGCAGTTTTAGTTAGTGCAATATCTGCTCATCTTTCACCTCCATTTTTTAAAACAGGAATCAGAAAACTTTTTCTATAAAGAACCATAGAGTAATTATTTTAGATTTCGTGGGACATACTGTCTCTGTTGCAGTCACTCAGTTATGTTGTTATAGTCAATCGTGTTGTTATAGTCATAAACAATATGTTCCATTGAAACTTTATTTACAGAAAGAGTCAGTATGTTGGATTTAGCCAGCAAGCTAAGCTGTATGTAATTAGTGGATCGCCATGACTGAATGTTTGTGTCCCCCACAAATTCAAATGTTAAAGCTTAATCCCCAATGTGATGGTATTTGCAAGTACGGCCTTTGGGTGGTGAAAGTGGAGCCCTCATAAATGGGATTACTGCCTTCACAAAAGAGATACCATACAAAACCAAAAACACAACCCATGATACAAATAATAAGCTAGACTTCATTGAAATTAAAAATGTTGGGCTTCCCTGGTGGCACAGTGGTTGAGAATCTGCCTGCCAATGCAGGGGACACGGGTTCGAGCCATAGTCTGGGAAGATCCCACATGCCGTGGAGTAACTAGGTCCGTGAGCCACAACTATTGAGCCTGCGTGTCTGGAGCTTGTGCTCCGTAACAAGAGAGGCCGTGACAGTGAGAGGTCTGCGCACAGCGATGAAGAGTGGCCCCCGCTCACTGCAACTAGAGAAAGACCTCGCACAGAAACGAAGACCCAACACAGCCAAAAATAAATAAATAAATAAATAAATAAATCAATAAAAACAATAAATTTAAAATGTCTGCTTTGCAAAAGACAATATCACGAGAATCATAACAAGTCACAAGTTGGGAGAAAATATTTGCTAAAGAAAAACCTAATCAAGGACTGTTATTGAAAATATATAAAGAACTCTTAAAATTCAATAATAAAAAGAAAACAAACAACCCAACTAAAAAATAGGCCAAACACCTGCACAGATATTTCACCAAAGAAGATATACAGATGGCAAATAAGCATGGGAAAAGATGTCCCACATATACTATAAAGAAAATACAAGTTAAAACAGCAATGAAATACCACTATACACCTATTAGGATGTCCAATATCTGGAATATTGACACCACCAAATGCTGGATGTAGAGCAACAGGAACTCTCATACATTGTTGATGGGAATGCAAAACGGTACAACCACTTTGGAAAACAGTTTGGCACTTTCTTACAAAACTAAAACTACTCTTACCATATGATACAGCAATTGTGCCCCTCGGTATTTACCCAAAGGAGATGAAAACTTATGTCTACAGAAAAACCTGCATAGGGATGTTTATAGCAGCTTTATTCATAATTGCCAAAACTTAGAAGCAACCAAGATGTTCCTCACTAGGAGAATAAATAAATAAACTGTGATATACCAAACAATGAAATATTATTCAGTGCTAAAAAGAAATGAGCTATCAAGTCATGAAAAAACATGGAGGAATCTTAAATACATGTTACTATGTGAAGAAACCAATCTGGAAAGGCTACATAGTATGATTTCAACTACAAGAAATTCTGGAAAAGGCAAAACTATGGAGACAGTGATTGCCAGGGATGGAGGGAGGGTGGATGAATGAATTTAGAGAACACAGAGAATATTCAGAGCAGTGAAATACATTGGTATTACATTGATAACTATATATCATTATGCATTTATCTAATTCCATAGAATGTACAACACCAAGACTGAACCCTAAGGTAAACTATGGAGCATGTGTGGTTATGATGTCAACGTAGGTTTACCCTTGGTAACAAATGTACCACTCTGGCAGATGATGAGGTATATGGGTAAATCTCTGTATCCTCCTCTCAGTTTTGCTGTGAAACTAATACTGCTCTAAAAAAAATAATTCTTAAAAAAAGAGACCCCCGGGCTTCCCTAGTGGTACAGTGGTTGAGAGTTCACCTGCCGATGCAGGGAACACGGGTTCGTACCCCGGTCCGGGAAGATCCCACGTGCCGTGGAGTGGCTAGACCTGTGAGCCATGGCCGCTGAGCCTGCACGGCCGGAGCCTGTGCTCCGCAATGGGAGAGGCCACAACAGTGAGAGGCCCGCGTACCGCAAAAAAAAAAAAAAAAAAAAAAAAAAGAAAGAGACCCAAGAGAGCTCGTTCAGTCTCTTTCCTGCCATGTAGGGACATAGCAAAAGGACAACAGTAATGAACCACTGGCTCTCAACTAGAAACAGAATCTGCCTGTGCCTTGATCTGGGACTCCCTTCCCTCCCAAACTGTAAGAAATAAATGTTTATTGTTTAAGGAGCCCAGTCTATGGTATTTTTATTATAGCAACCAGGGTGGACTAAGACACTGACCCTCTTCTAAATCATTGGAAGATTTTCACAAAAGTCTCCAATCCACGTATCTCCAAAATAATATTCCTAGATCCAACTAGTAAAACGACAAATGCCTGTGCACGATAAAGTTTTATTAGAGAAATGGGAGCATATAATATATTTTTTCATAAGATAAGATTAAGTTAAAGAGATTTAATTTATTCTGACTGTCCTTTTTTGCATTAAAACATTTAACTGAGGAATTGATGGTAATAGATGATATGTTAGTTGCTTTTTTTTTTTTTTTTTTTTTTTTTTTTTGCGGTACTCGGGCCTCTCACTGTTGTGGCCTCTTCTGTTGCGGAGCACAGGCTCCGGACGCGCAGGCTCAGCTGCCATGGCTCACGGGCCCAGCGGCTCCGTGGCATGTGGGATCTTCCCGGACCGGGGCATGAACCCATGTCCCCTGCATCGGCAGGTGGATTCTCAACCACTGCGCCACCAGGGAAGCCCCTATATGTTAGTTTTAAATAAATTTGCTTAATCACATAAAAAGATGACTCTATCTACCAACACCACCACTGTTGGCCAAACAACAGAAGTTGCATGGACAACAAAAGTAGTGCACAATTATTTTAATTTCTAAAGGAAAAAACACTTCATTATTAGATTGCAGAATTACATTTCGAAATTTTCTAAGAATTTTAATGATTTTCAGTACAACCCTTAATCTATGTATGGATTGCCACTCTAGCATACCTCATATATTCCAAATAAGTGAGATGTCCTCTTTGAACAATTCTAATCTCACTACCTCAATGAAAGCTTGGTTTATTTTTCCAGCTATTAATAGAGAACACTCTCTTTTACATAAAAATAACTTCTAGAATATAGACGGCCTTTTTTCCACCCTCCAGGATCACACATAAACAAATGAAAGTCTTATCCATATAATATCCTTTTGATATTTGAAAACTGCTCTTATCCACAAAATAAAATAGAAAAAAACAAAACAAAAAAAACCCCTGCCTTCCACTTACTAAGATAAATTTTTTCCCAGTTCCTTTTTTTCTTTCAATCTTCAACACCTATTTCTTATCCTCACTCTTAGCTGATGATTTTCCACTGTAATTTTATTGATAAAATACAAGGAATCATAAAAGAAATATCACAGGCTGTGATCATAACATATACATACTAATCAGCATTTGTATCTCTATAATCATTACACTGAAATTTTTAACATTTCATTAAAGATGATAAATTAAGATTGCTATTAAAGAAGAAATATATAATGTTCATGGATAGATGAGTTAATCTTGAAAACATGCCAATTCTCCCTATTTAATCCACAAATTCCTGTGGTTTCGTTGCTGTTGTTTTTGTTTGAAGAACTTTTGAAAACTTTCACATACACTTACATGAAGAAATAAAAGTCAAAAAGGAACTAAGTCATCTTGAAAAAAATACAGGGGGTAATTGTCATACTATAGTCAGGAGTGCTATAAAACCATTTCGATAAAAAGTATGGCTAAAGTTCAGGGACAGACAATTATACTTTTATGAAAGAGCATCATCTGCTCAGAATAAAGTATCACCCCAGAGATCAACAGAGAAAGAATAAATTGTTACATGATGCCAGGGAAGCTGTCTTACCATATAGAGAAAATTATTGTTGGGTACCTCACCTTATGCTATGTACAAAGGTCGTGATTGATTAAATGCCTTAATATGACATATAAAAATGTGATGCTTAGGTTCTTATGACCTAAGAACAATAGCTACAACAAAACCTATAGGGTAAGAAATTAATAGTTTAGCCATATCAAAATTAAGGACTTCTGTTCAACAAAAGAAAATTTAAGCAAAATTAAGATACACATGACAGACTGGGATGATTATTTAAAATGTCTATGATAAACAAGGAATTTTCAGCAAAAGAAAGTTTAAGCAAAATTAATGGAGACTGGGAAAAATTATTTAAAATGTCTAAGACAGAAAAAGGAATAAATATCAATAATATACAAAGAATATCATTAAATCATCAATTAAAAGCACTAACATTTAAAAGAGAGAAATAGTCAAATGTATCGAAAGAAAATCCTCAAAATAGAAAATCTGAATAGTTAATGTTATGTATAAATAGATGCTAAAATTCACCCGTAACCAGATAAATTCAAATAAAATAAATGAGATACCATCTTATATCTGTGAAATTGGCAAAAATCACAAAGTTGTTTAACGTGAAGTTTTGGCAAGGATGTTTGGGAATGGATATTTTTAAGCATTGACATTTATATAAATTTAAAATCCCCAAATAATTCTATATACTTTATAAGGATATATTCACATTCATGAATCTATAGTAAACACATTAGAATGAGTAGGATAAGGCAGGAGAGGGAAAGGGGATTGAGAATAAAGAGTACAAAATAAAAGTAAAATAAAGGAGGCTTCGTGTGGACCAATGACAGTATGCTGTGAACTGAAGAACAATATTATCTCAGTGTTGTGTACTGGGGTTTTAAAAATTAAATAGCAAAATGGAATTGAAGTATATTTAAATTAAACTTTAAATATTCCAAGAATATTCAATTATAAAATGTGAAATTAAGTTTTTAAAAAGAAAGCATGTGCCAACATTTTGCAGGAAAATAAGTCTGAACTACTTCTTAACCAGTAAGAAACAGATTTATTCTGAATTCTAGAAAAAACATTTTATAGGACAAATGTATTCCATTAATTCTTAACATGAAGAGTAGCTTGAGATAAAAAGAACACTACTTTAAATATACTTTAGTTTCTGAATTGACTCAGTCACCTGTGAGCCCAACTCTAGTCATTTGAAAGTAAATATTGCTAACAGAGTACTTGCAAGAGATATTGTGGTACATCCAAACTCAGATGAATCCTTAATTTCAAGCAGTGAATGATTTTAGAGACCAGGGAGGGGATGGGACAGAGAATTAATGGAGAAACTGGGCATGGGGAGATATGAAAATATTTGAGTTGACTAAAAGGGACAATAAAATGAACAAGAAGGCTGACTTCTAGGATTCAAGACTTATAATAATTAAGAAAAAATGATGTCTATGAGGCAAGAAAACAGTGCACTAAAAATGGTTTTACCTTGGCTTACAGAGTTGAAGTTCAAACCGAGGAAAACAGGAACACAACAAGGAAACTGCTGTGCCATGATTGCTGTTGGTCATGTATTTGCCTGAAATTTAGCACAGTACCTTTGTGGCAGGCTTTACAAAAATATTTAGTTAATGAATACAGAAAGTAATTAAATTCATTGTTTAGGATTGCAGGAGTAAAGAGTTAAAGCTTACCTGGAGGAAGTAGTGGAATTTCTAACAGAAGATAGCAAACCTGAGCAGACTGTTTCAGTAAATCTGAAATACTCTTTTGTCCAAGATTATCTGGTTATACCTGAAAACTATTAAGATATATTAAATATCTTATAATTTATATTTTTTATGCAAAGAAGTGCCAATTATCTTTAACTGCTCATTATCTAAATCCTGAAATGATGACCATATGAGAAAAAAATTTTCCTGTTAATTCGCCTGGGAAGTTACTTCCAAATTCACAGATAAATCAATTTTCTCTGTTCTACCAATTCTGTCACAACATGCACACAATATCACTTTACCTGAAATGTAAATATCTATCTCTCTATATATCTACATATACTTATGTATTTGTGTATTTCCTAAATTTCCAAAATGAAATACATGGATATTTTCTGCAGTTCCATTCCCCTTTTAATTGTATGGCAGATTCCCTCTCTAAAATGCCTTTGAATCTGCCTGGGTATTAGCCATTAAAAATGGAATACTGGTTGTCTCGATTATGTAAAAAGCTTATCTGATTCTAAGGGTCACTAAAGTTTCCAACCCTCTTCTGAAATAAAGGATATAGCTAGTGTAAATGATTTGGCTGCATTACTGGCTTTCAAAGGACAATTAAATTGAGTGTAGCATGGAGGCTATCTTCCTTAAGACATTTCCTCTAGTGAGTAGTAAAATACATCAGCTTTTTACCATATAAAGAGGCGACTGACTTAGTGACAAATAGACACACTTGAAGAGAGCTATTCTGATGTCAGGCATATAAACCTCATTTATTAAAAAATAAAATAAAATAAAATAAAAGGGAAGTATTTTCTCTATAGATATTTACCAGAAGGGTTCAGACATCTTAGATAGGCAGATCAGTCAGTCAGTCTTCTTCCATTAAATCCAGCTCAGTATAGTGCATAGAATCAATATTAAAACACATATAAATATGTGTTGAAATCACTTAGTGTCATTACTGAGTGAAAACAGAGGCCTGGGGAAAATTTCTTTCATTGTCTTTATGTGATAATAGAAACCATTTAATATAAGAGGTGGGATGAATTGATTTCTCACTTTTACAACGTTATTTTTAATTCTTTTCCATTCACATCCCACCCTTCACTCTGAATTTTTACATTAAAGTGTTATTAAGAAAATCTAGGTTACAAAGTTTTAGGGAAAAAATAGAGTTGGGGAAATTAAAACTACTTCCTAGCATTCAAGTCCTTTCAAATACAATTTTATGGGAAGCAATAAGTCTGCTGATATCTTACTTATATCCATTTAAGACTTCTGATTTTAGAAATGCTTTCATGTTGATTATTTCATCTTGTCATTGAAACAATCCAGTTGGGCAAATTTAACTTTGGTATTCTGATATAAGAAGATTAAATTCTAAAGAGGTTAAGCAGCTTACTCAATGAGCAAGGCACAATAGCAGAGCTCTGAGAGAAAACAATTCTTTTGACTCCCAGTCCAGTGCTCTTTCTATTTTTCTTATCTCACCTTACAGAATTTCTGACAGTATATAATTAACTTTTTAAGGAGAGTGCTTCTCTCCAATGTTAGTGTTAAAATTCTTGATAATTGTTTATGTTGGTTTATAATATAGTTCCCTATGGGCAAATGTGAAGCTCATTCTTGATGAAAAATGCAAGTAGGTCAGCACTAAATCATTGAGGAAATACATGTATCATTACTCTTACTCTTTTAATTAAAAGACTGCTACCTTTTGGTATATTTTTTAAAAACTGTCAGTCTCCATATAAAGGGAGAAATATGATATATTGAGACCTTATCAATGATGTATGATATCTATATCCTGGAAAAAAGAGATGGAAAGTTCAAAGGCTATGCCCTTTGATTTTGTGTGTTTATTTATTTGAGTGGGTTTATTAGTTTTTAGTTGACTAATCCCAATGAAATGACTTTCTTGCTTTTATAAAATTTTATTATCATTTTCAGAGAATAATACCCAGGGACTATTTGGTTCTTACATGATGGTATAATTTAAAATAAATGAAATGAAACAAATACAATTTCACTTTGGTATGAAAAATGGACAGTGTCTGTGAAGCTCTAACACATGGAGGGACTGAGTTCTCTAAAGGACTATAATATGCTTCTTATGATTCACAAAAGAGGAGGAAAGAAAATGTAGAGACGGATCAAAGAAAATTATTTGAAGAAAAATAGAACCAAAATATTGCACAAGGAGAACAGAGCCAAACTAGAAAGAAGGCTCACCAGAAATATTATAACAAGCTCATACTACTATTGTTTTTTCTGAAAACCAATAACATTTTAACTTAAAAGGATGCTTTTACTATGTGCTATCAAAATACACATATATAACCAATAAGTAACCAAAAACCTTGCTTATAATAACAACATCTGGAATGAAGTATTCTGATGCAATTTGGATGGGCATATTTAATTAAGAAAATAGTTCTCTTGCTAATCACTGTTATGGCGATATCACAATTATTCACTGAATACCATTTGGCTAATTTCACCTTCAACAAAATATTGAATATGATATTATCTCAAGGAAAAAATACTCATAATTTATATGGCAAATTATATAGCAATGATGTCTCAACTTAGTATTTCATTTAACTTTTCTAAACCTCAGTTTTTCTATGAGTAAAATAGACATTATAACACATCTTTTTTTGTGCTGTTACAATAACATATAATATAGCATGCCTAAAGCATATAGCAAAGTATCTGGCATGATGTATATACAAGGAATAAATAGATGAAAGAAGGAAAGAGTAGCTATTTATACTTTCAAGCTCTTGTCTCTGACACCTTATCTTTACTACCTGGGGCCTTAAACTTTCTTTCATATTTCCTGTTCCTAGATGAGGCCGGCATCTACATCTTGATGCGGTTACTCTGTTTTTCCTTGGAAAGAAAATTTCTGCCTCAGATCTAGCTCTATTTCATAGAATCTGATCAGATAATTCCAACCTCACTTTTAACGTTTCTGAAGAGCAAATCCTCTTCAAAATTTAGAAAAGACAACTGGTTGTGTTGGCAAATTTTCTCCTCTAGCATTTAAATGCCATGTCTCTTTATTAAGTTAGACCACTGTAAAGTAACACACTATATGACTCTCCTTCCCAAATGGTTGCTCACCTTTAACATTCACCAGATTAATATAAAAACAGTCATTAGAGCCCTGTTGATTGTTTAGTGTCCTATATTGACAGACACTACTGACACATGTAAAAGTTACTCTCAAACCTCACAAAAAAATCAATCTTACCTGACAAAATGTTTTGCTCCCATCTTTTGGACAACAAGCTTTGTATGAGCCATTGTATTACTCTCTTTGTCCTGTGTGCTAATAAGCTCAGATTTTAGTTTTTTACCAAGCTGATATTTGTCTTCCCAGAAAGCATATCTATTACTTGATTTCTGTCTTTCATATTTTGTTAAGATGCTTTGGTTTGACTGTACCTCAAAGTTTTCTTTAGTCAGATCATGATTCTGTGTACTTGTATGCACATATATGTGAATTTCACGTATTTGTATTTTAGGACAATGTAATGAGACAGTATTTGTATGCCCTATCTATGGAACTTAGCTGTAACTAGATTCACAGAATTAAAGGAGTTTGGAGCAGGAAATACCTTAGAGAGTCTTTTATACCTCCATTTTAGGGATGAGAAAGTTGTGTTCTTAAGAAGTTAAGGGGCTTGCCCAAGATCCCATCGTAAGGTGACAGGGCTTAAATTTATGACTTTTTCTTTTTTCATTAACCATACTATCTTGCTCTAGAAAAGATATCTTATCAAATCAGAATATAATACAATGTTTAGTGTAAATCTGTCATTCTTTGTTGTTTTCATTTTCTCATTCAGCCACATCCCCCAACACAGAGTAATATCCAATGTGATTGAAAAATTCAGTGAGTTCAGGTTTTATCTCCACTTCAGTAAGAGATGAACTCTTAGCAAAGGTCAATAATGAGCATCCCAAGATCTGTTATTTTAATCTGCCATTTCAAACTTATTTACACTGTTTATTTATTTCACCTCTAAAGGATAGAAATAGTACTTATTATAGCTTAGATTGCAGTATACTTTGAACACATCAAGAAATGTATTTGACTCCTGGAACAGTGAGTGATCAACATTTAACACAATGAATCCCCATTTAAGGCAGAAGAGCCTCTGCTGAGGATGTCTCTGAAGATCAAGACTATTAAATCACACATTTTCCCATTGTTTGGCTTCCCAAATCCCAGACAGAGGCCTTACTGATTTTACTTGACAACTTTTCCTCCTTACTGTTTATTTCTTGTGCTTCTCTACCCATTGGATGTTGATCAAACAGCAGCTTTTATCTTACTACATGGGAGCTATTCAGCCTAGAGATGCTTCTATGGCTGTTATTCAATGAAGTCCCACAGGCATCCTGGGCAAATGTGGCAGCTCCCAACTCTTCAAGAAAAAAAATTTAGACTAACTCAAAAGTGGCCACATACATTGGCTCAGAACTGCATTCTTCCTGGATAAAAGTCCAGAGATGCATTTTTTTTTTCCTATTACTAGAACAATGCAGTCAGAGATGTAGTCTTTTCAAATTCCATAATAAAAATGGTCTTGGCATAGATGTGGAGGAAATTGTCTGAAAGTAACATATAAGAACATGATAATGTGAAATTTTAAACTCAAAGAATTTGAAGGGAATTTAGTGGTCAACTGGTTCACTGGTTGACTGAAACTTGGCAAAATAAAAGAAAAAATGCATACATTTGAAAAATTAGTTGAAGAAGAAATGGAGAAATAGACCTCTATTGGAATTATATAATACCTAGGGAGCACTAACCATGAAATCAAATATTGGCCTTCTAAAGATGCAGCAGCAGCCGCCTATATTCAGTGTAATATTGAGAAGAAAACCTATACTAAAAATAGGAGATGGAATCCTTTTATAATCTACAGCAGGGGTCAGTAAATTTTTCCTGTAAATGGCCAGACAGTAAATATTTTCAGATGCAGACCTAAGGGTCTCTGTTGCAACAACTCAACTCTGCTGTTGCAGCATGAAAGAAGCCATAGATGATATGGCTATGTTTCAATAAAACTTCATTTGCAGAAACAGGCTGCAGAAGAAATTTGCCCCACAGGCTGTAGAGTGTTGACTCTTAATCTACAGAAAATACTTTTTGCCTTTGCTGACAAGATAGATAGACAGACAAACAGATAAAGAAGAGTATCTAATGTAAGATTATCAACTATCCATTTTTATACAAGGCAGTCTTTTATACTAAAAGTTTGTCTTGTCTTCTCTATCAACATTAACATCTCATTTTTTAATGAAATAATGGTGACATCAAATGTTTGTATATATCATATATGTATACATTATATATATCAAATATATCATATAAACATTAAATAAATTTTATCACTTAGAATCACCATTACTTCATTAAAAATGTATTTATATATATTAAACAAAATTTTATTTTAATGTATATAAAATATATAATTTATATATGTGTGTATATATATACACACATATTAAACAAAATTATGCCATATGGTCTCACTTTTGTTACATAAAAATAAGCAGGACATACATTTAGAATAAAAGAAAAAGCGCTATGTAAAAGTAGATAGTTAAAAAAATTTGTGTTTATATATATATGTGAATATATATACATTCTATTAGTTCTGTTTCTCTGGAGAACCCTGACTAATACACTGCTCTTTAAATAAAATACTATGATAACAATTGTTAGTGAATCCTTTCACTTTCATAAATGCCAGAGTTCACTTAGGCAGCATTCCTGATAAGAAATTATGCACTCTTTATTACTATTCCAGTAATAGGGAGCTTACTACCTAATAGTGTTTCAATTCAATTTTACGATAGCTCTCATTGGTGGAAATTGTTCCAGAAAATCTTGGTCAGTTTGAGATCAACGTCTTTCTAAAAGAATAAGCCCAATAGCCAGAAATTCCAATTCTACTATTAGCACCTCCATGTAGCCAGTACTTCACATCCTATAACCTCCTTTTAGTGATGGTTAATAGCTTGGGCTTTAAAGTCTATCAAAATTTTGTGTGAATTCTAACTCTGAAACATACTAGCTGTGTTCTTGGGAATATTACTGAATGCTGAGTTCCAGTTTCTCCAGCACAAAAAATACAAATCACACCACCTACAATATAGGGACTCTTTTTGAGGTTTAATTAAGTAAATGAATATAAACTGCCTGGTAAATAATAAGTCCTCACAAAGGACATTTTTGGTATCATTATTTTTGCCAGTGGTAAAAGAAGAAGAAATCAAATCATTATCTGAAGTCATCAGAAGTATGTTTCAGGTTTTATCATTCATTCAAAAATATTTTTAGGCACCTACCATACGTCAAGCACAATGAAGAATCAGATAGAAGTGGATTCAGCTCTTGTGGATTTTATTATACCCTATAGCAGAGATAAAAGATGGTGTTGTTTGTAACATGAATCTTCAAAAGTGAGCCAAGTCAGTGGGTTTGCTCATCTCAGGAGGTGCATGTCTGAATGAACATGTCTTTCGCCCATGTCTGAATCCTTCCAAAATGATAATACACATCCCTATCAGCAATCACAGAGCTACATATAGTCCTTTCAACATTCACAATTGGGAATCACTGATTCCAATACTGTCTTCTGCCTGTGGATTGTTCAGAAGATTTCTCCTCTGATTCTCTAGTGGTTGAATGGATACACTTATTTGTATTCTGAGGATGGGCTGCTCCTATATCTTTAGTAGATCAATATCAACTTTCCTGAGCAGATTTCAAATTTGTGAATGTTTGAGAGATATAAATGAATGAATAATTTTAAAATAATGAAATTGAAAGGCAGTGTATAAGAATACTGATGTTGAAAGACAATCTGAATCACATATCTTAATCTAGGCATGTTTGATGTTTAGTCTAGACATCATGATTAAAGATGATTATGTCAGGGCCTTAACAAGCTTAACATGTGTCCTTCTTCTCTTTAGTGGGGTTTGGAGAAATCTCATTCTATTCAACCCCCTTACATTTGATTACCCCATCATCTCACCGTCTTTAGGCAGAAATCCTAGAGAGGATACATTTGCATATTGAAGGCAAGTAAAGGTTGACATCCAATTCTATTACCAAACTGCCTGAGTTGGAATTTTAATTCCACCTCAACCCTTTTAGATTACAGTCTTAGAGTATGCATGGACTCTATGTACCACAGAAGCAGCATTTGAGAGCTTCAACACAAATTTAACAATTTAACAATTGCACCAAATGTATCATATAAAAGTTTCATTTTTGTTTATAGGCTCACATTATTTGAGTATTTGTCTTATTCAGAGTGAGCTAGTATATCTATTACTATACAAATCAGATTCAACAAGTATGTAGACAAAAGCACTTTTTTTCTATCTGGAAACTACATCAAATCACGTTCTTCCTGCTTCTTGATTGAACTCTGTGGATCCAACATATGCTCTGCAACATTTCAGAATTTTGATAGGAGCAGTTGGCAATATGTGATGGCTGCAGAGCAAGAGAACACCTGGGAGAGAAAGGCTGACTTTTTCCGAAGACTACACCTCCTGTTACAGACCACAAGGGAAACAAAAGGATGGTGATTCCTTTGAGCAATAAACTTCCAGGTGATATTTCCAGGCTGATGCCAATCAGGGCAGCAGATGCCTGGGGTGATGAATTGAGCATAAAGCACACACAATTTCAGGGCAAAGCAACGGAACAGAACTAAGAGACATAGCATGCTATAAAAAGAGGAGAATAGAAGCTTTCCTGAAAGAGCTGGAACTGAGGAGCTTTGTGTTCCTTGTAAGTGACAGGAATGTTCCAGTGAGAGAGCCGAGGAGAGAGAGCTTGGGAGCAGCATACAATGCACACCTGAGAGTTTTCAGCTCCTTATGCACTCTGCACTGGTCCATCAGAAGCCTCTATATCATGGGTTTAAGAACAAAACATAAAAGAGAAGAGGATATCACTTTTATAGCTGGTACTATTTGTTTTATGATTCATTGGGGCTTAAATGTTCTGCAATTAGTACTGCTTATGGTACTTTTAAAATTAACATTTTTGTAAAAAGAAAAAAAATCCTCCTGTAAGTTGGAGGAGCCATGCACTGATAATTGCTGAAGCCATATGATACATAGGATAGGTTCTTTGGGTTTGTTATATTATCCTCTTTTTTTAAAAAAAGCATCCCTCCCCTGAACCTTATACAACAGTCCAGCAAACATCCCATTTCTCTTCTCCCCATCACCACAAAATTTCTTGAAAGAGACAAGCATTCTCCACTTGTTCACCAACACCCACCTGCATTCCCTGTTTAACCCACCCAGTCTGGCTCCTGTTCCCACAATGTCACTGAAATGGCTTTTATCACAGTCAAACATGATCTCCATATTACCAACACAATAGCTACTTTTTTACCTCTTGCTACATTTCAATTCATTAAATCTCTTTCTAATTACTAAAACAATTTCCTCTCTGAGTTTTATTCTCCTAGGTCTTCATCTCTCACACTAGCAACTCTTTCTAAGTTTCTTTCGCTCTCTTGTTTGTCCAAATCCTCAGACATTGGTCATGGACCTTCTTCTGTCTGTGAACTTTGCCTCCTTAGGATAAACTTATACTCATGACTTCAAGTCTCATTTTTGTCCTGGCCTCGTCCTTGAGATCAGGCCTCATATATCCAATAATTCACTGACATTTCCATTTGAATGTCTAATATGTCCTATAATTTAACATGGCCAAAATAGAAATCTTGATTTTTCTCCAGATATTGATATATGTGTCTCCTAGTTTTGAGACAGGAGGGAAAGGAGCATGAAGCAACTGCTAGATAAACAAAGAAGGGGTGCAGCTGTTAGGATGTGATAAAAACTGGCTAGAACCGGCTGAAACCAAGGTGGTTTCTTGAATGGTCCGGTCACTGACCTTTTTAGCTCATTATACCTTCATTACAATACTAAAAATCACTTCTCCTTATGCCATGTCAGTTCCAAAGAGGATCATAAAAGGACAAAAAGAGGGCAGCGGCCTATTCCCTGGAAATCCTCAAACTTCCCCCAAATAGCAAAATATTCCTCTCACTTGTTAGCATATGAAACTACTCAGCCCATAAAAACCAACAATCCCATGCCCTGGGACCTCTCTCACTTTCTGAGAAGGTCCACATTCTACCTATGGAGTCTGTATCTCTCGGAATAAACTCACTTTCTCTTTTCTTTGGCTTGCTCTTGAATTCTTTCCTGCATGAAGCCAAAGACCCTCAGTTGGTGGCCCTCCCAGGGACTCATGCAGGTTCCAGGATGTGACTTTTCCTTCTCCTGTAACAGTTTGTCTCATTTCAGTCAACAACAAGCCCATTCTTGAAGTTGATGAAGACAGAACACCAAAGGCATTCCCCATCTCCCATCTCTCAGTCTTTAGGTTTTACCTGTATAATCTGGGATTCACCTACCCCTCTTCATCTCCATGGCCATCACCCTAGTTAAAGTCAGCAAGGTCTCTCATCTCATATACAATGGTGGTTTCCTAAATTGTCTCCCTGCTATGCTATGCTTCAGGCTCCCAGCAACTCATTCTCTAAACAGCACCAAAAGCATCTTCTAAACATTAAAATCAAATCGTGTCACTCTTGTGCTCAAAAACTTCCCATGGGTATCTTTTTCATTCAGGGAAAAAAAAAACCTCTAATCTCACCATCGCCTACAATCCCTAGTTGATCTGATCACCTGACTCAGCTAATCTTCTCCAACCTCACATTAAGCCCTCTTTCTCTTCCCCTTTTCTCAGCTTGTTCCAGGCCCACAAATTTCAGTTTTACAACACACCCAATTCTTTCCTGCCTTCAAGCCTTTACAAATGCTGTTGTCTCCACTTAGAATGCACAACACTGCTTCACACAGCAGCCTCCCTTCCTTTAATTTCAAGGCTTGGTTTAAAAGATAAATTCTCAAAGATACCTTATTATTGTATTCATAGATTTTTAGTTAATGTGTAATTGTTTCCCTCTTCACCTATATCTATTCCAAGACTGTAAACTCCTTGAAGGTAGTAGATGTATTTTTTCTCTTTCGTCTTTATACTCAATGTTCAGCAAACTGACACATAAGTGCTCAATAGGTGATTTTTGAAGAAAATAGATGTAAAATAATTATTCATAACATAACCTTTAAATAAGGAGTTAGGGATTTTTTGCTTAAGAAGCCTGGTTTTGCAAAACATGTAAGACAGACCGAATGCTTCTGTCAATGTATTTGTACTATGATGAAATTATGAGTCTCTCTGTTTTTTAACACATGAGAGATATCCAAGAAAAATTTATCCTAGTAATAAGACTTATTGATCACTACAGACAGCCCAGTCTAGTGGAAATAGTCAGGAGCTAGCTAAGAAGAGCTGTTAGTTTTCTCATTTGTTACCTGTTAATCACTCTTCAGTCAGCTACTGTCTGTGTTTATTTATGTTTGAAAAATTTTAAAGTGCCAACTAAGACTTTATTTGAAAGGTAAACTTTTTTTTTTTTTTTTTTTTTTTTTGCTGTTCGTGGGCCTCTCACTGCTGCGGCCTCTCCCGTTGCGGAGCACAGGCTCCGGATGCGCAGGCTCAGCGGCCATAGCTCACGGGCCCAGCCGCTCCACGGCATGTGGGATCTTGCCAGACCGGGGCATGAACCCGTATCCCCTGCATCGGCAGGTGGATTCTCAACCATGCGCCACCAGGGAAGCCCTAAACTTTTCTTTATACTTATCACATTTTAAGAAATCCAATCTGTAGATTTACTGTATACTTTAGGTTTATATATTAAATGAATAGCAATACTTATATGACTTTCCACAAAATCAATTAAATGTTTCCAAAAAACCATCCAGCTTCTACTGGATCAAACACAGAGTTGAGAAGCCACTTTCTCTTTACAGATGTGTGTTCAAAATCTGTAATTATTCCTTGTCATCTCACAAAAGGAAAAACAGAATATACTTCCATGAAATACTTGGTTATAATCAACTCTACTGAGAATCTTGCTTTGAGAGTTCTCCCCCTCTTTTTAGCTGCTTCTTTTGTCCTGTAATTGGATTGAATTTTCTCTTCACCCCATTCCTTCTAGACAGCTTCTCATTTGAGGGCTTTGAAGATGTATTACACTAATATATCATCAGAATGACAATGTTATGGTGATGCATGGGTATAATACATCTTCAGAGCTTCAGCACTGTCCAGAAACAATACAGCTGGATTAAATTCAAACCTAATGTAAAAGGAAACATTAAAAAAAAAACCTGGCTAACAAGGAAGGTGGAAAAAGAAAAACCCTAAATAAAAAGTTATTTTAATGAATTCCATACTCCTGTATATTTTGACAGAAAGTTTTCAAGATTTTAGTACAGCCTATTATTAATTTGTAAATTTATGCAAGAGTATGCTCTATAAATGTCTTAGTATTATAATAAAACATAGCCTCAGACAAAAAATACACAATAAATCTAGTTTTTTAAGTCTCAGACTCTCAGGCAAAGTTTATAAAGTTTACATGAAGTAAGTGTTGCATTTTGCCTTTTTTGTAAGTCTGGAAAATTAGCTCCTTAACATTTCATGAGACATTTACATTATGCGTTACACTAGGAGACATTTCATGAATGCTGAACCTCTTCCCTTAGGACAAAATTCCCTTTGTAACATTTTCATATAGGGTGAACATACTGCTTCTGATAGAAAATATTCCATAAAATTTTGGAAACATTAATAGGCTGAAATTCAGTTGCAGAGTAAACTAGGATTAGAGAATTTATAGATGATGATGATAATAATAATAATAAAGACAGAAATACAGGGCACCATTATTCATGGTCTCCTGGTCACAGTACCCTTTACCTCCTTTACCTTGGCTTTGGTAGGTCACTAATCACACAGAAGTCTCAGAGACTTGCTCTTTTACTGTGAAGGCAACCCCTTAGGAATCTACAGCTATGTGAATGACTCTTACTTTTGTTCTTTATTTTTATAGATTTTTTTTCTACAGCACAGAATGCAACTCAAGAAAACAAATATACCCCTCCTCCAATACACTGCGTTTCTTGTCTTCCTCTCTTGTCACGCACTATTTATTAGAATCTGAATAATTCAAACTTTTGTTTCTCGAAGTCATTCTGGTAGTTTCTCAGTAAACAATTCCTCTTCTACTTTCTATGTAGAAAAAACTAAATACAAAATAACATCTCACTAGTTTAGGTATGCAATCATTACAATGCATTTATATGATATTTATCACAATATTTATCATTTCCATCTTTTATTATCTGTCCTCAAGCAACTTTTATGTAAAGATGAATGGTAAAATAAATTTTAATAGTAATAGCTAAGAATTTGGAGCTCTTAATTTTGACTGAGTATTCTCTTAAACTCTTTATCTGTAATATCTCTTTTATGTAACAGTCCTGTGGTATTATTATCAACATCATCATATCATCATCATCATCACCATCATCTCTGTTTTGCAGATGAAGAAACTGAGGCACAGAGAGCTTAAAAAATTTGCCCAGGTTAAAACACACAGTGAGTGGCAGAGTAAGTAGGGAATTGAAACCAAGTAGTCCAAGTACTAACCATGTCCTTTTAAGCACTCTGCTATATTGCCTTGTTTAATAGGAGTTTGATAATTATAAAAAAGCTATTAGCTTTTTCTATAACCTCTTTGAGGAATTATCTATTCACAAAGGTTATAAATGAAAATAATTATTAGCCATTAATTTTAAAACATTAATCAGTTAATATGTTTATTAATCATTAAAAGACTTTATAGTTTTCTAAAATATTATGTCATTTAGCATATATTTATTGAGCGCCTCCTATGTAGCCATATTTGCCTGAATAACGGATCTTAAAGAGAGAGCGCACAAAAAATGAAAGGAATAAAAAGTGTTTACCATAGTTTTATTGATCTATTATCCACGATTACTAAGATGATTCTAAGTTTCTACTAATGATGATTATTCCCAATTATGGTCAAACTAATAAAATAATATAATTTTAAAATAAGCTGGAGTTTAATTAAAATTCAATAGTGATATATTAATTTTGAGTTAAGAAAAATGGATATAATGCTATTTTACACTAGAGGTCCTTACTCTTTCTTTTTTTTTTTTTCTTCCAGTACGCAGGCCTCTCACTGTTGTGGTCTCTCCCATTGCGGAGCACAGGCTCCGGACGCGCAGGCTCAGTGGCCATGGCTCACGGGCCCAGCCGCTCAGCAGCATGTGGGATCTTCCCGGACCGGGGCACGAACCCGTGGCCCTTGCATCGGCAGGCGGATTCTCAACCACTGCGCCACCAGGGAAGCCCTATTACTCTTTTATAACAGTTTATTTCAAGCCAACAATATGCTCATCTATAATTGTCAAGGACACATTAGGCCTTGATTTAAAAAAAAAAATCATTATTAACATATTTTTCCTTATATATATTTTAATAATAATCCAGGAACGGCACTAAAATTCTGGTAGGCCTTGTTTGTATAAAAATGTAGTCTTGAGGATATGATCTTACATTTATGAGGAAGTAAAACCAAGTTGTATCTTCACTGACTGCCAGGGTTCAAATGCTCATTAAAACCTGGGTTCAAATGAAAATTATGTTCCTTTCCTCATGAATGTGGAACATGAAGTTATAATACTATTTCACATTAAACCAGTTAACATATGTTAACCTATGTTAGAACAGTGCTTGGGACATACTAAGTGCTCAATAAATAAGTATTAGTTAGGCTCATTTTATAGTTTCACAGTACCTACTATGCTCTTTCTGAATCTTTATAGGATCTACTTCAGTATTATTAATGCAGTTCTTTGCCCATGGAGTCCCACTTCTGAATGAAATATCATGAAACTTACACCCAAAGTAAAAGCTTCATTTTCTGAGATGATAACTTTCAAAGGAGCCCTAACTTGCTTAGACATTCACCATTCTTATAATACCTTCCTGTAACACATGTAACGTGACATTGAAATCACTTGGGGAAAAGACTAGAAAATCTAATTCCCAAAATATAAACGTCTGATGCCAACAATTATCCCTAAATTCAGTCCACTAAGGGAAGACATAATCTAGTGTGGTATTATTATTTATTTTTTTCCTAATGTTCCTGTTCTCTCAGAAAATCAAGTTTCATTTAAAAAGAAAAAAGAGCTTTTATGAAATGCTTCGGAATGCTTGGTAGGTTCCTGTTTTCTCTTTTATATCGGTAAGCACTTTCCTCTGAGAATAATGGATTATCTTTTATATTGATTCATCATATGATCAGGCTCATTGTTTAGCTTTATATTTGTCTTAAAATACTGAAATTTTTCTTGCTTTCTATATTCAAAGAGCAGGCATTAACAGTTCTGAATACAAACAATTCTGATAGCCCACTAATAACTGGATAGAAGTAGAGGGGCTTTGGATACAGACAAATGAAAGTTAAAATTATAAAGAAAACTCTCAAAACAAAGAGGCAATTTTAACTGTATATATAAATTATTGGTGTACAATCTTATGGTAAAAGTTTAACTTGCCATCATTATGTAGATTCATTCATTATATAAGTATCCATTATGCAAAGCCATTATGGAAATTCACAAAAGCTCCACAAAGTGTGCAACTCAACTATACTAGGGAGGTAGAACCATAGTTTATAACCTGAAGGTCTGGTATTGTTGAAATGTCATCAACATAAATTGCTGGTTTTACTGAATTTTTTTCTTCCTAACATTAAAGAGCAAAGTGCAGTGTCAGGATTGCAAACCTGTAAAAAGACTCTTAAAGAACTATAGTGTTTGGGGGACAGGTTGCCAGCTTGCAAGGAGCACACACACAGCCTCTTCATCATGTCACCCTTGGTATTGGCCCAGCACTCAAGCATTTCAAAGAAGACTTCCTTTCATGAAAGGGGAATGACAATGGAATCAAGAGCACTAATAGAAAGTAATATTTTCCAGTTAGTACCTGTGATGACTTAAACTATTTTCAGAGTTATTTAAACAGTATATTTCAGTAGTGTTCATGGCTTTTAGATAATAATTTTCATTTTTTTCAGTCTATTTTTTCTGATAATTAGTAATTAGGAACTTCTATCTTACAGTTATATTTAATTATCTTTAAAGATTATGAGAGGTTTAATGCTAAACCTGTATGTTACCCATCTGGGAACCTGTTTTAACACATCTAATGCAAGGGTCAGCAATTCTTTTCTTAAAGGACCAGAGAGTAAATGGTTTAGGTTTCATGGGCCATGTGACTTCTATTGCAACTACTCAGCTCTACCATAGCAGTAAGAAAGTAGCCATGAAGAATATGTAAGGTTGTGAGTGTGGCTGTGTTTCAACAATAACAAACACTTCATTTACAAAAACAGAGAGTAGGCCAGTTTGGTTCACAGGTCTTAGGTTGCTGAAAAATGGTCTAATGAATTCTTGACTGTTTACTCTGTTTATCCTGAAACTACTGTCATTTAAAAATCTTAAAGTCCTTAAAATCTCTTAGTTTGGAAAAGTGTGTTTTATTCTTGATTAACAGTTTATATTATTTAACTTATAGCTGAGGTAAACTCATAGCAATATTTATGGAAATCATGGAAAATACTATTTACTTTTTATTTAAAAGTTTCTATACTTTGATACATGTGATTTCCAAATGTTGCCTTATGGCCATTTTAAGGCCACTCGAATGTTAAATAATGACTGACCTGTTTTATTAAACACAATATTCTATTCCAAGCAAAAATATCCTTCCAGAATGAAGACAAAATCAAGGCATTCTCAGATGAAGACTACTAAGAAAATTTGTCTCCAGTGGACCTACCACACACACACACACACACACACACACACACACACACACAAAGTTTAAAGGAAGTTTTCTAGATAGAAATGAAGGAAACAGAACATCAGGAAGGAAGGAAGAACAATGGTAAAAGTAAAAAGGTAGATAAATACAAAACACTTTTCTTCTCTTGAGTTTTCTAATACATATTTGACAAGTGAAACAAAAACTTTACCATTGTCTGATACAGTTCTCATGGTATAGAGAAAATATTTAAGATAAGTACATGAGAAAAGTGGGAGAGTAAATGGAGGTAAGGTTTCTATACTTCACTGGAAGTAGTAAGATATGAATACCCTCAGACTATGATAAGTTATGTATATATGATATAATTCATAGAGAAAGTACTAAAAAATCTATACCAAGAGGCATGCTCTAAAACACTGTGGATAAAACAATGTGGAATTCTAAAAGTGCACAAGTAACACACAGAAAGGCATGATAAAGAAAACAGAAACAAAAAAAAGGGGGAGAACAAACAGAAAAAAAAAAAAAGAAAAAGATGTCAGACATAAGCCTTAATGAATCAATAATTAAAGTAATTTTAAATGGTCTAAATACACCAGTCAAAATATGGAGATTGTCAGAGTAGATAAAAAACATAACTCATCAATATGCTATCTACAAAAGACTTATTTAAAATATAACAACATATGTGGGTTGGAAAAAACAAATCAAGATTTTTCAAAGCAGTTTTATTTGTTATAGCCAAAATATTCTGTAACACATTTATGGCTAAACAAATTGTGGTACATTCATATCACAAAATATTACTCAGCAATAAAAAGGAACAAACTATTGAGGTGTATGATACAACTTAGATAATCAATCTCAAGAGTGAAAGGGCCAATTTCAAAAGGTCACACACTGAATTATTTCATTTACATAATATTCTATAAATGATAAAATTAAAGAGATGGGAAACAGATTAGTGTTTGTTGGGGCTAGAGATGATGGATGGTGAAGGAGTAGATGCGATGCTAAAAGGATAGCATAAAGTAAATCTTTGTGCTGAGGGAATAGCTCTGTATCTTGATTGTGATGATGGCTCCACAAATCAACACATATGATAAAATGATGTAGAACTACATGCACACATTGCACTAATATCCATTCCAAGTTTTGGTGTCATACTACAGTTACATATAATGTAACATGGGAGAAACTGGGTGAAGAGTATGTGGAAGCTCTCTGCACTAACTTCACAACTTCCTGTGAGCCTATAATTATTTCAAAGTAAAAAGTGGAAAAAAAGAACCTCATATTCATTTGGGGCAATTTATTTAAACAATCTGAGTGCCATGTTCATCTGCACAATGAGGATGACAATACACTCTGACAGTTCAGTTTTGAGGCTTATATGAGACAAGTACACACAAGTACCTCCCATTTTTCCTAGACTATATAAAGTAATGAATACATGTTAGTTGAACCATATTAACTAAAATTTCTTTGGTGCAAGCTGCTCTTTACATTAGTGGAGTTAAAGTGCTGAACCTAATTCCAACATGTTGATGGGGGGTTTCCCACACCACCAAGCAATTATCCAATACCAGCTGGGTGTTCTACAATTCAACTCAATTCTGACACTACCCAGGGAGAGCATGAGATTCCACGGAATAAGGGCTCAGTACTACAAGACTGCCCTGCTCCCCCCCCCCCCAACAAATGTCAGTAGCAATTCCAGGTTATCACCTGTGCTTGAAACTGAAAGAACCCTGTGGGGCCCTCAATGGTACAAAAGCCCCTCTGTGTACCACACTTCTTATTTGTAGAAAAAGGCTTTGGTGTCCTAGGCATTCTTTGAGTTCCAAAGAGCAGATTCATACAGTTACTAATTAGGTTAGTGAGGGAATGCAGAAACCAAAGAAAAGCAGTCAAGAAACAATAGTCGGGTGATAAAATAAAATCCTAGTTCCTCCTCAATGCATATACATAACAACCTAAGTATATCTTTGAGTTGTTATGCAGAAACTAAGACCCACCATGCCCAGGAGGAGGAGGATGACTACATGGTGACCATAAGCACATAGACCCCAGATTGGTTGGAACCAGAAGATTGATAAAGTTTCCTGAAACACCACCTTGTTACCTCACCATCAACCAATCAGAAGAAAGTCAGGCACCCTGCAGCCTTCACCCAATGTTGTCCTTAAAATCCCTTCCCTGGAATCCATTGAGGAGTCTGGGGTCTTCTGAGCATGAGTTGCCCATTCTCCTTGCTTGGAACCTTCAATAAACACTATACTTTCCTTCACCACACCTGGTGTCAGTAAATTGGCTTTGCTACATGGCAGGTGAGTGGACTCAAAGTTCAGTTCAGTAACATGCTTCCGACCAATGAGCTATAGATTAGAGGTTTCAAAGACCCTGTGTTTGGGTTTGACTAATTTGCTAGAGCAGCTCACAGATCTCAAAGGAACATTTGATTTACTAGATCACTGGTTTATTATAAAAGGATATAACTTAGAAACCCCCAGATGAAAGGGATACATAGGGCAAAGTATGGGGAAAGGATGAGGGGAGAAGCTTCCAGGCTCTCTGGGCATACCACTCTTCCTGAATCTCCACATGTATACTGATCTAGGAGTTCTCTAAACTCTGTCCTTTAGTATTTTTTATGGAAGCTTCATTACATTGGCATGATTGATTAAATCATTGTCAATTGAGAACTGATACAACTTCCAACCCCTCTCCCCTCCCCAGAAGTCAGTGGAGTAGGAATGAAAATTCCAATCCTCTAATCACATAGTTGGTTCTCCTGGCAACCAACCTTAGGTGTGGTCCCAAAGTCCCCTGATTAACATAATAAAAACACCTTTATAGCTCACTCCCCTGATGTGAAATTCCAGGGTTTTTATGAGCTTGGTGCCAGAAATGGCATGAAGGTCAAATATATATATATTTCTTATAAATCACAGTACCACAGAGGTGTAACCATATTGAAGGCATAAGGGAAATTAAGGGGTGATTCATATTTAGGGGTATGTTTGTGTATTTATATTAGGGAGATAAAGGTAGTGGGGAGATATCAGACAGGAAATACTTGCTTGTGACACTACCATGTTATCTCTTCAAATTTTAATTTCTAGTTATAAGAAGTCATGTGGGAAGCAAGGACAGAGAGCAACATCCATTAACTCTGCAGTACTTATGGAGACCCTATTTTGTGCCAGGTCTTGTGCTAAGCCATGGGGTACAAAAGTCAACAAACACTGTTTCTGGACAAAAGGAGTTCCCTGTTCCATAAGACCATGGACAAACAAATCCAAAGACTACAATTCAGAGAATTAGTCCCACATGAATGGTGGCACAAGGTACTATGTAACTATGGAGAAAGAAGCACCTGATTTTTCTTGGGATGCTTAGGAATACCTTCATTAAAAATTGAAAAAGGAATAAGTTTGACAATTGTAGAGGGGGACAAAAGATATTCCTCATACAAAAAATAATGTATGTAAAAGTAGAAAAACAAAATTTTCACCTTGACTAACTGGATTCATAGTTTGCCTCCACATCTAAGTTCTTCACTTCTTATTTGCTCTTTATTCCTCCACAGCTGAGTTTCTGGTACATTATGTAACTGAATTGCTGCAATGATCACCAAACTATCTAACCCAAAGGTAACTGGTCTGATCTTATTTAACCTTATTGACATTTTTAACCACTCACTGCTCCAGGAATTTTTTCCTCTTTTGGCTTCTTGTAATCATGGCTTTCTGATTCTATTCCTACATCTCTGACCTCTTGTTTGTTGTTTCCTTTATAAGTGCTCAATAATTGTTGACTAAACAAAAGTGATGTGTCAGGAGATTGATTTCAGAAAAGAGGGACTTGAGCCTGTTTAAATGTGGACAGGATAAAGTTAATAGAGGAGAAGAGCTTAAAGATGTAGGTATAAAGAGGATATTTAATGGAATAAGGACCTGACAAACAGGAAAGAATGGATGGAACATAACAGGATAAAGGGAACTTAACGGAACATTCTTTATCTTGAGTTAGGCAATGATCTTAACTCCTGTGGATAATTAGAATGAGACTATCCTTTCAAAAGGCACTAAGCATATAGAGATTAGAGGAAAAAGAGTTTGAGATACACAGCCCCGTGTTCATGTTCAAATTTTGGCTTCGGAGCCAAAAGAATATCTTTGCTAGCTTATAAACACCAGCAGGGTAAAGTAAGAAAATCTCTGAAGATTCCAGATATCAAAGAATAGGAATGAACTAGGAAACAGAGATTAAGATAAACGGCAATGAATAATAAGTAGAAATTTGACAGAGGCTTTCAAAATGCTTCCATATTTGTCATATACAATCTCTGTTTTTTAAATTTATCTTTTTAAGTTTTCATATTTTTTCTGACTGGATCTAGATTTGTTAATAAATGATGTGTGATTAAGAATTTTATTTTGTCTTTCTATTCAAAATCAAATGCCTGGTGTAAACTTGTCAATGTTCTCCAGAAGTTTTAAGTGAGTTTTAGCTTCATGATATCACAGCATTTGAGAGATGTAAATAGGTCCCTCAATTTCAGAAACAGGGTTGGATATCTTGTGCCACTGGATATCATTCCCTGAGAAGTTACAGCTTCACATATTTAATCCCAAATGGGCATAACTAGACTCTAATCATGAGGAAACGTGAGTCAAACTCAGAATGAGAAATATTCTATTTTTTTTTAAGTAGAAAAATGTCAAGGAAGACTAAGAAAGACTAAGGAATAGTCCCCAGACTAAAGAGGACTAAAGTGATATGACAACTAAATACAATACTAAAGGGAAAAGAACTCTCTAAAGGACACCATTAAATCAGTTGACAAAATTGGAACATGGATAGTAATGGGATAGAAGTATAATGCCAATGTTAAATGTACAAAAGTAAAAAACTGCACTGTGGTTACAGAAGAGAATATCCTTCTTCAGAAATGCACATTGAAAATAACTAGGGAGAAAAGTGCTTGCTGTATGCAAGCTGTTCTCAAATAATTCAATGAAAAAAATATTTCTGCATACTCTACACACAACAAATGTTGAAGCAAATGGGAAAAATAATGGATGAAACTGAGTAAAGGACATAGGGTGTACTTTGCATTATTTCTGTAACACTTTTTTTTTTCTTACTGGGAGTATTTTTATTTTTTTTAAATTTTATTGATGTATAGTTGGTTTACAATGTTGTGTTTAATTTCTGCTGTACAGCAAAGTGTCAGTTATATACACACGCACACACACACACACACACACACACATACACATATATATATATATATATATATATATATATATATATATATATATATATATATACTTTTTCATGTTCTTTTCCATTATGGTTTATCACAGGATATTGAATATAGTTCTCTGTGCTATACAGTGGGACCTTGTTCATCCATCCTATATATAATAGTTTACATCTGCTAATCCCAAACTTTTAAAATATAAATTTGAAATTAATTTCTACATATAGAATAGAAAATATAGAAAGGAAGAAATCATCACTACAAGTAACTCTAAGGAAGCTCATATATTCAGAAACTTCTCAAGAAAGATATTTTGGGGAAAGTACGCTAAGTTGTTTGAACTAACAAGTGGAATGGCAACTTCAGTTGGTTCAGGCAATGTCTGTGATGTGGTTGAACTCACAACCTAACTTTTCCGTAGATAAGGGAGAAGCTCTGTGGAGCTACCTTCCTGTGACCAGCCATTTATAAAAATATCAGCTATGTCTAGCTATTCGTTAGATAATAGTTAATATTTATGCTAATTTTACTCATTTGCTCTGTATGGTAGGATCAGAAAAACAAATCTATGCACAGTTTAACTTATAAACCCAATCCTTCTTCTTTCAGCTTCATGATGCTATCCATTATCGTCATTCTAATAACTTCACTAACCAACATTCATGGTATTTAATTAAACTAAAATGTATCTAAGCACTTACAAAAAGAATATGCATAATAACAAGCACTGCAAAGAAGGAGAGTTAAATCCAAAATATTAATCTTAAATTGTATGAAGATGGAGATTATGTGCTTCATTCTTACAAAAATTATATTTTCATATCAGATTTAAATCCCTGGAAAGATGATTAAGAATCAACCTTACATTTGCATATCACCTTATACTTTTTAATGCACATTTACGCTTATTATCTTTTTTGAGTCTCACAATAGCCAGGGATTTTTATCATTCGATTTTTGGAAAGTAGGAAACTAGCTGAGGGTAACTGAGGCTAAGAGATTTGCACTAGGATTTGCTGAACTGATGAATAAGGAAGTTGAGATTGGAGCACATGTATTCTAACTGCTAGTCCTGGGTTTGCATCACTTATACCCCATGGAGAGTCTTGCCACTAATTCAGTGCTCACATACCAGTTTTATGATTCTGTAGGCACTCTAGAGAGTGAAATGTTGGCAGTCAAAAGCACACTTATGGTTCAGAAATATTACAGGGACCATAATGCATATTATGTAAGGGTATATTGCTGTTCTATTGATTTTTTTCTCACATTAATAGTAATACTAAGAGTATGATGTGAGTAAGTCTCATTAGACCTACTGCATAAATGAGAAAACCAAAAGGCACTTAAGGATAAGTGATATTAAAGAAAGCATTAGCAGATAAAATAGATGTTCTAATTGTAATCTTTCTACGCCTATATAAAATATGCCTTTTTGATTCCTTTAAAAGAGATTTCCTCATCCTAGGCCTGTTCAAGTTATTTCTACCCAAAATATAAATCAAATATTGTTTATCTGAAATGTGGTGGGATCTTATTCATTAAAAGTACCACTCTTACTTCATGGTACATTTAAAGCTATGTAGTTCAAATATTTAGATTTTACACAAATTGATGACTTGGTTAGAGTCGTGGCTGTGAAAACAGACCTGTCTTGATGATGATTATCCCCAGCTTCCTAAAGTTGACAGTCTCTTTAGGAGGATGTGCCCTGTATCAGAAGCACCAGACACCGATAAACGTGTTATATCCCTTAATTTCACCTAGCTATGTGATCTTGTACACGTTACTTAAACTCTTGAGTTTTTAGATCCCTCATCAGTTAAAATTTAATTCTAACTGCCAAATCCTTGATTCTGAACTTCAGTTTGAAGTTAGACCCAGCAAACTGATAATTTGTATAATTTTATTCTCCCCTGATTACGTCAGCAGTTCATGCTGGCCTATTAACATGTGGATGCTGATTGAATAAAAGCCTTACACATTTAAATGAAGATATTTCTCTTGTGATATATCCATTTGAGACTTTTGTCTATTGATTTGTGATTATCCAGTATACTGCAGGGAAAATAACCTTGCCTAGGAATCAAGAGACCTAAGTTCTACTCTGGGCTCTGACAGAAAATGTTCATTTAACTTTTGTGAACTACATGCATTTAGGTATAAAGAATAAGTATAAAAATATGCATCCTGACTACCTCATGAAAAGGATACAAAAATTTAGTTGACTCTTACATTCTGAACATGTGAGGTTACAGGAGGATATTGAACAGCATGAGCAACACTGATACTTTTCTGCTTTACCTGATGGGGAGATGTGCCTCCAGGAAATGGAAGGCTCTGGTTTCCCAGTGGCCAAACAAGTCAGGGTGACATTGGTTCCTTCATTGATGGTCATATCACTTGAGATGTCATATATCTTCGGAGGAACTGAAATGGCAAAACATGCAGTGGTCAGAAAAAAAATGTATAAAAGTCTGTTGAACTATATACGATTAACTCCATGATATCATGCAATCAAACTATGGTGGCGAAATGTACTTATGGCCCATGGTCATCACCTAAAAGATAGATTCTCTAGATCCTCAGAATTACCCTAGAGTTTTTTGGGGTTTTGATTGGTTTTAATTTTCTCTAATATTTGGCTATGAAATATTTTAGGACAAATTAAATATTTAATAACAAAAAGCTTAAATAGTACTTAAATGATCAATAAATATTGTTGTGAATACTTTGTATTATGTAAACTAGAATATAGCCATCTGTCTGTTCCATCCATGTATCTTTACTATAATGATAGTTTTCCTGTTGAAATGATTCAAGAAAAATGGAAATCTGGAAGAAACTTAAACTAGCAGAACAGTTATGCCTGCACGGTGATTTAAGAGCTAAGTGAGGTAAAACATGTACAGAATTGGGATGTAAGATTTCAGGGTCACAAAGGCAATTTAGGTCTCAATTTTCTAATCTGCCAAATAGTAGGGCTGGAATTTCTGAGCATTTATGTTCTAAGGAACACAAATTCTAAGGGCTGTGAAAGAAGTGTTCAACATGAGTTTTCTTGTCAGTAATGGATGGAAATTTTGTTGAAACAGGTCTCTTTATTTTGAGATTTCTTAGAACCTTTGTTATGACCTTTGCTCTGTAAATCTACAAGAGTGAAAGGGCAAATATTGTGATTTTTTTTCCTGTTGTATTAAGCTATGGAAACTTTTATAACAGAGCATTTGATGAAAGTAGTGAGCCTGGAATAAACTTTGGGAATGTTGAATAGGAAAATACCTAAATTAACTTCCAGGATAAAAATGTCTGTATTCTCTCAAATACCAAATGATCTCATTTAATCCTTATGCAGCATGGATATAAGTTCTGTGTCCTCTACAGGCTAACTGTGTTACCTCAGCCTCAGGTCTTCATCTGCAAGCTGGAGATAATAATAGTACAAACCCCATATAGCTACTGTGAAGATTAATAAGTCAACATATGTTAAAGGGTTTAGAAAAGTTCCTGGCATCATTCTTAGCTATCAATATTATTATTAGATGCCTTAAAACACATATTTGGTGTTTGACTTTAATTTCACTACTGCTCTTTTCCCATGCCTTAAAATTGCTCTCAGAAGTTCACCACTTTGATAGTATACACGATGGGCCTGTGCCATAGGTATTGGTTTCCTATATAAAAATTATAGTATGTTGAAGTTTCAGGTCAAATCTAAATAAATGGCAATTAGACACATTGATAACTATTATAAAAACATGCTTTTTAAGTGGAATTTTTCTCATTGTTCTATTCTTAGGGTTTCTTTCGGCAAGAGATATGTTTTCACAGTTATTTTAAAAACCAGTTACTAAAATCTGTCATAAGGATAAATTAAATTACTCATACTTTGAAGATCATCTTTGATTTTTTTAATGGAACCAAAACTCTGCTACAAGAAAATCTGGAATGATTTGATTATAAATATAAAGTATTCAATTTTAAATAACTGGTGATATGATTGAGAAAAGGGCTTATTCCTAAGTGATATACTATTGTATCCATTTCTAAATGACATACTTTAATTGACATTTAAGACATATTATCTAATTAAACTCTTCATTGAGCTCTTCTCAGGCAAATAATAAAAAATTAAAACCATTCCAAATAGAAGACTCTTTTTAGCTTAACTGAAACAGAACAGAAATAAAAACTTTAAAATACCCCAGAAAGAAAGTAGAGAAAAATGTGCAAGACTTACTAGTGAATTGAAGATTTAATAAAAATAAACTTATAACATTAAAAAACGTATATCCTTTGGATATACGAATGTAGGTATTGGTTTGATATAGTAAACCATGAAATACATGTGTGTATACAAACACGTGTATATATTTATGAGTGTGTATATATATATATATATATAAATATACAGATACATATATACCAATGTCTACTATTAAAAAAAGAAAAAAGTTATATGATACTTTCCTTCTTTATGTAGAAGATAGTACACAGAGATCAGTCTAGTCTGGTTAGTTTTATTTTAAACATATAACTGATTCAACTTTGGGCAGAGGTGTATATATTTAAAAGAAATGATGGAGTGCCACAAGACCAAGCATTCTAGTCTCTAAATTAAATTATTTTGTCAATTTTATCTGACTTTAAAATAGTTTAGTTTCATCTTTACACATCTACTTATATTTAAAGTGGTAAACTAATATTAAGCACAATATTTGATTTCACAGAGAAATAGCCAAGTCCCTTAGCAATAACTTAGATTTAACATTTAACTATGGGAAATTCTGTGGTGGGGGAAGACTGTTGAATTCCAGGTGTGATATGTCAGTTCAGTGATTGCAACCACCTCCCGGGGCCTCATAATTCAGGATCTGCTACAGGAAAGAAACATCTGGAAAGAGGATGTTAGCAAGGGAAATCTCTCTGGCAAGGCACTTCTCCCCAGAATACATCACCTGTTGGCAACAGATGTGTGTGTAGAGAGGGCCAATGAAGTCCTTCACATGCAATGTATGTAGCTTGTGGAGGCAAAAACAGGTGTTGCTTTGCTGAATTGCATATCCAGTTCAAGTCTTCAAAGTTTTACTGATTATTATGGAGGGAATAATTCTGGACTCAGGAAATGCAAAAATTTCAAAGCATAATCCTTGACCTCAAGGAACTTAAAATTAAAAGAGGGAGGTAGATTGGTAAGTAACTAAGAGAAGAAAAATATTTTCCACATTTTCCTTTCTCATTTTACATGAATAACACATGTCTACTAGGTATGCCTTCTGGGTTCAAATCATCAGAGATTAATTTTGTGTTTGTTTCTTTTAGAGCAAACCATGAAGGATAGTTTATCCACAAAGTTATTCATTGCGGTGCTATTTATAATAAAGAAGTATCAGTAACCTCGATATAAGAACGGAAATGGAGATATTGTTAGCTCTGCCTCCAGAATAAGGTGTGGTTTCCAGGAAGGGTTTGGGATGAATCTGGGGAACATTAGGCTAAGATATAAAGAAAAAGAAAAGTGATACTTCTACCGTGGGTGGCAGGAGCTTGGAGAATGGTAATGTCTTGAGTGTCTTAAGACCCTCCCATTCTGGATTACAGTTTGTGTATAAATGGTGCATGCCCACAGGTGGGAAGAACGCCATTGAACTTTCTAAATGACAAAGCATTTCATATGGTATGTCCAATATTCTATGCACTTGCATAGAAAAAAGAAAGATGAGGAGAGTTAAAATAACTTACTATTCTAGACATCTGTTTCTTTTCTATATACCTTATATCAAACTCCTTCAACCTTTTTATTTATAAACTAAACTTAAAAATCAATTGTTTAAAAAGAAGTATGTTCAATCAATTCAATAATTTTTAAGTCACTAAATAGCTCTATATTTTAATGAGTATTTTAGGTTGCTGTGTATATTATTTAAGTATTTATGACCTAGAGCAGAGTAATAAATGAATAAGTTATTCATCTAAATATACACTTGTTTAATTTGCAGGAAATAATTATTATAACATTAAAATTGTCATCATCATCATGACACCATAAATAAAAACACTGAAAGGTAGAAGTTCTAGATTTCTCACTAAATCACAGAATATCTTTTTCCTAATAGGACCCTAATTGGGGATACACATAACTTTACATCTGTGTTAATAATGAACTGTTGCTTATCACCAGTTAGAGACTTTGAAGAACATTGGAAACTTTCTAAGCAATAGGGTTGGGAGTGGATTTAAAGTTTGTGTTGGAGGGAAATTTTTTTTTTAATTCCCACATACATTTAAAGGAATCACT
Source organism: Kogia breviceps (assembly GCF_026419965.1). NCBI lineage: Eukaryota > Metazoa > Chordata > Mammalia > Artiodactyla > Physeteridae > Kogia > Kogia breviceps. Next base: position 140,205,486 of record NC_081310.1, on the reverse strand, counting down.
CTTGTACCTTCAAATTCATAACCTACTTTGCCTTTAATCAATTATTCACAGGACTCAATTTCAACTACTGTTTACCACCCTGTTCTCAACTCCTATTCAGTTGATGCCATGGTGGGGGGCAGGAAATGATGCATATTTAGATGCATTTATAGATTTAGATTCATTTAAGGTAATTCAAATCTCTTACTGGTTTCACTTTCATCAAAAATTATGCAATCTGACTTGCCCCAACTGCCTTCTCCTTTTGGAACCATCTATCATGGTGTTTTCTGGCAGGATGGAGCATTCTTAGTAAGAAAAATCTTAGAATACATATCCAAACCAAATACTAACGATTTCCACACAACCAGCCATTTGGGATTATTCCCTACCATTTGCACTATGATGGACAATTGAGTCTGTGAGTGTCCTCATGGTTACTTTCTTTTTTACTTGTACATAATTTCTGAACTGTATAAATAAAATAAGATTTTGTTTGTTTAATGAGCAGCCTTCACAGATTTAACTTAAATTTCTTCCAACAACTCGTCCTGTAGTGTGGAACATGACCATTAAAAATTTGAGAAGTCAACATAAGGGTGACAAATATGTACAACACAGGAATCATATGAGCACACTCTTTTATTTTATATGAAAAGTCTGTTCAGGGACTGCGGCCAGGATGTTGGTGTGAGGAAGTCAGAGACAAGGAGCCTGGCGTCTTTGCTGCGGGGTGGCAGCTGGTGGAAAATATATTTTTTTAAAGTCTGTGTAGACGATAATAAATAAAATAGAGTTCACACCTATATGAAGTTGCATGAGATGTGAGGTGGTGCCACACATAACAATGAAAATCTTTAGAGGATGCATTTCATGGCTATCTTAACTGTAAATAAATGCAAGACATGGACTATTTGGATCTGGGCAGTTTCATTGGTTTACTAGAATCAATTAAATGCCCCATCAAGTTCTTAAGTTGTAAGAGTCTGTGAAAGACAACAGTACATACAAACCCATTTGGAGGGCTTCTTTAGGCTACAAGAGCTAAAAGGTGGATGGATTATATATTTAAGCTGGTCCACAAATACTCACAGATTGTTAAAAAACACCAGTTGAGTACTTATTATAACCACAATATTCTGGGCACAAAAATCACCTGCTTCCATAGCCAGGGTATAAAAATCACAGCAGTGATTTATAAGCAGGTGTACTACGTGTCTTCCCATTCAGTCTCTGAAGCCATAGGCTCATTTCTAAAAACCTTTAAAGGTTTTAATATATCTAATTGAATTATGAATATACTGGGTCATATGCATAATTCACTGGGTCAAACAAAACAGAAAAATAAAAGCTATTCCATCTTTTTGTGTCCTGCTTGACTCACCTCTCTCATAGTGACTTTCTCCACCTCAAAAGCTTACCACAAAGGAGGAACACTGAAATGTGAATTTCTGAGGGAATGTTAAAGGGTTAAATTTCATCTGAAAGCATGTGTCACTGATGACTTTGAACATGTTCAAGCAAGATAGATTTTTCTGGGTGTGTGTCTTGTTGAAATAACCATTTACACCCCACAACACGCTGTTCCTTCTCACTCCCCCTCCTCTGGTATTGATAGTTTATTCTTTATAGCATTCTTTGGAGTCTGTCATTGGTATTTATTTCTTTACTTGTTTATTGCCTGTCTTCTCTTCATGCAACATAAGTAAAGGTCTTGGGTCAGAACCTTGTTTACCTTATTCAACAGCCTATTATAAGTACCTAGAAAAGAGCCTGACACATATGGGATATTCAACAATATTTGTTTTATTGTTTTTTAATATGCTGAGCTGATATTTCTCTGGCTTCATAATGATGATTTCCCATAGAATTTCATACCACTGCAAGGATGATATAATATAAATTCTGAGAATATAGTGAAAATGTAATTATAGCGCAAGTGTCCTATGTGACGTTTTTCAAGGTTCTCCAACATTGGGGATTCACTATTTCTCTTAACTTATTTAAAAGCATGACATTTCCATACTGCATTGCCTACTATAGCTTTTGCCATGCAAACCCAGAGAAATAATTGAACAATAATCGTAAATTTATTTTCAACAGAATGAGCTGTCACATCCTAGGCAGGACTGTGTATTCTGGTTAGAGTTTTTTGTTTGTTTGTTTGTTTGTTGTTTTACTTGAGAAGCTATGTAAATTAAGGGTCAAAAGTATTTGACTCGAATAGTGTGTACATATTATTTCTGCCTTTTTTTTTTTTCCCTCTCCATAGACTTGGAGTCTGGGTGAGTTCGAATAGCCTATATCTCTGAAGATTTTCCAAACCGCTTGAGTCAACAAGCTAAACATAACTATAAATCTTCAGAGAACTGGCTTTTTTTGAACTCCCATATCTTGTAATGGCTGGCAATATCAAAAGAACAGTCTTTCCTTAGGCTGGCACTTCCCTTTTCAGTCTTGGCCAGCCCCCAGAAAGTGAAAGCAAATCTTGGTTACATAACAAATCTCCTGGAAAAGGTGCTGTTCTCAAACTGAGAGAAGAAATTGTTGCATGATTTTTTTTTTCCTAAACTGGCTTGCTGGTGGGTGCTTGATGGCTTCCTGGCCTGCATCTAACTAGCAACATTGTTTTCTCCAGCTCAGAGACTATAAACTGACTTTTTATGGTTTATGACATTTCAGAGATTTCTATGGTTTCTCCCTTCATCCCATCATTGATAGGAGATAAAAATAGCTAAGTGTGACTTGTAAATGCAAACTTGCCAGATTTGTGAATTACCTACTGATGGAATATGTCAGAACTGCTTTGGGGGGCAAAGAAAGTGTTCGAAAAAAAATGTATCTTTCAGACTTCAGTTCAAACTTTGAATCATGTTGCTTAACTTAGTGTTTTTCCTTTTTTATAAGACCTATGTATAAATTGTTCTCAGTCTACTATGTCCTTCAGGGGGTCAGCTATATACACTGGCAGAACAAGCAGTGACCTATTTTAATCCATCCATCCATCCATTCATTCAACAAGTATTTACTGAGAAACCAAGTTGATTTAAGGAGACCTATCTTAAGGAGTCCACGTTAAAGAGTTAGAAAAATCTAACACTGGGCTTCCCTGGTGGCGCAGTGGTTGAGAGTCCGCCTGCCGATGCAGGGGATGCAGGTTTGTGGCCCGGTCTGGGAGGATCCCACGTGCCGCGGAGCGGCTGGGCCAGTGAGCCATGGCCGCTGAGCCTGTGCGTCCGGAGCCTGTGCTCCGCAACGGGAGAGGCCACAGCAGTGAGAGAGGCCTGCGTACCAAAAAAAAAAAGAAAAAAAAAAAAAAAAGAAAGAAAAATCTAACACTATTAATTGTGATATGGAGTCATAAATCCTACAAAGTAGATTCTGTACAGCAAGGTGTTTTGGGAACACAGAGCAGTAAATCTAACTCTGCCTATGGAGTCAGAATTGGAGGGGATACTGATCTTAGATAAGGCTTTATGAAACAGATGACATTTGAGTGGAATTTGATGGTTAAAAACAGTAGTTTCCTATACCCAGATAATCATCAGGATGATCTGGTAAGATTTTTTTAGAATCCTGGGGTAGAGAGGGCACAACTTAGGGGATCCTAGACCAATAGGTTTGGAGTGAGCTCCAAAATCTACAGATTTTGGTAACATTTACAGGACACCAGAAAGTCTTCTCCATAAACTTCCCTCTCCTATTTATTTAAAAACTCCACTCTAGTTAGAGAGCCCTCCTTCACAGCCTCAGAGCAGTTATTTGCCTGCAAGGACCTAATATTAAAGTGTAACTATCCCTAGAAGAGATGATACCTTAATAGCTTGCACTCAGTAGAAAGGTGCTATGAGCAACTTTTCCCCACTGTGTTATTTTCCCTTGGGAAAATGTAGAATTGGTTCATGTAGCAGGGATCAAGACAATCAGTGATGGAGAGAAGAAAGTGAGCATTTGAGAGTGATAAATCCCACAGGATATAGAGTTATGGAAAAAAATCAAAGTTGGAAATGACTTCCTTCTCTCCTTCCTTTCTCTCCATGTTTGCTTGACTACCTAATACATGGATTATACATCAAATAGGATGAAAGAAAGCAAGTAATCCCTAAATTTTAAGACAGATTTTCTTACTGAGGAAAGGCCTAGGTGTTCGCTAGGTAGATTTTCAGTATCAAATATATAAAAATATATATACACACATATGTAAATATACATGTATGTACATATGTTATATTAAGAAGGCTTACCATACATGATAATTAAATGTGACAAAAGAATAAAGAAAGGTCACTGGTTTAGAAAGGATAAGTTTTGGAGGCTTAATATTTATTTAATGATTTAAAAATTTTTGGTTGAAGGCAAGTTCCTCACCTGCTGAATAAACATTTTTAAAGCAGAAATACAACATTGTTATACAAGAGTTTCAATATTTTAGACTGTAAAGATTTTTCTTTTTGCTTCATTTTTGCTGGAGGATCAAGAACTGGCCTCTACATATGAATGTTTACACACCAGAGTTCAAAACCCTGCTATACCTCAGGATAGCTTCAGCTTCACTTACTTGGATGGTTCAAAGATATAAAATACTGCTTAAAATCAGGACCATAATAACAGCTACCCCCTCAGGCAGCAGCAGTAGGAAGGCTAGAACACACCTACAGCAGTGTTGTATATCACAGGGAATCTACAATGCCTTTGTAACTCATCCTTCTCCCCAGTAGAAAATAGTTGCAAAATACATAGGAAGAACACCACAACTGAAATGCCTTAGAGCACACAAATCTAGGTATCTATACCTAGTGAGGCAGATTTCTTAAGAAACCAACTCTATTATCTTTAAAACCTTCAGTGATGATAACATTTTATTAGGAATTAATAATGAGCTTTTTCCTGGAAACAATTCAGCAGTATACTTTAAGAACTTAAAAAAATCCAACCCAGGGAGGCAATGATTTCCCTTCCAGGAATTTATCTTAAGGAAAGCAGGTACCACCTTCCAGTATAGTCACTATTCCCACCAATCTGGTGGCCAGCTCCACTGTTCTGTTTGAAAATGTGCCAGCAAATGCCCTCAGGAATGGCCCGGGTGAACTTTTCTTGCCTCATCTTTGGCAGTGAACTATTCTCTACATAAACCAGAGGAAATAGCCCAGCTGTGTCATGCTAGAACCCAGCTGCCTTCTTTGCAAATATTTCCCAGAGCTAAAATCTTGCTTTAGCATTTTTTGAAACACAAGAGAGTCCAATGTCTACCTTTGGACTCATAGAGTTATATTGAAACACCTGGCTCCAGGTTTTTTTGTTTTTTTTTTCCCCATGGGCTCTAGGCTCACAGGCGTCAGTAGTTGTGGCTCACGGGCTCTAGAGTGCAGGCTCAGTAGTTGTGGCACCCAGGTCCAGTTGCTCCACAGCATGTGGGATCCTCCCAGACCAGGGCTCGAACCCGTGTCCCCTGCATTGGCAGGCAGATTCTCAACCACTGCACCACCAGGGAAGCCCCAGATTTCTTGAGGTAAGCCTCTTCCGGTTCAACAGGAGGTCTCTTTGTGAGGCTCAGGTTTCCATAAATGTGTTTTAGTACATTTTTATATCTAAAGCCTGCTATGCTGCTTTCTGCATTTGTAGAGAAGATGTGTCATGTCAGTGCAATCAGAAAAAATAATGGTTTATCTGAAGTACTCTGGTTTCTTTGTTATTTGTACATAATATGCATTTTCCTAATTATAAAGGTAGTACACACTTATTGAAAAGAATGTGGAAAATATATAAAGAATGAGGAAGACAAACCCCAAACCACCTACTAGGTTGAAACACCTAAAGTTGCCTTTTGGTAGCTCAAAACAAATGTGTATGTGTACACTGGAGAGCACCAGTCTAAAGACTGACAATTTCCATTTAGAAATGAAAGTCCAGGTTTGCCAGATTTTTAGATATGAACTATTCTATTATTTTGTACCATGCAAATTCATCAAAATATCTGTGGATTTACCTCAGCACCAACTCAAATGGCACCATTCTGGGATTTAGAAAAATTTGCAGCTTACTGAAGACACTTGATCATCACAGCTGGAAAACTGTCATAATGTAGAAATCTACATGGTCTATGAAAATAAACAGTGCCTGTAGGTTTATGTGTGTGCAAAATCCTCACCATCCACTGCAAGCCCTTTGTAGTCTGAATGCAGTCATGGAGTCACAACTTGCTATCTATGCCCTGCACTCTGGCAAGCCCTCAGCCTGTTCATTTGCCTTGAAAGACCCATTTTTACATTACATTGCTTGGTTTCTCATAAAAGCTGTGCATTATCACACTAATGTGTGGTTGCTCACCTGTCTTGGAATAACCATGATGACATCTCCAGAGTGATCAGAGTTCTGCCTTAGGAAATATTCTGAGAACAGGTCTTATTCAGAAGTTTAAATAATAATATTATGATTCACATTAATATTTTGCTTCCCCACAAATTCTACATTTTTAAATCATCGTGTTTCTTTATCTGCTTTTCTCAAAAAGAATGCTTTATTTATGCTTAAAATGTAACAACCAAATGTTATTGTGCAATCATATGCCCAGATATCTCAGTGCAGTCCTATGGTTACATGCACAGATTCTCTCTAAAATTGGGTTAAAAGGTAATTTGCCATTTGCTGGCCCCTAGATCATTAGTCATAGTGGCCAAAGTGCATTCTCTTATAATTCAATATCAAAGAAATTGCTTTTATGGCATTAACTATATTATATTCAAAATTGTATAAATTATTGAAATACTATGCCTACTGCCAAGATATAAGACAGTTCACATAGAAAAAGTTCCATTTTAAATTATTCATTGGAAAAATGTCAGTCTCTTGCCAGAAATTGTTTTATACTGGGGCTAGCTTTGGGGACTTACATTTAAATATGAATCACAAGAACTCTGGAAATTTCAGATACTCATAATTCTCTTGGCTTTGAATAATTTGTTCATTTAAGTTGTTCATTTCCATCCAGTGGATTAAATATTATAAATTGTCTTGTATCTAGGTGCTATTCTAATGAGCATTTTCATTAGTAGGCAAGGTCTTCATAGGTAATTCCTTGTAAGTCATGATAAAATAATATCAAAAATCCATATAAAAGTACTGAAATTTGGTGACTTACATTCAGTATTTTTGAATAGAATATAAAAACTGTATAACCAGTGAGTTATATATGTTATATATACATATGCACATATAAAAATTCTATGTATGTGTACATACCTGAGTATATACATGTATGTATATTTGTCATATAGTTGATATATATTATATTGGATTGTGTGTATTTTGTAACATAATTATGTGTCATTTCTAATAATAGAATATGGTAGTAACGGGGCAAATCTAATTATAAGATACGTAATTATGTTACAAAATACACAAACATATGCACACATATCCAATCTATGTATATTTCTCCTACACATTTCTGGAGAACTCATATGAATCAAGGAACTATTTTATATGGATCTCTGAGTATTTTACAAGATCATACTTAGTACATAGTAAGTGCTCAGAAGGTGTTGAGTAAGGATGTTTTTTATCAGTTCTAAATGTTCCTTTTTTGAAGAGTTAGTTTTTAACACCCTCATTAAAAAGTCATTCTCCCTCATATTAATTACAACATTCTGAGGAACAGAGATATTTAACTACTTTTCCCTTTTGAATTAAAAAACATTGTGGGTAAACTACTCCCTGGAGTATTAAGTAAGAAAAGTTGATTTATTTTAGTTTCTCCAAGGTATTAGGTGTGTAACATATCTGCACATCGCAGTTGAAAGTATTGTGTATTTTTATTTTCTAGACAATATCATATTATATTCTTAAGAACTTGAAAATGTGGTTAAGACTGAAAAGTGTATTCTCTTGGGCATGTGTGTTCTGTAACTACCTCTCCTACCTGCTAGTCTTTCTTGTTCTGAGCACTCCAGTCTCATCACTTGGCAAAAAATAAGCTAAATCCTCTTGTTTTTCTGCCAGTTGGAAAACTCAATCTACCCACTAAGCATTAACTCTATTATTCTATATTTTTGCCTATACCTTTCATAACTATTTATTCTTTTTTCACAGCTACTACTATAATGGAAGGGCAGAAAGCATATCTAAATTTTTGGCTTGAGGATTGAGATAAATGAAGGGCAAGGTTTAGCCATATCAAAATGACCAAATTAACCTTTTTGGTATGTTAACTAGCTTAATGGATAAAGGGAATTCTATGAACATATTGAGTGTACATAGATCTCAAGAGTGATTTGACAGTTGTTAATGATAGTTTAAGCAATAGAATGGAGAAATGTGGACAAAGAGGCCACGCAGCCAGGAAGAATACTGTTTGCCCCTACAACCAGTGTTGATGGGTAGGTTCATGTAAGTATGAAGGGAGAATGTTAGAGGACGGCCATGAGGAGCTGGGTCTGGCTCTGTCCTTTCCTCAATTTTAAACGTCTTGGATGAAGCTCTTGGAGACATGCTTATTGATAAAACCATATCAGGGGTCATGTTTTCACTTATAGTCACTACAATTTAAGAGTGACACACTGGTATGTTATTTTACAATGAGAGGTCAGTCAGAATAGTAAAGTGTCCAGACACAGTAACATGTAAAAACACAGCTGAAGGAGCTAGGAATGTTTACATAAAGGTAAGGAATGGAAAGAAGGAAGATTTTTTGAATAGACTTGTGGATTTATTCTAGTTTGTTCTTGTGGACAGAATAATGGTAGATTTCAGGTCATTATAGTGAAATATCCTAAACAAGAATGTTCTCACAATGTAATAGATTATTTATGAGAATATAAACTCCCTGTCATCAAAAGATTCTCAGGGAAATATGGAAGACCAGTAGGATTAGACAAGGGATTACTATCAATATATTTGGGTGAGAGCTTGGGTCAAATACGCTCATAGGGATTTTTCAACTCCTATGTTCTTTGACTATGTCACAAATCCAAGTAAAATACCATGAACATGCTAAAGGGCCTGGGCAAATGGTTATTTATGTTTCCTCTGAGTGCTTAAAACATAATAAGACAAAATAAGTTCTTGCTGAATTCTAGGAATGCAAAGAATAGTTGAATAATATCTTTGTAGGAAAAAAAAAAAGAGACTATTCTCTGCTATCTGAAAACTCTGTTGACCAATTTTATATTTGGCTTTCCACCATAATATGAACAGAACATCACGTGGTTTTTACCTAAGCAAATTTTTTGTGAGTTTGTGTGCATTATAGCAGTCACAGTGTATGCATCCAGATCAGTGTGTTAGTATAAACAGATGGAAATATGCTTCTCAGTTGATGAGTAACGTAAGAGCCCTTCTCATCCTGTTTCACCAAACACCTAAACCCACACACTTTCTGCCCTGGTTTCTCTTTTTTTTTCCCATATTTATCTCTGAATTGTTTTTAATTTCCAGAAATGGGATGACCACCTGCCTTTCAAACGTACTGCAAAAACAGCAGTGATTATGGTTGATTTTTGCTAGTCAGTTATTTTATAGAAGAAAATATGTACCAAATGACAGCAGAGTCACCAGCTGATGAGAAGATTTATTATGCATATAACATTGTGCTTTTGGTAGGGAGTCAGCAGAATTGTGTTATGACTGTAATACCAAACTGTTTCTATCAGGCTGAGAGCCATAACATTCAAATGTTACCTTAAGGAACCGAGCTGTGTGCTTACTACTGAACAGTACTTTTTTTAAAAGGAGGATTAAACAAAATTTATAAGAGAAAAAGTGAACTTTTGTAGTTAAGATATATAATCTGTTCCTTTCTGGGGGTAGCAAGGCTGCTACTTGATCAACAAACATGTCATCTTCTTGGCACACGACTACATTCTGTTTCCCAGAATCCTTTGTAGTTGCTTATAACTGAATTTTAAGCAGTGGAATGGGAGCAGACATGATGTGTGCTATTTCTAGGCTTGCCCCCCTCCCCCAAATTCCCATGGGTGATCCTCCATGTAATTTCCCCCTACACAGCTTGATGCACATAGTCTTAGAAATTGGAAATCACATATTGAAGATGACAGAAATACAGTATAGAGGAGAACGAGTTTTTAGAGAATGTAGTCTGCCTATAAGGAACAACTTATTTAGTGGTCATATTAGTAACAGATAAAAAATATGCCCAGACAGTTTTATAGAAGAGATCGACCAATATCTAAGGAACTCTAATCTGTATGTTTTATAACACACTCAAAAGAAGATTAAAGAAACAAAATGTATGGAAATAATTGTTTTCTTATAAGCCTATTCCTGAAAATAAAAGGAAGAAAACACCACCAATTTATTTTATGAAACTGATATAATGTGATATTAAATATGGACACAAACTATACAAGAAATGTAATTTCACTTATGAACCCAGAACATTTTAAATTATAATACTGAATCCACCAAGCAAATTCAGAAATGTATATATTAAAAAAGCATGCCTTATTCCAAGACTGAGGATACTGTTCAACAATTTATTAATTTAATACTCCACAGAAACAGACTGAAAGAGAAATATATATATAATTATGTCAGTTGGGATAGAGAACAAATTATATAAGAAAAAAGCTATAATTTATAACAAAAAAGTTACAAACTAGGAATAGAAACTTTCTTGTACAATGTGACTAAGAGGATCTACCAAAAATTCACAATGATCATTATCTTTAACTGCGAAGTGTTATAGACATGTTTCATTAAAAGTGAAATATGGTAAAGAAGCCCACTTTTACTGCTTCTAATTTACATTATACTGGAGTTCCTATCCAGTTCAGTAAGGTTAGGAAATAAGTTAGAAGTGTAGGTATTGGAAACAAAGGTCCAAAAGTGTCATTGACCATACATAATGTAATTGTCTTTGTAGAATATTCAAAAGAAGTTACATACTATTTAAATTGATGAAATTGATAAGAGTTCAGCTAGACTACAAAAAAATATGTTAATTCTTCCTACAATAAATCTACAAATTTGATACAATTATATTAAAACTTCTACTTTTATTCACAGAATTCAATAAGATTAATCTAGTATTAATATTGAAGGGTAAAGGATGAAAAGTAGCCAAGACAACCTTGATTAAGAAAAATAAAGAAAGAAACATTCTATCATACTCTCAAGACAAATTATAAAAGTCTGTCAGAAAGATACCAACCAGAATGAAACTAATACAAACAAAACATACAACAGGCACAGAACACACGCAGAAATTTTGAATATGATGATGGAATATTACAAATCAGGGAAAAATAACGTACCATACAATCAATGGTGCTAGGACAATGGCTACATTCGAAAAAAGATAAAGTAGATTTTGACCTCACATTATGCACAGAAGTAAGATGGGCATATATTAAAAGCCTAAATATTAAAATCTAAATATTTAAATGTTTAAAAATATAGATATTGAAGCTAGAAATGAGTAAGACATAAAAACATATATATTTATGCATATGTGAGACACCATAAAATTTTTAAAAGAAGCCACAGATCTGTAGGATGTATTTATAATGAATGTAAACAAGCAAAAAATATTGGTATCCTGAATATATAAAAATTTTCAACAGTTCAATAAGTAAAAAAGAAACAAAAACAAAGAACAGGTTAATAAAAATAGATACAGGATATAAATAGGAAATTCATAAAAGAGGAATCTTGAATGTTCAATTATTTGACAAGAAGTAGAAATTCATTAATAGTTAGGAAAATTTAAACAACACATATTCAAATCCATAATATTGGTAAAGCTTTAAAAGTTAGAAAATACCAAGTTGATGAGGATGCCAGAAAATTAAATATCATACAGTGATGAAATCACTATAAATCTGCAAATAATTTGAAAACAGTGAATAAAACTAAAGATGCACATATATCTCTACAATTTCATTTCTAAGTATTTATATACCTAGAGCCTAGTTTCTGTAAAGTGTGGTCCTCTATCACCTGGGAGCTTGTTACAAATGCAAAATGTCAGGTGCATCCACATCAACTAATCAAAACTTGCAATTTAATGATATCTCCAGGTAATTTATATGTATATTAAAATTTGAGAAGCGCTGCCCCAGACAAGAGTACTGGTTCTCAAAATTGGATACATATTAGGATCACCTGGGATGTTCTTAAAATATTCCAATGCATGGGCCCTACTGCAGAAAACTAAATATATTCAAAAGCTTCCCAGATGATTTCATTTTGTATCCATGGTTGAGAACCTGTGTGTTAAAGAAAATCTCACAAATGCCCAAGGAAGTTTATCAAAGATTATACAGTTTGAAAAAGCAAAAACCTGGGTAATTCCATGGATTTATCAACTGTTAGGTTATATAACAATATTCTCAACTGTAGACAAAATGTTTTAATGGGATCTTATATGTATCAATATTGACTACTCTAAAAATAATATGTTGAGGGCAAAAAGACAATTGGTGGAGAAAGAACAGGCAAATAGATTAACTGAACAGAATAAAGAGCCCAGAAATAGACCCACATACATATAGTCAACTGATCTTTGACAAACAAGCAAAGGCTTCTTTGTGTTAATGGAGCAAAGACAGTCTTTTCAAAAAATCATGCTGGAATAACTGGACAACATGCAAAAAAATGAATCTCAAAAAGACCTTATGCCTTTCACAAAAATTAACTCAAAGTGTTTATAAACCTAATGCAAAACTGTAAAACTCCTAGAAGATAACATATGAGAAAACCTAGATGACCTTAGGTATGGTAATGAGTCTTTAGATACAACACCAAAGGCACAATCCAAGAAAGAAACAATTGGTAAGCTGAATTTCATTAAAATTACAAGCTTCTGCTCTGCAAAAGACAATGTCAAGAGAATCAGAACACATGCCACAGACTGGAAGAAAATATTTGCAAAAGACACATCTGATAAAAGACTGTTATCCAAGATGTACAAAAAATTCTTAAAACAACAGTAAACAACACGATTAAAAAAAATGGGCTAAAGACTTTAACATACACCTCACTGAAGCATATTTATCAATGGCAAATAGGCATATGAAAAGATGCCCCACATTATATGTCATCAGGGAAATGCAAATTAAGACAACAATAAAATACTAGATATTACACACCTATTAGAATAGTCAAAATCGGGAACACTGACAACATTAAATACTGGAGGGGATACGGAGCAATAGGAACTCTCATACACTGCTGGTGGGAATGTAAAATGGTACAGCAACTTTGGAAGGCAGTTGGTAGTTTTTTAAAAAACTAAACATACTCTTACCGTATGATTCGACAATCATGCTCCTTGATTTACCCAAAGGAGTGGAAGAATATGTCCACAAAAAAACCTGCACCTGAATGTTTACAGTAGCTTTATTCATAATCACCGAAACCTGGAAGTGATCAAAATGCTCTTTAGTAGGTGAATGGATGAATAAACTATGGTACTTCCAGATAATGGAATATTATTTAGTGCTTAAAAGAAATGAGCTGTCAAGCCATGAAAAGACTTGGAGGAAACTTAAATGCATATTACTAAGTGAAAGGAGCAAATCTGTGAATTCACCAAAATGATACTCTAGAAAAGGCAGAAATAAGGGGGCAGTAAAGAGATAAAAGGTTGCCAGGGGTTAAGAGGGTGAGAGGAGAGCTGACTAGACAGAATATAGGATTTGGGGCCAGTGAAAATACTTTGTATAATATTATAATGATGAGTATAGATCATTATACATTTTTCCAAACTCACAGACCAAACAGCACTAAGAGTGAACCATAATGTACACGGACTTTGAGTGATTATGATGTGTGAATGTAGGTCGTCAATTGTAACAAATGTACTGCTCTGCTGGGGAATGTTGATAATGAGGGAGGCTGCACATATGTAGAGGCAGATATATGGGAAATCTCTCTACCTTCCTTTCAATTTCACTGTGACTCTAAAACTGCTCTAAGAAACAAAGCCTTAATATAAAAATTATATGTATTGATCTCACACATATTCTGTAAATTATTATGGTTAAGTATATACAATAAAAATGTGAAAAACATGTGCAGGAAGGATACACACTAAGAGTAGATACAAATAGGAATCCTGGAAGGGAAATAGGAGTAAATATTTAGTTTTATATATTATTTCCATTTTATAAGTGAAGTGAATCAATACTATCAAATGGTTAAATTAGTGTATTGGTATATTGATGCTGATATATTTTAAGCTATTTTTATATTTTTCAAATCACAAAAAAATAAAAAATAAACATTTAAAGCAAATATAGATTAAAAGGGTTCTTATTTCGTGAGGTTGTTGTGAACCTGTAAATGAGATCTGATGCTTGAATGAAGTAATCATTTTGGAAAGTGAATGCTACATAGGTATTAGCTGTCATTATTAATAAATGTTCTAATGGCAAATGAAACAAAAATTACAATTATTAACTACTGTTACTAATAAAAATGAAATCCACATAAAATGAACCAAAAGCATTAATCATTTTCCAGCCTCAAACACAGTCTTCTCTCAAATGGTTCCTTTTTCCTTTATGCTTTTCCATCTTTCTGTATGTGTTCAACCTAATCTTCTTTCCTTTCCTTACTTTACCCTTCCTTTCTTCTTTTTGTTTTCTTTCTTTTATAATTCCTTGCTTATTACTTTTCCATATGATTTATTCATTTCCTATTTCTCTTTCCTTTTACATTTTTCCTTTTTTCTCAAGCAATTATGACTGTGACATGCAGTAATTACACAAGTAAATTATCATATAGTTTTCTTTCTATGAATTTTATTTATTTATTTATTTACTTTTGGCTGCATTGAGTCTTTGTTGCTATGCGCGGGCTTTCTCTAGTGGCAGCGAGTGGGGGCTACTCTTCTTTGTGGTGCACAGGCTTCTCATTGCAGTGGCTTCTCTTGTTGTGGAGCACGGGCTCTAGGAGTATGGGCTTCAGTAGTTGTAGCATGTGGGCTCAGTAGTTGTGGCTCACGTGCTCCAGAGCGCAGGCTCAGCAGCTGTGGCACACAGGCCCAGCTGCTCCGCAGCATGTGGGATCTTCCTGGACCAGGGCTCGAACCTACGTCCCCTGCATTGGCAGGCGGATTCTCAACCACTGCACCACCAGGGAAGCCCTATCATATAGTTTTAATAAATAATTTCTAGATATCGAACATTAAGTGTATTTGACCCAATGGAATCACTAATGTTATGATAAAATTGAAAATTTTAAAACCAAACAATTAATATCAACAAATATGTATATTATACACATAATATATATTTATATATAAACACAAATAACATCAATGAAAAAACATTAATTAATTTTTTGTTGGCAGCATTTCCAGTAAATTCTATGGTGTGTGTGACCAAACGTCAGGCCAATGGATTGAGGCAAAGGGAGCATTAAAAAGATATAATTTCCCCAAACTATTGGGAAACTGGAAGTCCACTGCTTCAGGAAGGAAGCAGTGTTCCATTTAATGGTGTACTGTGAAAGAACAGCTATAATTTATACCAGACCACCTTCGGGAATCATTTCAAAAGTCTCAGTCCCAGAGAATTGGTGCATTTCTACAGGTACACATAGGCCTTGGATAAGACAACTTTTGATCATGAAAATCTAGCCTTTGCAGCAATGCTGATGCTAACATTGCTCTCCTGACTGCATATTAATTCAGTTCTAAATTCTAGCTGCATTCAGCCAGTCTGAATTCCCTCCCATTCTCCTGAGCCCCCGCCACCACACACACTCATACAATTTTCTACCGACATAAACAGATGTCTTCTGTGAGCTACCCACCCCTGTCTCAGGAGGCATTACGGAGCCTGGGCCGTGTTTCAGCTGGTGCTGAATGAGTCCTATTATTTACACCTCTCCTTGGGAGGTGTGGAGGGTACTTTGGAGAAGATGCTTTGCTAATGTACAGCATTCTCATCAACAATCTTTATTTTACTCCTTAACTTTGGAGGTAATGATAAAGTTACTGCGCTTTTTCAACCCATCCAAAAACAATTTTGATTTTGTATTTTTCATCATGTTTAAGTAATCTAGAAAGTGGAGTGAGATTAAAAGCCAGAAGAGAGGTTTGAGCAACCCGGATGCAGCATAACCTGGGGTAATCAAATTGTTTCTTTCAACACAGTGAAGATTAGTTGGAAGAATTTTTCAAAATGAATTCCAGGGTGAAAAATACTTGGTTGATTTTATCCATCGGAAAGTTGGTAAATATCGATGGCATACAAGGTACTGTGCTCTTTTAAACAAGGCAGATGTCACACTCCCCTATCATCTCCCAGTGAGCCAGGGGCCATGCAAGTACAAAGAGACATCACAAAGGGAGGAAGTAAATTGCTCCATACTAAATGATAAGATACCAATTAAGGTCTGGAAGAGTTGAGGAACATTTTGCTTAGATTGCTAGGGAAGACTTTTTAAAGGTCATAGGTTTTATATAGGGGCCTGATATAGATTATTAGGGGCCAAAGGGTAGGGACCATGGACTAGGAATTTTTACAATAGGCACTTATATCATTGGAATTCATTAAACATTTGTCACATGGTGGAAGAAAGGCTTTGTATCACTAACAAGGAGAAAGGACTTCAGACAAGCCAGCATTGTTTGCAGAAAGACTGATGGGAATACTAAAGGAGAGAAGGAAATATTTCTTGAATATTTAATATTAGTGAAACATTGTGCTATGTACTTCTTATCCAGTACCTCATTTATTTCTTACAGTCATGTTATGGATTAGGAATTATTAACCCAATTATTAATTATTAAAATCTGTGAATAATTATAAATCTCAGAACACACATATAATAAGCAACAAGACTGCATCTCCTTCACTGTTTGATATACCAAAACATGCTGCCTGCTACATAAAGATTGAAGCCAGTGAGTCATGCTAATGAGATTCAAATTTAAAATGTCCCATATGCAGTTTAAGGTCATGGACTCTAGAGTTAGGCTGCCTTGAAACTCTGTTGCTCACTATCTGTTTGACATGGCACCAACAATATAAATTCTAAGACCCTTGGTTTCTTCTTGTAAAATCAGAATAATTATAGAAACTACAGAATAGTGGGGTTTTTTGTAAGAATACATGAGATAATATATGTACAGAATCAGAACATTCCCTGGCATAAATTGTATATTTGATAAATGTTAGCTCTGTAGAACTTAAATTCTTGCATTGGATAGCTTCGGGAGTCATGTTCTGGTTAATTTTTTTAAATTTCAAAATGATTCTGAATAATGTTTACATTTCTCTCAATGTATTTGTTTTTATTTCCTTCTAATAACACTCTCTGGCCACTGACTCCTCATCTATGATTAGATAGCCTGCACCATAAACTTTGTCATACATTTTCTATTTGTGTTGATCATCTTTATGGAATATCTTTAGAAAAAATAACAGAGCTTATTTTGTTTGACCTGAATTTCTGTAGTATCTTGTTATAGAATGTGTTCATATATAAAATTCTATGCTTTCTTTCATTACATATCATTGTCATAAAAAGGAAATGTGTCTTTAATATTGGTCAATTGATGGCCAATGTTAAAGGGCACAAAGAGCCAAACATTCTCACCTTCCAGACCCAGGAGCTCTCTCTCCATATAAAGCACAGCTGGGTGGGAGTGAGAGCTGTAGAGAAGCCAGCCTCCTGAAGCTATGACAGGCTTTTGGATATTGCCACTGACTCCAGCCCATTTAGAGGGTAGAATCAGACTTGGAGAAGCAGAGAGTGACCACACACAACCCAAAGATAAACAGAAATTGAAAAAAAAAAAATACAAAGATAGTTATTGTTAAAGAGAAAATCCATGGTGAGGAATCATCTTAAATAAGAAATAAAAGATGCAAAAGAATTAAAATTTTTAAAAAGTAACTCTTACTAAAGAGTAAGAAAAAAAGATTACAAAATAGAAAGATCATAAAGAAAGCTAAGACACTGGGTGGAAAATACAAAATAAAATAACATGTAATAAAATAAAAGGATATATGGTAACTAATATTGATTGCATATTCACCATGTGCCAGACACTCTTCTAAACATTTCTACATATTAAAGAATTCCACTCTCTCAATATTTATGAGACATTATTATTTTCATTTTGCTGATGGGAAGACGAGGCAAGTTCATTAACTTGCTCAGATCTCTTAGCAGTTAACTGGGAATCTAGGATTCAAACTGAGCTGATCTGACTCAAACTTAATTGTTGTCTCCAAGGCTATACAGGCAGAAAAAGGAAACAAAAGAGATTTATAAAGCAAACCCTGAAGAGAAGAGAAGCATATTGCACAGCGAAGCCTCAGCAGCTCACAGAGCAATGGAAAAGTCTAGGTACCCTGCCCTTATAATCCTTTCCAACCTATTTCATGACTGTAGCCATGAATGCATTCATGACAGGGATATAGGCGCAGCTGCAGCTACTATATGCAGACATTTACATTTACCACTACGCATTATTAAATCTATAGCCTCACGTATAGACTGTGTGCCTTTTGAGGGTAGAGAGAAAGGTCTTGCATTGATCTGTGTTCTTAATCATAGGCAGAATGTGTGATATTTTGTAGGTGCTCAAAAATCCTAGTTTGCTCCTCTCCCCACCCCATTTCTTTATCCGTATAACACACCATTCAAATCCTCATATTACACTTTTAGTCAAAATTATTTGCTTTCTTCCCACATGTAATTCTCTGTGCCCTTATGCTCTGCCTTCTTCCTTGTTATCAGAGGTGTCCCTCTGTTCCTGTGCAGGCCCAGCCCTCCACTGAGCACTAAGCCCATTCTTGTCACCTACTCAAGGGATTCATTACATTAATTCTCCTGTCCTCTCCTACATCACCCTGTATTTCACCTTTATTGGATTATTTCCATAACATGTGTTGAGATTTATGCAATCTTAAAACAAAAAAAACTAGAAAAACAACAAAAACCTCTTGAGCCCCCTTTCCCCTCCAAATAGGCATCATTTCTACAGTAAACCTCCTCAAAATTGTGTCTATACTCATGGTCCCAGTTGTCCTAATATCCTTCTCTCTTGATTTCACTCGAATTAAACTTCCAGCACCACCACTCCTCTGCATTACCTTCTCTCTCATTACTCCACAACTACCCACATGTTGCTTAATCCTGTGGTCACTTCTCAGTCTTCATTTTACTTGATCTATTACCCAAGCTTTGACATAGTTGCTCATTTTCCTCCTCTTGAAACACTTTCTTCACTTTGCTTCCAGCATATCATGTTCTCTCGGTTTTCTCCCTCACTGGCCTCTCTCCCATTCAGCTCTGCTGGTCCTTCCTACCTCACTGGCCTCCTCATGTTAGAGCATCTCAGGGATGCTTGAATCTCTTCTTTACCTACATTACTTCTTTAGTGATCCCATGAAATTTCATGGTTTTAGTTATCCCATCAAAAGCAGACACCCTTCCCTAAATTATGGACACAGATCTCTCCCAGAGCTGAGTTGTAGGCACAGACATAACTGCCTGCTCATCATCTCCACGGGGTGGGTAATGTACACTCATCCTTAATGTGTCTAATGAGAACTCTTGTTATCCTCACTCATGCATTCCATGCTATCAGCCTTCCTTATCTCAATTAATGATAACTGGTGCTTCCAATTTGCTCAAACCAAAATCCTTGAAGTCACCTTAAGTTCTCTTTCTCTCACACTCCACATCCAGTATCAGTAAATCTCTGATTTTGCCTTAGGAGCTTTCTGACTGCTCTTCCTGTTGCCATTCTTGTCTCCTGCAATCAATTCTCAACATAGGTCCCACAGTAATCCAAATAAAATAAATCAGATTGCATTGCTTTCTGCTCAAAACATTCCAGGGGTTTTCTATCTGTTGTGGACTGAATTGTGTTAGTGGTCGAAGTATGGATGCTAAAGGTGATTCTGATGAGAGCTCAGAAAGAAAAGAGGGGAGCTATACAGAAAGCTTCTACCATCTCAGAGAATACATTGATCATCATGAACAGGATGCTAGTAGAAATGTGAACATTAAGGATGCTTCTGGTAAGGGTTTAGATGGAAATGAAGAACATGTTATTGGAAACTGGAGGAGAGGCTATATTTGTCATACAGTGGCAAAAAACATGGCTGAATTGTCATCTGTTTCTCTGTGGAAGGTAGGACATGTAAGCTATGAAATTGGATATTTAGCAGAGGAGGTTTCTAAGCAAAGTGTTGAGGGTGCAGTTAGGTTCTCCGTACTACTTATAGTAAAATGTGAGAAGTGAGAAAGGAACTAAAAAGGAAGTCCTCAACAAAATGAAACCAGAAATTAAAGATTTGGAAAACTTTCAGCCTATCTATCTTGCAAAAACTGAGAATATCTGTTCTGGAAGGAACACCAAGGATGTGGCCCAGAACATACAGGCCCAGAGGGCAAGGCTCTTCGTTTTTTGCAGATCATGAGGCCACTGGGTCAGTCAGGTCACTGGGTCATCTCAAAGAACCAAGAGGATAAGGCAGAAGCCTAGGGCTTGGGGGTGACACTGCCACACCAGTGGGACCAGAGGGCAGAGGATACACAGGATTATTCTCAAGCCTTAAAATATAATAGAATTTTCCCTAGCTAAATTTTACATATGTTTGGGACCTGTCACCCCTTTCTTCTGTCTGATTTCTTCCCTTTGGAAGGGGAATGCCTATGCCTGTCTCACCACAGTACTTTGAACACACACTACTTATCTGATTTCACAAGTTCACAAACAGAGAGGAATTTTGGTTCAGGATGAACCATATCTAGAGTCTCATGTATACCTGATTTAGATAATATTTAGTTGAGACTTTGGACTTAGAATTGATGCTAAAATGGGTTAAGACATTTGGGCAGTTGGGATAGGATGAATGTATTTCACATGTAGAATGGATGTGAATTTGGAGGAGGAATGGAGGGCAGAATGTTATGCACTGAATTCTGTCCCCATAAAATTCATATATTGAAGCCCTAATCCCCAATGTAACTATATTTGGAGATAAGGTGGTAAGGTTACATGAGGTCATAAGGGTGGGGCTATAATCTGACAGAACTGGTATCCTTATAAGAAGAGGAAAAGGCACTGGAGCTCCCTCTCGAAAGAGGTACAGAAGTACATGTGCACAGAGGAAAGGCCGTGTTAGGATGCAGCAAGAAGGCAGGTGTCTGCAAGTCAGGAAGAGGGCTCTCACCAGAAACTGACCGTAATGACACCTTGATCTTGGACTTCCACCCTCCAGGAGTGTGAGAAAACCAATGTCTGTTTTTTTAAATCATTCAATCTGTGGTATCTCACTATGGTAGCCCTAGCAAACCATCACACTCAGAGAAAAAGTTAAAGTCCTTTCAATAGCCAGCAATGGCCTTCCCTCCTCATCCTATTACTTTTCTAATATCATATATTACACTTTTCCCAGCCTGCTCCAGCCCCACTAGCTCCTTGCTTTAAGGCATTCCCCTGCCTCAGGGACTATAACTTGCCATTCCATATATCTGGAGTCTTCCTTCAGATATATGCATAATTTTCTCTTGTGCCTCTTAAATCTTTGGTCAAATGTCACTGTGTAACATTTTATTCCCCTGATCATTCTATCAAGTTTAAGCTTTTTACCTTTCCTGATAAAAGTTCCTCCATAGAACTCATACCTTCTAACATACTATATGAATTATTTATGCATTTTGTTTGTTGTCTTCTGCCACTAAAACAAAAGTTCCATGTTAACAGAGATTTTTATCAATCTTTGTCTCTGTTCAATCCTCAGATTCTGTCACATAGTAGATGCTCAGTAAACATTTCTTAAATTAATTGAAATGTATTTAGATTTCCTTCTCTGATAGAGAATAATTGCCTTCATCTTTATTCCTAATGCCTATAGGGTGAATATAAAATATTAAATTTTATTAAATATAAAATAAAATTAAAATAAAGTAATAAACCAAGCCTCAGTCTTAAATAAAAGAGTAAATGCTTGATGAGTTTAGGCAGAGGAAACAGGAATCTAAAATCATATTCCTACCATTTCCATCAATTCTGATATTTATATAAACATTTCTATATAATAGTTGAAAATGATTACTAAGAATGACACTTACTTTATACTGTTTATTTATTCATGTGTTATAAACATGATACTAAACAGCAATTACATGCCTTGTTGCCAATCTCCCCAACCACTGTGAACGTTGCAAGGTGAATTAATTAATAAGAACATGCATAATGTATTTCTAAGAGACCTGCTGGTATGGTCCAGTGCTATGGACTCATAGCACAGTGTGAAAAAGTACATATTCATCTGTAGACATCAACAAATTTAGGTTCATACGTGGAATCATAGAGATGGCTTTATCCTTTCAATGATAATCACTTTCAATGATAATAACACACTAGCACAGTTTTAGAGATAATTGGAATGTTGTGCTTGCTAGAGACTTCATTGCAAGCTCATCATAGTTTGCAAACAATATTTACAATTTCTCATGTTTCCTTTTGTAAAATGCTTAACTACTTGTCTGCTGTAATACATAATAGAAAGAGAATTGAAATCCATGTGCACCTGGTTTATTTAAATGACACATTTCTATTCATGTTCTCAGTAATAGGCATTGAAAGGCAAACAGAAATTAAGTGGTTAATGAAAATATAATGACTATAGAAAATTTGATTTTGCAAGCCTCTCTTTATCAACAGAAAAATGATTGAAAATAATCTCAAAACAATATAAGGGTCTCAATCTATTACCTTTTTTTTTTTGCAGTAACTTTGTATGTAAAATATCTACCACTCATTTACTCAGAAATTCCCATTATTATTTCTAAAATTAAGGAATATCCAATTTAATAACCTAAATTTGGGGATGGACAATAAATAATTAAGGATATGTCATGAAAATTCACATCACAATTAAACAAGGTCTTTGCTATCCCCATTCAGAGAGTGTTAGTTCCTGGCCTAAGCTTTTTAATCAGTTGCTCTTTCAATCTGGACAAGAAGACACAGCAAAGATGATATTGAGATTTTTAAGAAAATATAAAATATTCACAAATCTAACTCTGAAGCCAAGTACCATTTGAATTAAAAAATCTTAAAGTTCTGTTTCATACTAAAGTTGGAATCCCCATGATTCAGAGCTTAAAATGGTCAAAAAATAGAGCTCTATGGAAATAAAGATTTTTAATACTGTAATATAAGAAGTATCAAATGAATGTGCTGATTCATGCAATGTAAGAAATAATTACAACTCAAAATCCTTTGGGGAATATCCTTCCCCCGATTCCCCCCTCCCCCACCACACACACACAAAATCCAGCAGATATTTTTCTCACAGCACCCACAGCCTCCTCGTGTCAGAACCAGAAACTGGCTGTAATATAAACTGCTGTAATATAAACAATAATTCATTTTGATGAAGAATTTATGTTTTTTCCCAGAACTGTGGTAAGGGATTTGTATACATTATCTCATTCAGTCTTCACCATGGCCCCATAAGTTGATATTCTTATTATCCCTACTTAATAGATTTTTAAAACAATGAGTAGTTGAGTAATCTGCCAAAGTTTTAAGACAAGTAAATGTCAAAGTTGGGCTCAGATTTAGATGTCTTTTTGCACTAAATTCCTTGTTCATAATCACCATTTTTTTTTTTTTTTTTTTTTTTTTTTTTTGCGGTATGCGGGCCTCTCACTGTTGTGGCCTCTCCCATTGCGGGGCACAGGCTCCGGACGCACAGGCCCAGCGGCCATGGCTCACGGGCTTAGTTGCTCCGCGGCATGTGGGATCTTCCCGGACCAGGGCACGAACCCGTGTCTCCTGCATCGGCAGGCGGATTCTCAACCACTGCGCCACCAGGGAAGCCCATAATCACCATTTTTAATGCTAGTGTACCACACAAATTTAAGTACCACACAGATATATCTATCTGTTTTTGAAATCAATACTCTATGAAATGTTTTGAAGAATTTCTAGAAAGCATATAACATTAAATTTTGTATAATTTTGCACCAAAATATGGCTAGTAAAGGCCTTTGATGTAAGATGAAAACTTTGAACATTTATGGACAGAGAGACTAAACATTTTCTGTATTAGGTAAGAAAATATAACTCAATTGAACAAATGACAGTAACAACAAAATGTCTAGAAAAAAGACTGCCTAGTAGTGGATATAAGTAGAAGTAACAATGCACAAAAATAGAAATAATAAGATGATATTACATTACATAGCTAATGATTTAATTAACTCCTTATGAAGAGGAACCAAAGTTAATAGAAATCTTTCATGTTTAACTGCATACAATGTTTTATGTGATCCTTAATCTGTGGTACAGATTTAATCCAAATTTATTTATTTTTCTTACATTTACAAAGTCTGAGATAACAAACTATTTCAAAACTTTTAAAGTCAACATTTCAACTGAGGACACCCAACTGAGCACTGTATATACAATTTGAAATTAGAGGGGGTAATCATGTAAGCAGTTTCTCTTAATAAGGCCTATTCCTACTTCCCACCTGAGCAACTTTCACACTATAGAACCTCATCTGCAACTAAGAGAAAAACAGTGGGTACTATCAGGGACCCCTGAGATTTCTGAGGAGGTCTTTCTTTTTGGAGATAAGATTGGTTATATATAATAATTTGTTATGCTCTACTCCAAAATATCTTATACTCAGTTTCACACATATAATATTATTCTTTAAAATATTTTAAAAACATCATTTATCTGTACTAAACAGAAAATATCTGAGGTAGATGACTATAAGAAAAGACTTGGAGATAAGATTGGTTATATATAATAATTTGTTATGCTCTACTCCAAAATATCTTATACTCAGTTTCACACATATAATATTATTATTTAAAATATTTTAAAAACATCATTTATCTGTACTAAACAGAAAATATCTGAGGTAGATGACTATAAGAAAAGACTTTGGTCTTTAATGTACAAAATTGCAAATGACATCATATAACTTTTTACCAGGAAGAATAAAACACACCAACCCCTCCCTCATAAACGCCATCACCAAACAACAAAAAGTTAAAACTCGGAAAAGGGAAAAACACTCTGAAGTAATCTAAAATGAGGACTTAAAGCCAATCAAAGGAGAAGAAATACATGTGCCAAGATTTTTCAAACTATAAACTTTGTTACTTTAAATTATTTGTTATCCACTGTAGATTTTTCAGGTTTCATTTTGAAGACTGTTCTATCCTATCATCAGTTAGGTATGATGGAGATGAAAACAAATATTTTTTATAAGAGCACCAATTAGGTGATTCAAATATATCATTTTACTTCCCATAATCATTGTGCCAGGTAAATACTTTCCCTATTTTATAGGGGAAGAAACTAAGCCTGAGAAGAACAGTTAGGAAGCCTGACGGTCACAACTGGTTCAGGCCTGCAGGTATATTCTACACATATGCATCAAGACTCTTATCACGCTTTCTATTATAGCTGCATGATTTTTGTACAAACAAGAGAATGTACTTCGTCTGCTCTGAATACAAGGTAATACCAGTTATTCACTTCTAAAAGCATTAAAGTGAAAATGAATAGGATCTTTTGCATAATTACTTCCCCCAACTACTTGTTACATATTGTTGTTTCAGAAAAAGAGAACAATAGGGGAAAATGAGAGATTTTTCACAGAGCGGTAGACACCTAAAAAGGATGTGTGATTTTTCCGCCCCCCCAAGGGTAAATTATTTAAAGCTTTTAAATCAATGCATATTAAATTGTCTCAAAGCAAATAACAATGACAACAATACCTGTCTCTCTGTAGCTTGTTTTCTATATATGGCAATTCGTCACTGGCTAGCAAAACCTAACAAGAGAGCATAGATACGTTTTTTTGCCATTTACATGATTAGATCCTTAACAGCATTGTGATTGAAGAGCATCCCTTTAAAGATCTCCACCTATTGTTTATTAAACATACATATCCATGTGTGTGAAAGCAGCAGCAGCAGGGGGACTGACAAGATAAGTAATGGCTGCACAGTAAAGAAAAATGGCTATGCCTCCATTTGTTGTCTGTTTCCAATTTATTGGTGTTGCAGAAGCCTGTGGGCCCTCGTGGAAAGTCGTGCTTTTCTGAGGTTTTGATTAACCTGTATCATCATACTTCTCCCATCATCATTATACAAGGCAGTTAAGCAAACAGATATAATAGGCCTTGCTCTCATCGTTAGAAATTTACTACCATGGAAATTCAACTAGCTATTTCATTTATCTTACTTTTTCAAAGAGTGATTTAAGTGCCACCCACATAGTGCAACAACAGTAAACTAAGTTGCCATAATCATTCATTCGTTCATTCACAAATACTTCTTGTGCATCAACTATTTCTCAGGCTCTGTCCTAGGCATTAATGCTATGAAGATAAATGAATTATGCCCCCCAAGTCCTTGCAATGTAATGAATCTAGATGATTAAAAAATACTAATTAAATGTCTAAAATCTAAAAATTATTCTCTTTATCTAAGGCATGAATACAGATAAACAAAATTTCTCTATTTACTATTCCCTGAGTTTCTAGTGACATCATTGTTATATATGACATATAACTTTCTGCTAAAAGGAAGCTGGCATGTCCATTTAGGTACTGAGAAGTGTGTGTGTGTGTGTGTGTGTGTGTGTGTGTGTGGCTTTGGTTACAGATACAAAAGCATAACATATGCCTTCTCAAAGTTGTTTACTCTCTTGTGATCCTAAAACAAGAGAGTAAACAGTAGTTTGTAGTTTGGGAAAAATTGCTTTAAGCAAGTCAAGGGAAAATATAAAATAAAGAAGAAAAGTATTGCTTTGTACAGAGGAAAACTAAAACTATCTCAGACAAACTGTAATTGTCTATAAAAAGAATTTCCAAAGGGTTTTATTGCCAGTGAACTGTGATGGTTTATCCAAATGAAGTTGATTATGAGCCACGAGCTGCTTTATGTTAGAGGAAGTAATATATTTTCATTTATTCAACCTAACAATCTGCACTATTGACAGTTATTAAAACTCTAACCTAATTGGTAATGGCAGACAGAGGAGCAGCTTTTGGGGGAAAAAGAGGGCTCCTGCCCTGAAGTTGAGCTCCTTTATGTTTTAGGACCTAATGGCAGCTTTTCTACTCATTTTAAATTAAAAAAAAATCATATCCAGTGATACTGTAATGATATTTTCAAATCATAGTTTTTCCTCTACACAGAGGATGGAATTAACAGCATGGTATGCCTCCCCTCCATGACCTCTAGTCTACATTTAAGCCGCTCACTTTACAGTTAATTTTGCAATTTTCCAGTCAGGTAATCTAATCACCACCATGGATAGAACTGAAACAGTATTAAAACCATATCAAAAATACAGTATTGAAATGCATTGAAAGCTTTTTAATGAGGTTACTGAAATTATTCTACAAGCAATATTATACAAGACATCAAATTTGTTAACCCTTGTTTTTTAAGGTATGTATTTGTCAAATTTGCTTTTCTATAAAAGAGACATTCCCAGGCCTAGATATCAACAAAAACTTCCATTGGTATTCTGGTTGTTTTTAACAACAGGTACATTAGCAAAAATGTCTGCTGTAGGCTCTTTGAGACACCTTACTAGGAACACTGGGAATGAACTGAAGGAGTCAGTACAAAGGGTAGATCATATTTATCCCTTAAATCTTTCAGAGTACTGTATCATCTCTGTGAAGAAATACTAAAGGCAACTACCATTTTAATGATTACTTACTATCTCCTAGGCACAGTGCTATATGTTGAAAGCAACTTCTAAGGGATTATTATCACCATTAATTAATGAAGGAATTAAAGCTCAGAAAATTCAGTTCCTTATCTCCAGTGACAAAGCTAGCTGCTTTCCCCTCTGACTGAAATATTTCTTTTTATAGGTGGTTCCTTCTTGTCATTTAGATCCAAGCACTAATATCACCTCCTTGGAGAGGCCTTCCTTGACCACTTTATTAAAGAGTAGGTGCACAGTCTCAGCCCAAGTCAGGGGCTCTCTCATTACTTCATTTTGTTTTCTTTATAGAACTTATAATTTGAAATTACATCATTTATTCTTTACCTTTCTTTTTTCTTTCCTTCCTTCCTTCCTTCCTCCCTGTCTCCCTCCCTTCCCTCATTGTATGATCTTTCTCCCTTCTCCACCCCCATCACTAGAATGTAATCCTGTGAAAAGAGAACTCGATGTATTTATTGTTGTTTTTGCAGCCTTTTAAAAAGTGTCTAGTACTTAGTAGTCACTAATATCTGTTGAATAAATGTGTGCATGTGGCTTCCCGGGCTTCCCTGGTGGTGCAGTGGTTGAGAGTCCGCCTGCCGATGTAGGGGACACGGGTTCGTGCCCCAGTCCAGGAAGATCCCACATGCTGCAGAGCAGCTGGGCCCGTGAGCCATGGCCGCTGAGCCTGTGCGTCCGGAGCCTGTGCTCCGCAATGGGAGAGACCACAACAGTGAGAGGCCCGCGTACGGCAAAAAAAAAAAAAAAAAAAAAAAAAAAAAAAAAAAAAATGTGTGCATGTATGAATGAATGAATGAAAATTAATAGAGTCAGGATGCAAATCCAGGTCTTTTGATTCAATATCCAACATTCCTGTCACTATATCACACTGCCTACAGATACTTAATTTGAAGATTCCAATCAGTGTCTCTGTTCCTTGTATGTATATTGGAAACAATTCTCCAGCCTAATGTGGTATTGGTAAAATCAGTCATCAATACTCTCCCCTCCTCTGTTTTTCTACCTATCAATTTCTCTTTTCATTTAAGTCAGCCAGTGATCGCTGATAAACTGGATCATGCTTAGAGGTTGAAAAAGGTTTACCATATTCTTTCCTGAATTTTGCAACTTTTCTAATGTCAGTCAACATCTTCCTTATGTCTTTAATTTGCTCTTTACTCAAATTGGATTTCAAAGTGCATCAGTGAGATCGATTCCTTTCAAACATTCTTAATGCCCTCACCCCGATTATATTTTATCACATTCATTTAGGAAACTCATAACACCCAGTAAGATCCAAATATTTGCCAGCTACTTGCCGTCTGGTCTGAATTCAGATTCATGACCACAAAACTCAAATGAGAATTTTAAAATATTTGTCATTCTACTTCACTTCCTTAACATGCTGGCTTTCCTATGTGCAACAATTTCTCACCTCTTTTCACAAAATTCCTGTATTATTCTCTTTCCTTTCCACCTCTCCTCCAACCACCCAACATTCACCGCTTCAGTGGAAAACTTGTTTCATATACTTACGTAGGAAGTCTCTCCTTTTCTCACTCCCAACTCTATCAATTAATCCGCATCTATGCTCACACAATTACTGACAGTTGACTATTACCATGGACAAAATATTCCTGTTTCTGTCAAAGCCCAGCCCTGCAAATTGTGCCTCTATTACATCCTTTATGGCTTCACAGAACTTTCTTCTTCAAATTATCTTATTTTTTATTAATAGTATCATTTCCTAATTTCTAGAGGATCATCATTTGGTTTCTCTTATTTTTTTAAAAAAGATAAAATCCAACTTGACCCCTCCATCTCTCTCCCATTCCCTTGTTTGACCTCAGAGTAAACCATCTTGCCAAATTTTTTATAGCCGCATTCACTCCTTAACCCACTCCAATTAGGTTTTTCCTTCCACCAAGCTAGCAGAAACTCTACATCCAAAGATGACCAATGGCCTCTGTTTAGTGTGCTGTCCCCATTCCTCTTCAAGAAAAGATTCGCTGTGCAGCTGCTGGGGGAATGGTGAACAGATAGCATCCAGCTGTCAGCTTCTTCATAGCTGGCATCAGCTGCAGAGGCATGCCTGTTCCAAACAGCTGAGATTCAATGCCTGAGCAAGGCAGGAATATAAAGTCCCAGCCATTTCACTGACATGGGGTAATTCTGGTGGCTATTTTAGCTCTCGAATTTCCCCACCAGGTTAGCCAAAGCTTTTAGCAGTCATCGCAGTTTGACATATTCCTCTGTCAAGTCCTGCTTCCTTGATCTTTCCTTTCACAGGTGTTTTTCCCTAGTAAACATCTTACATTCTAAAGCCAGCATCTGCTTCCAGAGAATTGAACGTGCGACAGTCACTACCAGGAGCAAAATTGGAGATGGCAGGCTGGAAGGTGGGGTTTGGTGTTTGGAACTGGATGACATGCCACCTGGCATCACTAGTACAAGGGACACACAGATGGCACCTGGGACGAAGTGGCCATCCAAGTGAAACTTTCACCTCTGGTTATTTGGTGAAGCATGAGGATATATGGATAAAAGGGCATACACTAGCAAGCTGATGTTGCTACTATTGTTGAAATGTATGGGAAAAAATAATAGATGCAAAAATAACAGGGTTTGATGGCTATTGCTAAGTGCCACAGTTGCTCTATAGCCATGCTGCCCAATACAATAAGCCACCAGCATGTATAGTTACTGTGAACTTGAAATTTGGCTAGACCAAACTGAGACGTGCTATATATATGTATAACAACCACATCAGATTATAAAAACTCACTACAAAGAAAATGTAAAATATCTCATTAATTTCTTATGCTGATTACATGCTGAAATGATAATATTTTGGATTTATTGTAAATTAATTTCATCTTTTTGTTTTACTTTTTCAAATGTGACTACTAAAAATATTTGAAATTTTTTATGTGGCTCACATTATATTTCTATTGTACAATACTGCTCTATAGAAAAAAAAAAACAGTTTAGATTGAGTTGAAAGCTAGATGTGAAGCCATTGGGCCTCTTTGGTTTTATACAAAGAAGCTAGTATCTGCTCTAGTGAAAGGCTGGAGAAAGCTGAGGGCCCAGTTCTGGATTTAATAATTAGATTGTACGAACATGAGAGACGTTTAAATAACTAACACCAAGGCCAGGATGGAGACACCTGGGTACATGCCCTTAACAATTGTGACTCCCTAGGCTCTCTGAGTTTTTGGAGCCTGTGATATGGCCTACCCACCCTATTGAGAGCTTGTACCTGCTGCCAGCCCTGCTGGAAGACAGTGCTAAGTCTTCTTCCACCCAAGACAATATGTACCCACCTCAGGACCCGCCCTCCTCTCCCCTCCTGGTACTGGGCCTGAATCTGTGATAAAGCCATAGAATAACTCAGGTGAAAAGAGGTTGTCTCTGCCCCAAAGGAGCTTCCAGATGCAGCTAACCTGTATTAACTGGGTTGGGGTGAGTGAATGTGGGACTGGATTTTGAGGGTGGTTATTCAAGGGGTCTAGTTTATAAAATTCTATAGAAAAAGTTTTATTGACTTGGGTGTATCCTCTAAAGATACAGGATTTAACAACAAGGATCCTCCTCAGAAAATCGTGTGAGCTCCCTATAAGGATGACTCCTAGAAACATGGAAAAAGTGGTGGCACATACTGAGCAAAGTTGAAATGCCAGAATTGTCGCAGCAAGCTCTGAGGGAAGCTTAGGGAAATGCTGGAATGGATGCTCAGTGTACAACTGGAAGACCCAGTAGAAGATCATGCTCCACATGAAGGCTGGGGGCACATACCATTTACTAAGACCACGAGGAATGTGCTAAAGGCATGGTACCAGTATCAGGAAAGGTTCAGTGTGGCTCTCTGGACAGGACTGGAAGGAGGAGGGGCTATTACAGACCTTTGCTCACTGATATCAGTATGGATGATAGGACCCCAAAACCATAGAGGCTAAGTGGAAGTGTTTAACCACCAGAATCCAAGGGGGGTTACATTTTTGGGGTAATACATGCAACAACAGAGTGGAAGTCAAGGAATTCTGACCCACAGAGGTTACAGAGCTGACGTTAATAGAACACAGATCTTTAGGGTCATGATAGACAGGCTGCCCACAAGAGTACTACTCAGCTTGCACCAGCAAGAAAACTCAAGGTTAGATGGCTAGGAGGATTAGGGCAGCCACACCTATAAAAATTCATGATTCCTTGCCCAATTTGCAGACCTGAGATAGTTTTCAGACAGAGGACCCATTCACTAAGGATGTGGTAAGGTCTCCAAGTGGAAGGACTTCGAAATTGTATGGTAAGTGTACATGGTAATGATGCCTCCAGTTCTTTCCCAAAGGGGCAACAGCCATTTACTTGGGGAAAACAAATACTGAGATATTTTGATGGTTGTTGGACATAGGGCTTAAGTTAACATTGATATCCAGAGACCATCATCATGGTCTCTCTGTTAGAATGAGGACAAATAAGGGTCAGATGATAAATGAATAAGTGGAGTCTTGGTCAATGTCTACCCTATGGTATATCCACTGATGGTCATTTCTCTTATCCTTGAATGTATAATCAGTAATGACACTTAGAAATTGGTGAAACACTTCTATTGGATCTTTGGCCACTGGGAAATAGCTATATATATATATATATATATATATATATATATATATATATATATATAATACTGGGTAAGGCCAAATGAAAGACCCTGGCCCTGTTCCCTCCACCCCCAATCAATAGGAAGTCAAAAACATGATTAAATCCTGAGAGAGGGACAAGGGGTGGGAGATTTGTGCCACCTTTATGGATTTAAAGGATGCAGGGGTATTTGTTCTCATAACATCACTATTTAATTCACCTGTCTGAACCCTAGAGAATCAAGATGAATCCTGGAAGATAACTGCAAACCTAACCCAGTGATAAGCCTTTTGCAGCTGCCATACCGTATGTGGTATATTTGCTAGAGCAGATTAATATGGCCTCAGGAACTTTGTATGAAGCCATTATTCTGGAACACACATTCTTTTCTATATCAATCAGAAAGACCATCAGAAACAGTTCACATT
Source organism: Kogia breviceps (assembly GCF_026419965.1). Lineage (NCBI taxonomy): Eukaryota > Metazoa > Chordata > Mammalia > Artiodactyla > Physeteridae > Kogia > Kogia breviceps. Next base: position 140,172,744 of record NC_081310.1, on the reverse strand, counting down.
CACATGAATTGACCAACAGTATTAATTTACAGTTTTGCTCCAGACCTATATCCACTCTTCTACTTTCTGTCATAATATAATCTGAAGAGACCTTGACCATCTAGATAACCCATAGTACTTCATATTAATCCATTTCATTGGTGATATTATATTGATATGCCAGATGAGCAAGAGGTACTTGGCATTCTGGAGGCCTTGGTAGGACTCATGCATTCCAGAGAGCGGAAGATAGAACCTGTGAAGATAAAGGGGTCTGCCATGTCCAAAACAATCTGAAGAATCCTAAGTAAAGGATACATTATTGCATCTTGCACCTTACAACACAAAGAAGAAAGTTCAATGTCCTAGTGGGTCTTTTAAAGTTCTAAAATGGAACATATTCATAAAATATTCATTCCATCCCTAGAAATATATTGGTTGACACAAAAAGGTTAACACAAATCTGAGTGAAGCCCAGAACAGAAAAGGGCTCAGTGGCAGGTCCAGGATAAGGTACAACAGCTCTACCATTTGGGCTATAGAATCTGGTAGATCCTATAATGTTGGAGCTATCAGTGGCGGGACAGGATAGCACATGGAATTTGGTATCCTTTGATACCACAAAGGGCCCACGCCCTAGGGGCCTGTGTTTTGATTTTGCCCAGTGGAAGAATCACAATATAGGCTCCTAGGGTGCTGAAGGAATGCCATGCCATTTGTAGTGGCAAAATTATATACCTTTTGAAAACATCTTCTGGTGTGCTACTGGGTCCTAAGAGAAACAGAGTACCTGATCATGGGATGCCATGTGGTCACTATCAGAAATTACATGATCATGAGCTTGGTTCTTTCAGATCCACAAGTCCTAAGGATTGTTGCTGGACCTCTCCCTTCAACCATCACAAGATGGAAGTGGTACACTTGGGATGGAACTTGAGCAGGACAAGAAGACACGAGCAAGATGCAGAAGCAGATAGTTCAGAACCCCATGATACCCAGCACTGTTATAAGAGCACCTCTTCCTCAGACCACATCTAGGCCACAAGGAGATGGGGTGTGACCACTTGACAGAGGGAGAAATAGTCCCAGTTTGGAATATAGAAAGGTTGTCTTTGTATATGAGTCAAAAACAAAGTGACTACACTATAGACTTAGGATACTCAGGGTACCCTTAAAAGACAGTCTGAGGGAAAATTCTCTCAATTAGTGGAGGTTTCACACAGTGCTATGGGTCATCTACTTTGTGTGGAAAAAGAAGTGGCCCAAAAAGAGGTTAAGAGGTGGCCTATGCAAATGGTCTGGAAATAAAGGACTGGAATATTATAGACAAGGAGGGATGAGGCAGAGGCACATAGACGGACCTATGGGAATGGGCACAAAGTGAGATCTTTGTATCACATGTTAATATCCACTAGAGAACATTTACAATGGAAGAGACACTAAACAACCAACTAGATAAAATGATCTGGCTAAGCAGATTAAATGAGCCATGTGTCATTGGCCACACATGAGCTGGTACAATAGGCACATAAAGTGGCCCTGATGGCAAATATGAATATTACACCTGGGTCCAAGAGCATCAGCTCTCATTTATCAAAGCTGATCTAGCTACTATTGCCGATGTGTCCAACTGCCCACAACGGAGACCAATGTTAAGCCCTAGACTGGCACCATTTCTTGAGAGGACTTGCCACTTAATGGCAAGTTGACTGTGTTGTTTCCCTTGCATCCTGGAAAGACTAGTGGTTTGTTACCATGGCAACAGGCATCCATTCTTCATATAGGTTTGCCTTTTCTGCTCTTAGGGCCTTAGCCAGCCCCACTATTCAAAGGCTCATAGTATGTTTGAGCCACTGACATGGAATCCCACTGAGCAGGGGTACCCTTTTACAGTAAAGGAGGTATGTGACTAGACTGTATCCACTGGTTGAATCCCATAATTCACCCAGACTGCTGACCTTGTGATGTGTTAGAATAGCCTTCTGAAGGCGCAGCTAAAGGGCCAAGTTGCAGGCACTATTCTGAGAGGAGGGGGTACCATCCTCTAGGAGCCAGAACATGCATTGAATCAAAGTCCTTTATAATTGTGCTCTGTCACTGAATGAAAGAATACACAGGTCCAGAAATCAAGGAGTGGAATCACTTGATCCTACTCTAACACTGTGTAGGCATGACAGCTCCCCTTGAGCACTGAAACACATGCCTCAGATTCAGGCTCAAATATCCCAGGTTTAACAAGTAATGGAGATGCTTGCCAACAGAGTCTGGATTTCTGAGTCATTGCTTTCTCCAGGATTAAATACTTCTTTACAGGATGATGGATAGTGAGTACACCAATTCTCTTCTGAAGTAAACCGAATCCCCACTAAATAGGGTACAGTTGTGCCCCAAATCTAAACAAGATAATTACAAAACTGTTCCTTAATTGAGGATGGTTTTTTCCTCCATATCCATAGTAGCCTTGTTATATTCTTTCTCTCATTCTGGTTAGAAGCAATTGTGATAGGAATAGAAGTTGAGAGGTAGAGAAACTTTAAATGTTTGGGGAATGTTTACTTTTCTATGCAAAAAAGAAAACAAACTTTGCATTTTCAGGGTGATCCTTGCTGCCAAAACTTACAGGAAATGAACTCGAGGCCTTTTATATATTTTATTCATCATTTTCTGTACACTTTTTTTTTGTTTTTTTTACTTCGCAGTATCTCAGGCCTGAACTTATAAGCTATAGTAAGGACAGGTTTCTTAAATCTCAAGAAACTTAACAGCCTTGAGTCAGAGTTTCTAGTCAGTGTTTGGTTTCTTCTTCCATATTTCCGAATTTTTATTTTCTTAGGAAAAACCTGTACACATAAAGTGTTGAGAAAACAGTAGCAATGATAGCAGATTTACCACTTGCCTATTTACTGCCTGCAGATTTATGGCCAATGGAGCCTATTTTGCCATCTGGGTCAAAGTCATATTTTCACTGGAAATATTTTGGTAATTTATTGCTGGCAGTTTTTACATGCAGGTGGTGATCACACAGGTTTTATGGTACTTTCATAACTGCACATCTGACTGAAGTGCACAGAAGCTGATCTTTTGTGAATGTCTACAGAAACGATTCGATGAAATGGAATGCGTTTTATTCCTTACATTTACCAGCACCGGAGGAATTCCTTTAACATAAAATGTAATCTGAGAAAGGTGCCAAGTCATCTTCCCTGGTTGTTTCCAGAGGTATGGATTTTGGTATTTAGAAAAAAAAAAAAGCAGTTGGCTACTATTGGACATTGAGGCTAGTGTCACCTGTACAAAGAGAATTTCAGAGTTGCTGGTAGGTACCTGTTAATTTTGATGCTTTAGCCTTTGAACTTTTCTCTTTTAACACTTCTATCATTGGAAAAAAATGTTGCAATCTGGTGTTTTGTTTTTTGTTTGTTTGTTTTTTGTTAATTTCATAGACACATTGTAAAGGAGAGACAAGATTATATAAGAGCTATTGGAGAACGAAAAAAAAATGACTCAAAATAAGGAGACCATTAGAACTTACTTCTAATGTAAGTTCTATAACCTGAGAGTATTATAGTCTCACGTAACCACCCTGAGCCTCAGTTTTCTCTTTTGTAAATGGAGGAAGGCAGTGATAATAGAAAGTACATATTTTTAAAATATTTATATATAATTTACATGCACAGATCTCAGGTGTTAAACACAGTGAATTCTGGCATGTATACAATTCTGTGTAACCATCATCCAAAACAAGATATAGAACATTTCCATCACCCCAGAAAATTTAATCATGCCCCTTTCCAGTATACCTCAGGCCCTGTCCACACACATAAGAAGCAATCACTTTCTGATTTCTGTTATCATAGATCAGTTTTGCATATTCCTTTACTTCGTATAAATAGAATCATTTAGTTTCTTTTGCTCAGTATAGTGTCTGTAAAATTTGTCCATGCTGTATGCATCATTCATTTGTTCTTTACTATTGCTGAGTAGTATTCCAATCATGAATATACAACAACTTGTTTATCCATTCTCCTGTTTATGGATATTTGGGTTATTTTCAATTTTTGACTTTTATGAGTTAGGTTGTTATGAACATTCATGTATAAGTCTTTTGTGAACATACATTTTCATTTCTCCTGAGTACATGTCTAGGTGTGGAATTTCTGCAAAATGAGATTTACGTGTGTTTAACTTGATAAGAAACTACCAAAACAGTTCTCCAAAATGGTGCTACCATTTTATACTCTCAGCAGCAGTTCTACTGACTCTACATCTACACCTACACTTGGTATTATGAGTCTTTTTTTTCAGTCCTTCTAGGGTATATGAAATTGTATCTCATTATTGCTTTGATTTTCTAGATGCATTTTCTAGATGACTGATGAGGCTGAGCTTCTTTTCACTGTAAACCACATAGAACTTAGACATGGCTTAAATCTCCTTCACAAAACAGTCTAATTTATAGTCTCTTCCTTGTTTTCCCATGGTATTTTATAACTCGCCTATGTAACTTTTAAAAACTGCACATGCTTTAGTCCCACCTGCAAACATTTTAATTCAGAAGATCTGGCATAAGGCCTAGGAATGTGATTCTGATTCACAAATGAACCACTGGATTATGCTCCAGGTGTATGACAGTTTTTTTTTTAATACTACTAATCTATTTATTAGATCATAAAAAAGGCAATATAGAATGATAGTTAAGAGCATAGCCGTTAGAATAAAGAAGACTAGATATTGGATCCTAGTTCCCACTTGCTGTCTATGGATTTTGGTCAAGTTACGTAATCTCTCTAAATCTCAGGTTCTTCGTCTATAAATTGAGGGTAATTACAATGCTTAACCCATAGGGTTGTGAAGAGGATCAAATGTGATAACGAATGTAAAATGGTTACCATTGTGCCAAACTCATAATAAACACTCAATCCTCATTAGAAGGAAGGAGAAAAATGTGAGAACATTGTGAAGAAGAAGTTAAATAAATCTGAACACCTAATGTTAGTATCTGGATATTATCCCCTTTACTACTACTCTTTAACCTAATCATTTACTTCAGATAATCTTCCAAAAAGTTTTCTTACTTTGTTTCACCTTCCTTTCACCTATGGAACTTTTGTGGATTGAAACGTTGCACCAGGTGTTGGCATTCTCCATTTTCATGAACCTGGTGTGTGATGGTGTAGTAGGTGTGTTTCTGCCAAGCTGTTCACCTTATCCCAGTGCAAGCTCATGACTGCTGGTTTCCTCCTCAATTCCCTGTTCCTGTCTAACGCTCCAGTCTAAAATTGGCTGGTCCTTATTTCTGGATTCTCATCTCTGTTTTGCCTTCCCTTCATACAATAAATGAAAATATACAATCAAGTGTGCTCTCTCCTTCTTTCTTTTTCTGTTTTTTCCATCTAGGTATCTATATATCTTCACTCCATTAGCACTCCCATGATGATATTTTTAATTATCAGCATAAAGTTTATCTTTCTTACCACAATAACCATGGCTCTACCTACTAATCACTGCATTCACTAAATCTATTCTCTCCTTTTTAATGAAAACATCTGTTTTACACAATTCAGATTCTGCTTCTGGTTTTTTGTTTGTTTTGCTTTGTTTTCTTTGGTTTTGCAAATCAGTGATAGTTTCCTACTTAAATGGGCCTTTCTTCCTTTATCTGAGCAATTAGTAATCAACATGACATACACTCTCTAAAATGAAGTATAAGAAGATTTTCATTTCCTTAAGATTATATGTGAGCCAATGTAAAAGTAAAGAAGCAAGATTTTCCCCTTTTCCCTGTGAAGAGGAGTGTTAACTATTTCTTGGTTTCAACCTCACAATAGAGTTGTCTGTTAGTTATTCATATTAAAAGTACACAGCCCCACAAAAAAATATTTTTGAATTGTTAAAATTTTTGCTTATGAGGAGGGCAGGGCTAGCTGCTTACCTGCATAACTGTAGTTCTAAAATATCAAAATAGAATGGCTCTCTTAATGGAATGCTTTTGAATGCAGACCTAAGAATATTGACAAAGGTAAAAAGAAGTCTACATTAAAGTAAATGTAGATTTGTCTATTAATAACATTTTATTAATAATATCAGTCAACAGGGCTTCCCTGGTGGCGCAGTGGTTGAGAGTCCGCCTGACAATGCAGGGGATACGGGTTCGTGCCCCGGTCCGGGAAGATCCCACATGCCGCGAAGCAGCTAGGCCCGTGAGCCATGGCCGCTGAGCCTGCGGGTCCGGAGCCTGTGCTCCGCGATGGGAGAGGCCACAATAGTGAGAGGCCCGTGTACCACACACACACACAAAAAGAAATAATAATAATAATATCAGTCAACATCCATTTAGTGAAGAAAGATGAAAATAACTAACTTTTATTAATAGGGCCTTTAGCAAGCTACTGCTTTTAAGCTTATACTTTTGCTCAGATCAGTTTCCACTATTAGTTTTTCTCCTTTTCTCCTTTCCTCCTTTGACATACAGGACACTCGTGGTAAAATCCAGCTGGGTATTACTGCTCAGTAAATATCCAATAATTATTAGAAGAGTAAGGAAGCTTTTGTTTTTGTTTTCTATTTTATGTATTCAAGAAATGGAGCAGAGAAGAAAATGAAATGGTTTTCCTTGAGAAATACATAAAGCTTTTTAGTACTAAAAGATAGGAACAATCCCAACTCTACCTTTTGATGGGTAAAGTTTCACAGGCTGCTGAAAATCCTCACAAAAATGACTAGCTTTCCATTTTCCAAGTAAATTAAAGGGTCTACATCTCTTACCAACAGTTATTTTGTCATACAACTCTGTTCAATCAATGAAGAGGCTGAAAGACTCTGGATAATCATTCTTCAATTTCTGATGCCACAGATTTTTCCCTACAGTTTGTGACTCAGTGTTTTCCTGGTAAATGCCAACAGAGAGAAAGATGACTAGCACCGATATTTGCCAAATCATCAGTCTCATATATATTTTTTGTTTTTTTTCTCAATTTATCACCCAGAAAACACAGAATTTAAGAACAAACAAATGACAACACAGAACTCTTCTCTAAAAAAAATCTGTCTCCAGAGTTAAACTATCTGAAGAGAAAAACGAGCAACACAGAATTTTCACTTCTTTGTTTTTTCAAAGCTATGTCTTGGAAGGATCTTCAAAGCTGATCTTCCTTGGATCAGAATTGTTAAGTAAGTGTGCCAAGAGATCAGCATGCATTAAACAAACAAACAAACAAACAAACAAAAACAGCATAAGATCTTCAAGATTTTCTCTTTATCTAAACTGACCCAGATAAAAATACAAATTCCATGTCAACTATAAATATGTAAAAAAGAAAAAGTGTGAAACCAAACGTAAAATCAAGTCAAAACTTCAGCAAATAAATACTCCATTTCTGACAGTTTCTGGAAGAATTTAACAATTCCTTTCTAACACATATAAAATCTCAGAATCAAATAAAGGACAAAATTACTTTTAAAGCTAGAGGGATATTCAAATTATGAAGTTATTCAATTATAGTACCATGTAATAAGTACTATCATAAAGATATGAACTAAATATTTTGGGATAATTGGAATGGAATAAATAATTGGTCGTTATTACTCTATTATAATTATTTACCTCTCTTACTCTCCAACTCTGTAAATTTCAGAGCAAGACTGTGTGTGTGTATGTGTGTGTGTCAATTCACTTTTCCGCTTATTGTTAGTACTCAATAAATGTTTAAAAAAAATTTTAGTACTAAATTAGTTCTATTTTTCACTCCTTTATATGGAAGGAAAGGGTAGGAATAGAAGACAAAGAAAAATGACATAATAAAGAGAAAAGAACAGTTGTATTTTGGGGCTCCAAGAGAATAATGGAGAAACACACTCTGTTGTTGTTACCCAGGCTCTTGACCTTTTCTTTTTCTCTTACTACAAAAGATAGTTTTTCTTTCCTTTCCTCTCCTTTCTTTTTTTTCCCAAATGTTCACCTATATAGTCCACACAGCTCCCCACAATTCCATTCTGTCTTTTCACTCTTCTAATGAGTATGTTGGTCATGTCTGTGGGATACAAGTCCACATTGCTTCATATTTCCCAGTAACCTGTGTCTATTACCATCAGAGACCAAATTCTTGCGATTCTAACTTTCTAGCAAAGTACACCTGCTGTCCTGCACTCCACAGGAGCTGCTGTTTGTTCTGATTCTGTGTCATTATTTATTGCCTTCAGTGTGAGCTGTGCTCCTTCAAGGAAAAAAGGTTTGGCTTATGTTTTCCTCCCAATCAATGCGCAATGAATACTACCAATGGCTGAGTGATGAGATGTGGCTGAGGTCCAAAAGGGAAGGGCCGGTGTGTTTCAGGGCAGGTTCCACTCACAGAGAGGGAGGAGGGAAACATGATCACATCTGGAAATTGTATAACATATTATAGTTTATCCCTCCTTTCTCATCTCACAGTCTATTCCTATTTTCTGTAGTATGAATCCAAATTAACTTGGAAACAAACCTTCAACGTACTTTGTGGTTGAAAAAAAATGATTCCTGAGTTTGGAGGATACAGAAGTTTGTCTAGATCTGGCTGTTATGTAAAATTAAACTGAAATCAATTAGAATTAAATACCCAAAGGTGTTTTGTCATGCTATAAGCTCCTTTTAGTTTCTTTTCAATGAAAAATTAAACTGAAATCTTCATTTCTTCTGAGGTTGAACAAATACTGGATCCAGCATATCTCTGGCATCACCAAGCAGTAAGTCAGACTCTGTTACATTTCCAGCAATACTCCAAATCTCAATGCAATAAGCTCCTATCAATTTGATGAGGCAGACAGCTACTCTTTTTCAGAGATACCACACTCCAATTATTTCTGGCAAGGGGTTCTGATATATAATCAGAGTGGCTGCCTACAGCTCTGCAATACCTCAGCTCTAGATTCTGAATTTCAAAACAACCTTTTGGTCTCTTGACCTCTGGTTTGCCCCATAATTGGATGTGCATTTCCATCAAAATACTAACAACCAAAGTGTTATGGCTCAAATGTTTGCATTCCCCTAAAATTCATATATTGGAATTCTAACCTCCAGTGTGATGGTATTAGGAGGTGCTGCCTCTGGGAGATAATTAGGTCATAAAAATGGATCACTCATGAGTGGAATTAGTGCCCTTACAGCAAGAGACAGGAGAGTTTGCTGCTTCTCTCTCTCTCTGCTTTGTTTATGGCAGGATACAGCAAGAAAGACGGCCATCTACAAACCAGGAAGAGAGCTCTCACTAGAATCTGACTGTGTTGGCACCCTGATCTCGGACTTCCAGCCTCCAGAACTGCTAGAAATAAATTTCTGTAGTTTATAAACCACCTAGTCTATGGTATTTTATTATAGCAGCCTAAGCTAAGAAACATAGCCAGCAGGGAAAAAATCTCTGCTTCCTTTAACATGTCTTTCCAAGAAGTGGAATTTCACAGTATAGTTTTGGGGTCCACAGAGAAATGCATAGTTCCATTCTTGATATTGCAGCAAAATCCTTCCAAGGAAGTGGGGTCAAAGAAATGTCAGGCACAACCTTTTATTACCCAGATCTCTACTTTCCCTAGTAGTTCCACTTATAGCCTGACCAGCATTAGGGGACTTTTCTTTCAGGAAACTTAATTATATTTTCCTCTAGTCTAATCTTCTTTAAAGACATCAGACCAACAAAAAAATGTTTATACAAATCAACCTCAACTGTGGGCTAAATTCAAATTCCCTTTTACAGTAACATGGACCCCCTATAGATCAAAGAATATGACTGGATATCTATGCCAGTGTCTCCGAACATTTCAAGACACACAAAGGACCTTTGAAGGCATGGTGGAGTATTATCTAACTAAGTTTTATCTCTGACTCATTTATTTATTATTTCATTCATTCATACAACAGACATTTACTGCATATCTATTAGGTGTCAGGTATTGCTCTAGACTAAGAGTTGAAAAAATTTTTTTCTGTAAAGGGCCTGATAGTAAATATTTCTGGCTTTGTGGGCCATAAAGTCTGTTGCAACTATTACATTTTGCTTATTGTAGCACAAGAACAGCCATAGACAATACATAAACTAATGGGAGTGGCTAAGTTCAAAAGAACATAAAGGGGTTTAGGGAATGTTTATATGGGAAGGTTTGAAATGTCATTCCATTAGGATACTTCTCTACTTTATTCCACACTGATATTGCCCTCTACAACACTACTAAATTAGGTCTTAGTTGTTATAATTTGGTCATTGACTCTGCACTATGTGTAGAATTACCACGTGTTATGGAAAAACAATTATATAAGTCAAATTTCTGGCTTTAAAAAGATCACACCATAGTTGCAGGGAAAAACTGTGTACCATTAGCATCATTTGAATCTAAGTGTTCTGGAGATATTTTAACTTGTTAAATTAGGAAACATTTCTGAAGACTGACTCCACACTTTTCAAAGCAGCCTTAACCATGAGCCTATTACATGCACCAATGAAAATAAAACATACAGTAGTCTTCTTTGATTTGCTAGGCCCATATATAAAGAAATAAAGAGAGAAACAGTATTCTATCTTTTAGGACAGTGTTTTAGCTCAGCCAATAGTTGCTGTGATAAGACACTGGAATCATGTGCTCTAGAAGCCTAAACATTCAAAACACCAGATTCTCAGTTACCAGCCCTGTCATGGGATCAAAGACACTATCAAAGGATCAAAGGACTAGCAAGGTATGATTTCTGCCTCTAAGGAGCTTTGGTGGGTGCGTAGGGGGTGACAGTTACATTTAAAACATTGTTCATGAGGGCTTCCCTGGTGGCACAGTGGTTGAGAGTCCGCCTGCCGATGCAGCGGACACGGGTTCGTACCCCGGTTCGGGAAGATCCCACATGCCGCGAAGCAGCTAGGCCCGTGAACCATGGCCGCTGAGCCTGCACGTCTGGAGCCTGTGCTCCGCAACGGGAGAGGCCACAACACTGAGAGGCCCACGTACTGCAAAAACAAACAAACAAAAATCATCGTTCATGAATATTCTTTTATGCTGGGGCCTTGCATGCTAGTCATAGCATTCCGCATCTTCAGATACCTGGCCTATTGCGAAAATTCTCTTCTGGTTTAGAGTTAAGCATTTAGAGAAGGGAGAGATTTATTAAATACGTTAACAAGTTTTCACTGAGAACTTATAAGAGTCAAATTCTTTGGGGCACGTGGGGTTACAACATTGCACAAGAAAGATTGTTTTCTGTCATCAGAAGGCTCATAATTGAGTGTGAGACACAATCATGTGAGTAGACAGTTATAGCACACTGTGATAGGTGCTGTGACAGAGTACTAATGGATGCTGCAGGAGCACAGAGGATGTGAGTGGGGGCTGAAGCCACTTTTCTAACCACTCTGGTTAGAGAAGACCAGAGAAATGGAACTTGTGTTGGTCCCTACCTACTAGAAATTCTACAAGAGAGGGATTACCAAGGAAACTTGGAGTTGGAAGAAAAACATAAAATGAGGCAATTAGACAGGAATGAACATGCTATTTATAAGTGTGGTGTCCATGGAGTGCTCTGGGAAGAGTGGGAGCCCTGGTTTGAAGGGAGTAAGAAATCCCAGTTAGAAGGTGTTTTATAAGATGGTTAAGAGGGAACAACTCTATGTTATTGAACAAGAAATAACAGAAGGAACATAGGGCTTTAGGAAACTGGACTGGAATAAATATGCAAGATGGATTAGAGATGGTAGAGACTAGAGTGAGAAGAATCAACTGAGCACCCTTGCAATTATCACTAGCCTGGATTGGTGTGGTAGTAATGGGAAAGGAGAGGAAGGCAGAAGCTGAAAGATGTTTCAAAGGACTAAATGACAGGATGCAATGACAGATTGAACACTAGGTTTGAATGAGAGGGAAGAGTAAAAGATAGTCTGGAAAAATGGTGATACCAGTGACAGAATCAACATAGCACTGTGAACTGAAAACCAGATGATCAAAGTGACAATACCACTTGTGCCATATGTCTGAAAGCTCTTCATCAAAGACACAAAGCTGAAAGGAAAGTTGTCTCTAGATTTTTCTTGCTCAGGAGTCTATGGGTAAATGACGAACTTTACAAAAGGAAGTCCTCTAAGGCACTAGCTGATGTGACCTCGTGTGTCAAACCAAATTAAAGACCCACAGAGTGAGGGTCAGCTCTGATGTCTATACAATTTAGAACTGCAAATAGACATCACATTCTCCTTGTGAAGTTTCATACAGGTCACCTATAAACCATAATAAAACATCAAATAACAATGCTTGGTAGGCCTTCAATAAAGATTTGTTGAACTGGACTGAGGATAAGGGGGTTAACAACAAGTCAGTGAGGATGAGGTCTAACTCTTTAACACTGCACACCATGAGAGCAGAGTGGAGAAAGAACAGCTTTAATAAATCACAAGCCCAATGCCCACTTAAGCAAAATGGGATGGCATCTTCTGAAACTCAGGTGTTAAGTGCATTGTAATGACTCCATGGAGAATTTCAATCGGGAAAGCCCATCACATCTGGAATTTGTTTCCTGTTTTTACTCTATTTACATGGTTGGATTTGAGTAAGTGGTCTTGACTACAAACAACACGTTAAGAACGTGTAGTGTTATTATATAACTGGGCATCTACGTATTTGTGAACTCAAAGTGGGAAGAACCAGTTATTCCTTGGGCTCTGAGGTCACGCTGATACATGGGGATAAAAGCATCATGTAAAACAGATCTGGAGACATGATACACAGGGACTGCATTTTCTTTTCAACCAGTAAAGAGAAATGTTTTGTTTTCCTTGACATAGGCTACTATTTTTGAGATCATCAGAAAATAGAATTCTTATTGTTCACTCTGCATTTATTCACAGTAATATGTCAAATACTGTAGAAACATTTTTTTTTTTTTTACCTGAGAAAAGTACTCCTTGTGCCTGGCAGTGACAAGGTGTTGGGACTTTTCTTTGTAATAGGAAAATAAATTAGATCTTGTAAAATTCTGAGTCAGACCCTTTTGTTTTCTGAGGACAAATACCACTAACTTCTATCAATGGTTCCTTCTCAGGAGTTAGAAAGAGAAAATTATACACTGTGAGAGAAAAGAAAATTTATTTCTCCATGTTTGATCAAGCCTAGAATTCTCTACAGAGAGAATCCTTCTAGAAGAAGCTAGTGCTTTCATGAGCAAGAAAGCAGAGCTGCATACCAAACAAACGGCAAATGCTGTTTTGAGCTGGTGGCTCTAGCCTGCTGGTACTTGGTGTGATTCCCGGTTCTGCCTATGGTGATATATAAAGCTGGGTCGATCTTTCAGTGTTTGACTTGGGCTTACCGCTGTACTATACCTGGTGTTATAAAACAGTTGCAACAAATTTCTACTGCCTTCTCTACAGAGTGGGTTGACAAAATTTGGTTCCAAGTACCACTCTTAGTATGCTTAATTATTTTGACAAATTGTTTTAGAACTTTATATGCATTTCCCTTCAGATCCATTGCATTCTCACTGCAGTGTAAGTATAGCATTTAAACTAGGACATTTGTAATTAGTCTGCATCCTTATGAATAACTTGCCTTATTCTGCCTAAATTGTTCAGCTTAGAGTTGTTTCTGAAATCTTAGATTCTTTTTAAATTAATTGCATAACAGTGCCAAGCACAGGGCCTAGCATATGGCAGGCACTTAATAAATGTTTGTTGAATAAATAAATTAGTTTTGCTTCAGTCTTGGATTTTGGCCTATCTTTTTATAACGTTGACCAAATAAACTGGCTTGTGTTGGAATGTGAAGCCACCTCCACGGCTGTTGAATCAAGGCAAGTTCATAAAATTTTCCCTGATTCATGATTTAGAGATTTGAATTGAAAATAAGGAGACATTTTTATCTGGATCTTCATTAACTGACAATTGCTTAACTTGTTTCCTTCTGAGAGGAGCAAGACCTGGGCATAAAGTCAAAACTGCAGAGTAAATACTGGCTCTC